>NC_134706.1:954285-1258928 GCF_043290135.1 Rhipicephalus microplus
CATCGTCGTTGTCCGGGGATGCCGTCTCAACAGGAGACCGAGAAAGACAGTCGGCATCGGTGTGTCATTTTCCCGACTTATAGGCAACAGTGAAGTCAAATTCTTGGAGCCGAAGACTCCATCGTGCAAGGCGGCCAGATGGATCTTTCAAGTTGACTAACCACCAGAGAGAGTGGTGATCGCTGATAACGGTGAATGGGCGGCCGTACAAATGAGGACGAAACTTCAGGACTGCCCATATTATTGCAAGACATTCTTTTTCCGTCGTAGTGTAATTAGTTTCAGCTCGGGACAGCGTCCTGCTGGCGTAGGCGATCACGTTTTCGTTGTTGTCCTTCGCCTGTACGAGGACTGCTCCAAGACCCACATTACTAGCGTCTGTATGAAGTTTTGTTGGCGCGTCTTCATCGAAGTGGGCCAGCACGGAGGGTGTTTGCATGCGCTGACGAAGCTCGTGAAATGCCTGCTGTTGGTCTTCGCCCCATCTGAAGGGGGTATCTTCCCGAGTAAGCTGTGTCAATGGCCATGCGATGCGCGAAAAATTAGCAATAAACCGCCGGTCATAGGCACAGAGTCCTAAAAACGTCGCACAAATTTTTTGTCTGATGGCGTCGGGAAGTTTCCACGGCGGCAATTTTAACCGGGTCGGGTCGGATCTCTTGTCTGCTTACGACGTGACAGAGGAACTGAAGTTCGTGGAAGCCGAAGAGGCCCATTGCTGGTTTTAGAGTAAGACCAGCCAAGCGTATTGCTTCAAAAACTGCTTCGAGCCTTCGTAGGGGTCCCTCGAAAGTCGCCGAAAAGACAATCACGTCGTCGAGGTACACCAAGCAGGTTTGAGGTGAGGTATTCTTTATTTATTTATCGTGAATACATTGAAAGGCTGACGACAAAATCTGCATACAAGCAGCTTGACAGGCCCGTCAGCACAATTCAAACGTCAGCAGCAGACGGCAGATATGCATGCTGTAGAAATTTACAATAATAGACACAACAATTTACAGTAATAGACACAACACACCAAAGTATCGCAATTCTATTGCGATAACAAAAATATGCAAGTAAAAAATATATGCACGCTAACAACTAAACAAAGAAACGATATTGTATTCGAAAAACATGGGAACGCTACAAACAAGAAAAAGAGAAACGACGAGGCAATACTGAAACATACAAAAGTGCAAATAGTGTCAATTTACAAAAAAAAAGATGCACCGGTAAAAGAAAGACTGATAATAAAAAGTATACATATGAGCTACTGCACACAACAGAACAGGAATAAGCACTTCAAAAAAAATGGTTACACCAATCAGGGTATCACCCGCACAGAAATGCATATGCACTAAAATGTTACACATAGGAAAACCAACGGCTAGTAATTGAAGGCCCGAAAAATTGGATGCATAATGCATTAAAACTGTACACACAGGAAAAAAAAAGTAATGTTTGTTGTTGAAGGCGCGAAAAATTTGAGTAGCAAAGAGAAGGAGTAAAAAGAAGGTCTTTAAGGAAGGTCGGCAAGGCAGAATCGATAGACACTTGGCGATAACAAAATAGTCGACGTAAAAAAAAAGAGAAAAAAAAGAGAAACCTTACCAGGATGACGCTATCAATCTACGCACTTCCTTTTTGGAAGTACGCGTCATATCTATGTTTCTTGCTTCCAGTTTGTTCAGTAAGCGCGGCAAAGTATTAGATAATGTTTGCAGACCGTATGATGTACGAAAGGTGGGCACGTGCCATCGTTCAGTGTTTCTGCAAGTGTATACAGGCGCACTCGGGCAAAGGCAGGCCAGCTCAGATAAATTTTTGCAATTTTTCGCTAGTTCTTTCTTGAAGCTAAGAGCTAATCTTACATTATAAAGATCAAAAATTTTGGTAATGCAGTATTTCTGAAATAAATGACCAGTGTGGACCGAGAAGCTCAAATTCCAAATGGAACGCAAGGATTTTTTTGCAGTAAATTGAGTCTATTTTTATTAGCAATTGTAGTGGTTCCCCAAACTAGGTGAGCGTAATTTAGATAAGATTCAAACAAAGATTTATAAAGCAGTAACTTAACTTTAAGTGGAATTAAGTGGCGGTGTTTGCTAAGAATTCCTGCAATGCGAGACAATTTTATCATTACAGAATTAACGTGGTCCCGTTAACATGGCCACTTAAGTCCTGACAGAACCGTGTCCATGAGACGCTAGAATGTTGCTGGCGCCGAACACAAACCGAAAAGAACAACCTGAAATTCATAAAGTCCATTGGGCGTAACAAAGGCGGTCTTCTCACGATCTCTCTCATCCACTTCAATTTGCCAATAGCCGCTTTTTAAGTCCATAGACGAAACGTAGCGTGCGTTTCGTAGTCTATCTAATAAATCATCAATACGCGGCAGAGGGTAGACGTCCTTCTTTGTGATCTGATTAAGCTTACGGTAGTCGACGCAGAAACGCAAGCTACCATCTTTCTTTATGGCGAGTACTACAGGTGATGCCCAAGGACTGTTAGATGGCCAAATAACACCATCTTCTAGCATCGTTTTCACCTGTTTTTGAATTGCCTCACGCTCCTTTGGGGCGACTCGATAAGGATTTTGCCGGATGGGTCTGGCGTAGGAATCCGTGATGATGCGGTGTTTCGTCAGTGCCATTTGACCAACTCTTAATGTGGATGAGAAGCAGCCGTGGAACGTGTTGATCAGCGTGAGAAGGCGGTCTCGCTCAATGGGAGATAACATTGGACCAACGTCGACAGGTGTATTTATTTATTTATTTACAGGTACCTCAAAGACCCCAATGAGTGGGGTTTTACATGAGGGATAGTAGAAGCTGCTGTAGTGATAGTAGACGCTGCTGCTTCCTCCACTAAATGACAATCTTCTGTTTGCGAGAGTTCGTCAAAATAGGCAATAGCCGTGCATTTAACTACGTGTCGGCGTTCCCTGCTGAAATTTGTCAATAGTAGTTGAGCGCATCCGTCAATAACAGTGATGACAGCCCTGGTAACAGAAAGGCCGCTGGTGAGTGCGAGCTCCTTGATGTGTTTAGCGATGCCAGTACCGTTTTGTAACTTGTCACAGTGCACGGATTCGAGGGAACAACTTCGTGGCGGCAGTATGACGTCGTCATCGGCAATACGGAAGCGAGGTGGCTGGTGTTCCTCATCTGTAGCAGTCTCCGAGCTTACAGTGAACGTTACGCTTCTGTCATGGATGTCAATCACAGCTCCGTATTCGCGCAAGAAATATATTCCCGATATGAGCTGTTTACAGCACTCGTGAAGAATGACGAGGATGGCGACAAAGGTGGAATCAGCGATGAAGATGTCAGGCCGTGCACTTTCCAACTGGTGTCATCAACTGACCTCCTGCAGTTCTTATATTTGGTCCCTGCCATGGCATCTTGACCTTCCTTAGTCTGTCGGCTAGTTGCAGGCTTATTATAGAAAAGTGGGAGCCGGTGTCCACAAGAGCCGTCACTTGGTGGCCGTCAATGTGAACGACGAGGTCAGCGCTGATAACGTCGGTTACGTCGGCAGTTGTTCCATTCGTCGGATTAGTCGTTGCTGTCGTCGTCTTCGGCATCGGTGGCTTTGAGCTGTTATATGTCTGCAATGGGGGCTGTTCGGAAGTTCGATTAATGGCACCCCCCCCCCCACGAGGTCGCTGCGTCTAGTTTCCCCGTCGCGGGCTAGGGGACCTGCCCCTGGTGACGTCGGCAAAACTGCGACGATTAGGTGAAGTGCCCCGCGCAGGAGATGGAGAACGTGACCCGTGCCTCATTGGATGGTGCGGCGGTGTGTTCATAGGAGTGTCATTGTTCGTGCGTCGATCGTCGTACGTAGCGTAATCATGGTAGCGAGGAAATATCGAGTACTGAGCGTCACGATAACGGCAAACTCTGTAAACGTGCCCGGCTTCACCACAATGAAAGCATACCGGTCGACGTCGACGGTCAGCGGTACGCCACAAATCGGTTTTCCGACGCTGATATATGGGTAAATGGGGACTCACTATTGAACCACGTTGTGGGCTTCACATTTTGGCTAAATGGCATTCGTCTTGTCGGCGAGATTGGTGTGGTTGGGAAAGCCGTCGGCGGTGACAGCGGCTGTGCTTGTAGGGCTGGTGGTGGTCTAGTCATTGGAGTCTGCTGTGCTGAAGGCGCAACGACAGGGCGTCGGACTGCATCTGCATAAGTCAAATGTCGTCGCACACCATTATAGCCGGATGAAGAGAGAGCCTGGCGGACCTCATCCCGGACAACATCAGCGACAAAAGACAATGCCGGCGTCGGTTCAGTTGCTGGAATGAAACCAAGCTGCCGAAGCTCCTCCCTCAAAATCTCCGAATGACTTCCCGCAGAGGCCTGTCGTTGTCGCAGAGGCTCGCCGCAGTCGTAACAGGGCTACTCGCTCGAACGTTGACCGGGTTCTGCTGGCGGTACCATTGCTGTAGGGCCCGTTTAATAGTTGTGGCTTCTTTCGTGAACTCAGCTACTGTTGTTGGCTGATTTCTCACAAGCCCAGCAAACAGTTGCTTCTTCACGCCTCGCATTAGTTTGCCCAGCTAGCAGAAGAAGCCAGACAACTTGCCAAGTTGCGAATCATCAAACAGCAAGACGACAATGCCAAGTATTACAACCTCCGGAACAGACCCGTCAGATACAACGTGGACGACAAAGTATGGGTCTGGACATCTATTCGTCAGCGTAGGCTCTCCGAAAAGCTCTTGCGAAGATACTTCGGACCCTACAAGGTTATGCGACGCATCAGTGACTAACTGTGCAGTTTTGGTGTCGCCTTGCTTCTCAGACGTTTAACATCGGGGCGATGTTTTTTTTTAAAGGGGGAATAATGCCGCGCGTATGTGCCAGTGGTGAGGACAACGAAGCAGCGCGAGTGTCCTTGGCCGAAAAAGACGAAGAAGTCGTTGCAGTCTGTTTCCTGCGATGGATAAATCGTATTTGTTTGAGGCGCTTTGTGTGCTCGTTAATCTCGTATCGTCACAATATTGTACGTGGGACAATTATCCAACAGTTACAAAAACAGTAATTATAAAAATTGGAGGACGCTGGAGCTTCAGGAGTAGGAGACCGCAATAGCGTAATCGGCATGACGATAGTTATAGCGCGAGAACAAAACGACGACACAGAGACAAGAAAGACACGAAAGACGCGCTATAACTATCGTCATGCCATACCAACTAGCCCAAGCTGCCACACTTCTAATCGTAATCGGGCTCTGTGCGAATCACCTTCTTAATTACTAGCCTCGCTTCGATCTAGTGTGTGCCTCAATCGTGCCGTGAAAAAACGAATGACTGTGCGTGCAACAGTGGCCGTTTCAAACTATCGTATAGATTGTATTCTGCAAGAACATTTGCGAAGTGCCCACTGCGCCATAATTGTTACTTTTTCTACTCAGCAAGGGGGCCTTTACGCGTGCGTAAAGACACGTGAACATAAGTTTGAGCACCCTGTAATGGCTTGGCCTTTCTAACACCCACTCGTTGCGCATTGCACATATTTAAACCCGTGGGGCGATTCTACGCTTCTACTACTAGATACTACTTAGCTTGAAGAGATTCCTTCTACTACATGAACAAAAGAAGCGTAAACATAAGGCCTCGATTTTTGGCTGGAAACAATGATAATGCAAACAATATGAAATTCATATTGTTTTTTTTTTTCGAATCAGTTTGACAGTCTGCAAACGCTCCAGGTGCTCCTCAAAGGTCGCAGAAAACACGGCAACATCATCCAGATAACCTAAGTACGTGTGCCTCTTTAGACCGGTAAAACAGTGTCAATCATTCTCTGGAATGTAGCAGGTACAAAACAGAAGCTGAATGAAAGTACTTTGAATTCATATAGGCTATCTGGTCTAACAAAAGCAATTTTTTTTTCACGATCTCGTTCACCAACTTCGATCTGCCTGTAGCCACTTGTGAAGTCTATCAATGAAAAATACTTGGCCCACTGCAGTCTGTCGAGTGAATCATTGATGCGGGGCAGCGAATAGACGTCTTTCTTGGTCGCGCTGGAAAGTTTTATGTAGTTTACGCAGACCCGCAGTGATCTATCTTTTTTTTTTTTACGAGAACGACCGGAGATGACCAGACACTCTTGGAAGGTTGAATAATGTCATCTTGCAGCATCTCTTCCACATGAGAATTTATCACGTCACGTTCCTTTGCTGAAACACGGTAAGGGTATTGTTTAATGGATGAGGCGTCAGTATACGTAATTATTCGGTTAGGTGATCGGTGTCTGACGAAACTTCGAGGTGGACGCGAAGTACACTCTAAATTGATGTAGCGATTCACGTAACTTGGTCTGTTGTTGTTCCGAGAGGGTCGAGTTGACATTAACTCGGGAAAGTAACGAAGTCACGTCGCTTGGTATCGGTAGAAGCCCGTCGTCGGGTGACGTAGATGCGGAACAGTCAACAGGGTAGGGTGAAAGCGATGGCGGTGTGACAAAACAGGTGCCGGTATTCGTTACTGAAATTAGTCACAACTAGGGCATATCATCAGTCATGACGCATGACGATGATGCGTGCAGCGCAGACAACTAGCGCGAACAAAAGCGCCAAGCTGCCTTCGGCGACAACCGCACCATCATGAACTTGTCAGCATCCACTAGGACGCTGGAACGCGGAGGCGACGTGATACTGTCGGCACAAACGCTAAACGTGCTGTCACGGCTGTCGTAGGATTTGTCGGTAGATCCTTCTACCGAAAACGTCACGGTACGCTCCCGAAGATCAATAATAGCGCCGTGCTCCCTCAAAAAGTCCACTCCCAGGATTAGGTTTCGCGAACAGTCACGAAGCATGAAGCAGCCGGCGAAAAACGTGCCTCCCCGAAAGCTCACCCTGATAGTGCACATGCCGATTGTGGTGCCCGCCGGCAGTACGAGTTTGTGTTTCGTACAAAGGCGTAACCACTTTCTCCATGCGCGCTGCTAGTTTTCCACTCATGCTTGAATAGTCCACACCTGTGTCCATTAATGCACTAGCGTCGTGGTGACCGTCGACTAACACAAGTATGTCCAACGAAAATCTGCTTCCAATTTACGTCGCTGTTGTTGGTGACTCGCCGCGCGTCTGTGCTTGCGTCGAGTGTCAAGCGTCTTCGCTCCTCATGAAGGTCACGGTCGTTTCTTTTTCCGCCCAGGCTTGGCGAGCGCGCCTGCGCCACTGTACCTGTGCCGCCCCTGCGAGGCTCCAAAAATTTGGAGACGATCGTCTTGGGGATGGGGACCGCGACTGCCACCACAGTGGCATGCGCTACTGTTAGAGGTAATCTTCGATAGCTCTCGGTCATTCGCCGAATCTCGGCCGTGGCGAGTCGACGGCGAAACCCTGGAGTCCAAGTTGGCGATAGGGACGTTCCCGGTAAACATATTCAGCTTCACCACAGTGATAACACAGTGACCGTCTGTGAGGTATCGGATTTTCTTGGAAGCGTCTGTACATTCTCTAAATGCTGAATAAGCTGCAGCGAAGGAAGTGCATCCTGGGGCATAGGATTAGCGTGGTGCGGTGAAGCAGGAATATATCGACTGACAGCTTCCACGTATGATGCACGATGTGGCTCCGTCGGGACGGGCGGGACATAACTGGCAGGCGGCACTTGCAGAGCTTGTCGCACTTTGATTCTGACGAGGTTGCAGATGAACACCTCCATAGGTTGGGACTGGCACTGAATCTTTTGTAGCTTGTCGCGCACCATCGATTGAATGAGGTCACCAAGAGATTCGATGCTAATGCTCAAGTGCGATAGAAAAAAAAAAGGCAATAAAACACGAGGGCAGTAACCGCAAAGCCATAATCGTGCTTTGGGAAAGCCAGAGAAATCGATCAGTAAAGCATTATGAAATCGACATTTTTATATTTCACTTTTGATTGATTGATTGATTGATTGATTGATATGTGGGGTTTAACGTCCCAAAACCACTACATGATTATGAGAGACGCCGTAGTGGAGGGCTCCGGAAATTTAGACCACCTGGGGTTCTTTAACGTGCACCCAAATCTGAGCACACGGGCCTACAACATTTCCGCCTCCATCGGAAATGCAGCCGCCGCAGCTGGGATTCGAACCCGCGCCCTGCGGGTCAGCAGCCGAGTACCTTAGCCACGAGACCACCGCCGCGGGTCTATATTTCACTTTTGGTTGAGGACAACTGCGCCATACAGTCACGTATATGACGACGCAAAATCGGCTTTTTGGGTGGTTTTGCGTGGGTTGTTTGATTGCTTCACCATATTTTTTTATGTTTTACCTATTTTTTTATATTCGAAACTGGCGTTTAACTATATATGCGTAGATTCTGGTATTGCAGCACATTGATTGTTTAGTCATCAAAGTTGCACAGTAACGACGTTTCTGTCTTCCGCCTTTGCATGCCTGCTGATAGGCTTTTGAATTACATTCAATATTTTTTGCATTTATCTGTTTTCATTTTTGTGGTCGATTACTAAATATTGATTTACGTTTGTTGCATCTGTTTATTCTTTGACCCCGAGTGACAATTTCCGCAATTTAAATCTATATTGTGATACACCAATGATTTGCGCACACATAGACACGGTGTTATTGGGCAAATAAAATAAATTTATCAGCACGTGATGCTGTCGAGTGTTTCTCCGTTTCCTGTTTTGTGCACGCTGCTGAAGAACTGGTTCAATATAACTGTACGGTGTAGTAAAGTATGTGTACACACGTGTTGTATATATTATTTATTACGTACTGATTATAACAATGTATAGATTTTTTTTTTCATTTGATCTGTTGGTACCGCATTTGCCTACGCGCCCACCAGCCTTGATAACCTTGTGTGGTGTACGTCTGCAATAAAAAGTTTGTTACGACTACGATGCAGATACATTTATCACAAAGCCACGTGCTTCCACCCGTGAATGATTTGCAAAAAAAGCATTACATAGGTTAGTTACTTAGGCCCGCTCACTATGCACATAAAAGAATTGAAAAACGAGGCGTTGTTTCTATTTGCACAGTGGAGCTCTAATAGTGAGAGTGAAGTCAGTATTATTGCTACACGAGCGAAATAGCATTGAACATTTTATCGATTAGTAGGTCAGTAAAAAGAAAAGCTCAAATGCTTTCAACTACACGGCCTGTTACTGCAGCGGCTGGGTGGAGGCGCACTGATCTACGCAATAGCCGCTTAAAACATCACCCACCCTCTGTAAGCCAGTCGCAATGGAAGTATTTCATCTTGCAACACGCATAAATGTTGCACACACGCCGTAGCTTTCACTTTTCTTACGCCTTTCAACCCGGCGCTGTGCTTCAGGTGACGCTGCGAGACGCGCCGCCTGTCGGCGACGACATAAATTCCATCACTCTCCGCCTCTCAGTAAGCTGACGGCCTCAATCTAGTACACTGCAGATCCAGTGAAGTTTCAGTTCATCGTCTCGGGCAGCACTGAATCACTGCTATACTGGAACCATGGATAAACCTCTTCGTCATACATAGAAGATTAAAATGCACGTGGTTATGTAAATATGAGACTCTGGAACATTTAAAAATTCACTATACCTAAAATATTATCATAATAAAATTCATTATATCGAGGGTTAGGCTGGCGCTCTTATTTTATCTTTGTAGCTTCTTTGTGTGACAATTCATAAGTTTGCAACTAAAAGTGAAACCAGTGTTGTGCCTGAACTAGAACACATTCCATTTTGTCGCATATTTTGCTTCTGAACAGCCGTTTCTTTTAGAAAAGTTTTTTTTAGAAAAACATTGCTGTTCCTTATTGGGTCACGCTATCAGAAATTGAATGCTTCAGATGACATAGCCTTCACGCAGCTTATTAGTACTCGGACGTAAGTTCAGAGCTATGAGGCCAAATTTCGGCGCATACAAGAGAGCATACGCATGCCTGGAAACCTGATAGCGAATGCGTTTGTGAATTCTCATTAACTTGCAAAGATCACACGTACCTTACGACAGCGCCAGCAGCACGGTGTCCATGACCTACGTACGAAAGCAAACAAGAGGTGCCGTTCAGTTGTTAAGAACATTTCATATCATAGGTACGTAAGAATCACAACGCAATGTACTGCAATGCAGCTGAAGACATGGCGCCACACAAGCATCATACTTAATGAACATGTTACGTTTCGAACATATAAAGCTCAATGAAGGAAAGAAGTGTATGTTTCGGGGCTCTTTAACTTTGTTAGACACAATATTAATGAGAACTAGCATACATTAATGTCAAGAAAAATATAGGGGATAATATTTGAAGTATTTGTAATGTAATTGTGAAGAATGAAAAGTGGACGAAAAGATAACTTGCTCTGGGCAGGAGCTGAACCTACGATCTTTGAATAACGCACTCGATGCTCTATCAACGGAGCTACCACGGCGGCTTTGCCCCAGCCAATTTTACGGTATGTATGTGTATTTAAAGGTGGAAGAGTGAGTCAACGTCGCCTGTTTCCACTATGGCAAGTGTAGGACACTTACTTCGTTTGCCGATTGGCGTCGCGTAGCAAGTGATCTTATTAAGAACTGGCAGCCGACCAATTATGGGTCGTATTTTGTATGCCACCTGTTGAGTATACCACCTATAAAGTGTTTTAAAAACTTGTTATATCGCATAATGTCTACCCACACATCTATTGTACATCTGCCCCATGCTACTATTCGGATTACAGACACAGTCTACATATCAGCAGAACTAAAAACTTTACATTTTATTACCTTCAAAAGCATTGTCTTACATTCCGCATCGTTTTGCTCAGCGTACCACGCTATATGTTCATCGATTATTAGACAGGATGTTTTGAAGGGCACTAAATAGAAATAACACTATATGTCAGGGTGAAAGCTAAATGTAATACAACGTCTGAAACGACAATATTGTTACGGGAGAGCACACGAAAAAACGAGGTCATCGTTCAGACACAACACCAAGCGAAAGCTGAGACGGGAAGCGAAAGCGCGCCCCACATCCCAGAATCACGTCATCTTTCTCGCTGTCTCTTCAGGGTTATGTAGTCTTGTAACATTACATTCGGGTGCTGAAGCACTACCTCGGTGCTTTCTACGGGGTTGAGGAGCGGTAGAGCTTGAGGCGGGAAGCATGAACAATGTCTGTAGACTGTGGAGAGAGATGAAGACTCCAGTGGGGCTATCCAGTAGGTGACGTCAGTCACGTGGCACAATACGCGGTGGGGTCCCGAGTACCGGGAAAGCAGTTTTACTGCGATAGCAATTATATGGACAGTCGGCTGGATTTTGCCGCCGGCATCGGCATCAACGGCGGCGTTGCTTCGCCGTCTCTCACCTTATATGTATACGTATCCCTATATATGAAGATACAAGAAAAAAAAGGGGCAGACCCCACGTACAGTGGGAATCGATGATATGCGAAGCACGAATGAGAAATGTTGATGTGTTACTTTAAATTCAACACAACGTTACGAGGTGGACGTAAATTAGGCCGTAAATGACTTCCGTGTCATGATTATCATGTCTGCGTGTGTTGTTTACCTTCGTCATTTTTACACGTCACGTGATACCAAATTTAGTATATGTGGAGCTAGCAAAACGGCCGCGAGCACGCTATGAACGTGGTATATTGTCACGTTCTTACATGACACGCGTGTCAGGATTCTCATGTTTACACCAGTCAAATATTTCGTCATCCAATGACGTCACGTAACACCAAATTTGGTATATGTAGAGCTAGCAAAACAGCCGCGAGCGCATCATGAAGCGCCCAATATACTCCAATGTTGCGTTGACACGCGCGCGCGCTGGGCACAGCGACGCTACGTTAGCAAAACACGACCACTCCATAGTCTGACGCCAGGCGCGAACAGCGTTCGTCGGCGCGGCCCGACGGCAACCGGCACGAAATGCGACACGCTGCATTTCGCGCCGATGCATTACCCATACAACACTGCGTCTCCCTCTTTTCGTGACGGAGGGACGCCGGACGCGCTGAAACGCGCATGGGTCAATGATGGTCAATCAACGTTTATTCGGCCCAACATTGTTGGTAGCGCGCGCAGGCACCAGACGGGGCGGTTCCCTAGTTGCGGGACCCGTATGTATCCATCTGCTCTTGGCCCCTGTCCGTCAGTGCACGCTGAGTCAGTAGGGCGGGGCTCGATAACAAGGTCTCCCATCACTCAAGGGGTTGAGGATTCGGGGTGTCGGGGGGAAGGAATGGTGGGGGGTTTTTAAGTTTTGTGAACTTTGACCAAATGTGCGGCAGGTTGCCATTTTCTATTTTACAAAACGCACAAAGCATGGCGTATTCCGCGGGGTACATGCGGTTCAGCAGTACGGGATGCACAAGCAATCCCGCCTGCGCTCGACGCTAATAATCTGTTGTTTCCTGGTCAGGTCGGGGTGCGGTTCTGGTAGTCTGCACCTTCCCTCTCGGTACATATGGGTAATGTCCCGAAAGCTGGCAACGGGGTGTGGTAGCTCTTCCGGATCATGCTCGGCCCGGATTGACATTTCTCGGGCATGATAGTCGGCAATGGTGTTGCCTGCTACCTGCGAATGAGCCGGGACCCACAGGAGCTCTACGGCTCTTTCTGGTGGCTTGCACTTGGATAGAATTGCTTGTGCCGCGGATGAGATTACCCCCCCCCCCCCTCGCGAAGCTTCTATAGGTTGTCTTTAAGTCGGTGACCACCGTGTCCACGCTTGGCTGTACGAGTGCGAGGGCCACGGCCGCTTCCTCGGATATAGCAGGGTTTGTAGTCCTCAAGTACGCGCTGACAATGAGCCTTTCAATGGACGTAACCACTACCGCAGCACGGTCACCATGTTTTCGAAGTGAGGCGTCCGCGTACATGACCCAGGGGTTCTCTTCCAGCTTGCGGAACATGGCGTTGGCCGGCGCTGCGCCGCTCGTCGTCCTTGCCCGGCGTCATGTTCAAGGGAAGGGGTTTCGTTTGAATTGTCGTCTTCCAGTCCTCCGGAAAGGCCGCCTTGATGGGTACTGGCTCGATCTGCCATCCTATCTTACCTAGGACAGCTCGTCCATGCTCCATGTGGCTGAGCTGAATTCTCTGATTAGAGAGGTGGGATTCGATGAGCTCCTCCACCTTGTTGTGGGTGCCCATGTCTAGAAATCTTAGCGTAGACAAATATATTGGCACGCCCAGTGCTTGCTTTGTTGCCTTGCGAGCCATCGTGTTGAGGGTGTTTCTATTCGCCTTCGTCAGCTGGAGATATGGGGCGCAGTAGGTAACCCGCAAGACGACGAACGCGCGTACCAAGCGCATGACATCGTCCTCTTTCAGGCCTCGGTTTCTGTTAGATACCCTTCGAATCATGCCAAGAATCTGCTCGGCTGTAGTATTGATATTTGTGACGGCTGCTTGTGCCTTCGCATCGCTCTGGAGCAGTATACCGAGACTCCTAATTTGCCGTGTTGGTTTGATGGCCATTCCATCAATGGTGATTGTCACGTTAGGCGGTGGCTCCTTCTTGGGTTTTCCTGGTTGGATCATGAGCAGCTCCGAATTTCGGGCAGCACAGCTCAGTCCACACGACTTGGCATACTCGTGCACGGTAGTCACCGCCCGCTCCAAGGCTTCCTCTGCCCAGGCATCGGACCCGGCTCGGGCTGTCCACAACGTGATGTCATCGGCGTAGAACACGTGGTCCACACCTTCGATTTCCTTGAGCAGACCGGGTAGGGGCAGGAGGGCCAGATTGAAAAGCAGGGGTGACAGGACCGACCCCTGAGGGATGTCCCGATCACCGAGCTCGACAGGGTTCGATTTCTCCTCCCCTATCCTGATGGTCGCCGCTCGGTTTGACAGAAAGTCGCTTATGTAGCCGAATGTCTTGCGGCCACATCTGGTTTTGTTCAAATTTTTCAACACGCTCGCGTGCGACACGTTGTCAAAGGCTCTTTTCAGGTCGAGGGCGAGTATTCCACGAAATGCGTGCTTCGTTGCTTGCTTGACGACGAGCTCATGAAGTTGGATAATCACGTCTTGGGTGTTGAGATGTTTCCATAAGCCGTACATCGTCTCCGGCATCTGATCTGTTTCTTCAAGGTGCTGCTGCAGCCGGCGAAGGACCATGCGCACCATCACCTTTCTTACACGGAACTTTAGAGAGATGGGCCGCATGATGTCTATCGGGGGCCTTGCCGGGCTTTGGAATAAAGTGGACCTCGGCTTCCTTTTATTCCTTCGGCAACCGCGAGCTCTCTCAGGATTCATTGATGTGCTCAGGAGTCCGGGGGCCGCTGCATAGCTCAGGTTACCGAGCAGTTTGCAAGTTATGGCGTCTCTGCCGGGTGCGCTTCTCTTGTTGCTTTCGTCTATCACTGTTCTCATTTCCGTCATGGTAAACTGACGATCGAGCTTTTTGTTATCGGGTCCCTCGTACCTCTCGGGCACCGGGTACTGGCCCTTTTTTGTTTTTAGGTACTTCACCTTCCGATCTTCCAGGAGTCTGAGGTCGTCTCCCTTGTACATGTTCAATACTTTGGCAAGATTACGATTGGTCGCAGTTTTGCTGCTCTCAGTGGGTCGATCAGATGCCTCAAGAAGCACCACGTCTTCTGCGCCGACAACTTGCCCTGCAGGCCATCCCAGGTCTTCAGCTGATTCTCCCTGCAGAGCTTGGCCGCGTGCTCGGCGATTTGTTTGTTCAAGACTGCTATGCGCTTGGCTAGTTTTCTGTTGTGTCTCTGACGCTCCCACCACCACGTTAGCGAGTTCTGGGCCGCCCACATGTTGGTTAGTCTAGCATCCACGTACGGTGTCTGCGACGTCGTTGCGATTTTTCGGGTGAATTGTCGTAGGGCCTTCTTCTGGTCTGTCGCCCATTCAGTGTAGGCCTGTTTTCTTTTAGATGGCTTCAATTCTTCCTCGGACGCCTCTTCTTGTTCTTGGGTAAACTTCCTCATCTTGTTCCAATCCGTGATACGTGCCTTTCCCAGTACAGCCCTGTATCGGGAGCCTCTGATCGTAATGCCAATCATGCTGTGGTCAGACCTAAGTTCACGTCTTCCTTTGTCCAGTTTGTCCAGATGACGTCTAGTGTGCCCGACAACCACATCAGGTCTGGCGTAGTGTCCCTTGCGACACTGTTGCCTCTTCTGGTGGTTACGGCCGGCTCCTTCAGGAGGGCCATCTCGTGATCTTCCATCACGTTGGCCAACGCTTTCCCCCTCTTGGACTGGAACATATATCCCCACGTTGTTTAAGGAGCGTTAAAGTCACCGAGGATTAGGAGTGGCCTAGTTCCCGCTAACCCCTTCGCCTGTCTCACGATGCGGTCAAATTCGTACTGACGTTGAGATGGCCGGCAGTACACGCTCATAACGAATAGACTGCCCGAGCTGCCAATTTTTCTGGCATGAATTTTGACCAGCGTGTGCTCGCACCCACCCTGCGCCGTGACGTGCTGAGTAGCCGCCACGTTGCTCCGTACGAGCACCGCCATTCCATTCTCCGTAAGGTCAGTGTACGTGAAGTTCCCTGGGAGTCTTGGTTTCCCATTCGTTTCTTTTCATAGCAATTATATTTATTGGTCTTGTTTTCTTGCCCGTCAATGTGTAACAGTAGCTCCGCTTCTTTAATGCGAATGCTGCGGCATTTCCATTGGTAAATTACGGTGGTGTCCCCCAAGGTCTTGTTATGCTTATTACTCAGCTTCTGCATCATCCTTTCCGGACATCTCGAGTTGACCGCGCCTTTTCGCGATCGCATCCTTGATTCTTTCGGCCCGCTCCCTTTTCTTTTTCGGGGACACTAAGCGGTTCCGCACCGACGTTGAGGCTACTTTTGTCGCTAGGCGGTCGCGCTTCACCGGCAGCGTGTGACGCTGGCTCTCGACAGATACGAGTTAGGCATCCATATTGCCTAGCCTTACATTAATTTGGGTGATTGCAGCCTAAATGGCCGCCAGCTCTCCTTTTCGCAGGATCTGCGTCATTGCCACGGTCGCGGTCTGTGCGGTCACAAGGCTCTCATCGGCGTCCATTGCCTCTTGGTTATTCGATGCCCGTTGTGAGGTCTCAGCCTCTCCCGTCGTCCACCATAGGCGAGTTGACAGGGGGTCCCTCCACGGCACCTTGCTCGAGCCTCCAGCGTTGTCTGCTCCCGTGGTATTGTTTTGAGGTTTTGCATTTGCCGAGCTGCCATTACTCCCTAGCGTTTCAATCTTGCTCATAAGTGCTCGTATTTGGACGTTGTGCTCCTTTATCTGAGCACTTTGGCACTCAATGATTTTCTTGAGCTCTGTCACTTCGTTTGTGTCCTTTTGCGTATTCGCTTTAAGAGGCTGGGAGGGTGTGATGGGGGGGGATTCGGTTTCGCTGGTTTGCGCAACGGGAGACCTGTTAATCCTGCCCACCTTTTTTTCGGCGATCCCTCGATTTTGTTTGACTCGTTCCGGGTCTTCAAAGCGGCCCTGGAGCTCGAACTGGCGCGGCAGTGCGAGCCGGTCCGGGATTTTGATCCGGCCCGGGACACCGAGGCGGTCCTATACGTCGTCTCTCAGCGGCGGTTGTCACCGCCTTTGCCACCCCCGGATCGTGGCTTCGATTGGGAGCGGCTCTGGCGGCCGTTTCCGCCACGACTGTTGCTGCTGCAGTCTGGTGTTTGTGACCGGTCTCGTTGTTTGGAGGTACTACGGTGGGGTCCACCTGCAGGACCTCTATTGTCTTGGTTAGCTCTCCCAGCGTCGTATTGCTCATCCATTCGGCGTCGCTCCCAGCGGCATCTAAAGCGGGTCTTGCAAGCCCTGTCCGCAGTCAGGTGATTGCCTCCACACAGGCCACAATCAATTCACGATGCAATTGTGGTCTTCAGTGCGGTTAGAGATTCTGCATCCCCAGCAGAGCTTGTTCAAAGGATCCGGGCACACGTCCATTCTTTGGCCCATTCTTCCACACGCATATCATACGTCGATTTGTTTTCTGTGCAATGTGCACTCTGTAAGCAGGTTGCCGTATCTCACGTAGTTGGTATACTTTGAACCCTTCGAAAGCAATGACAACTGATTGGGTCTTACCGATGCGGTTTGCCTGTGAGGCTGTTTGTTTATGCTTGTGCACAATGTTGTCCTGGATCTCTTGGACCGTGTCCTCGAGCGGGATGCCCCTTATGACACCCTTCACCATGCCATGGGGGGCCGCTTCATAAGTACTAACTCGGTGCGCCGTGCCGCGCATATCAATTGTTCCTACAGCAGCGTAGCGGTCGGCGTGCTCTCTCTTGGAGGTGCTCACCACGACGATTTTCTGCTGGAGGTTGAGGCATACGACGTCTTCGCTTGCTTCATTTGCGGGGATCTGTGCCGCCGCCGCAATCGCATGACTTAGTTAAACGTGGGTCACATCGCTCACGTGGAGCCCGCCTCTCGGTCGAAACCCGATCTTTATGTCGCCGCGCGGCAAATCTGGCATGCGCGCGCCCTTCAATAATCTGGCTTTGTTTATACGATTCGCTCTTGAGGTACGTGTATCGCTGCTTGTGGCGCCATCAACGAAGTGGTTGCCCCGGCTGTTTATATCAGCCGTGGCCTCGGCGCCCTCTTAGTTCTCTCGATGTGCAGGGTTAGGCTTCGCTTGTCCACGCCTTTCAACCTGACTCTCTCACCGGCAGTTTTCCAGCCTTGCGATCTTGTGCACTTGTCCGGTGAAATTTCGAAGCCGTCCACTTCCACACGTACAGCGGTAGTCATTTTAAGGCAATGTTCACTGAAAGTTCAATTTTGACGAGCGCCTTCGCCAAGGCTTGGGCTAGGTTCACCGCTTCTCCGGCCGAAGCCGAAGTCGACGTTAGACCCAGCGACGGCCACTCTTCGCGGGCACAAAAAGGTCTTCTAAATTCAGTCAAAGTGGTTCCTACGTCACAATTGGGGTTCCCGGTGGTCTACACGACTTCATACATCCGGTCAATGCTCGTTCATGAAGGTGCGACTCAATAAATCGGCAAAATCGGCGAAGAAAGAACGGAGCGAAAGAAACGCGTGCCTATACGCTCAACGCCAAGTGGCGTCTCCCTTCCCGCATGCGTCAAAGCAACGCAGCGCGGAGCGCGCCTGCGAGTATATGGCAAGACCAGCGTCTGGCAGGGCAACCCCGGCATGACGCGACGCAATGACCGCCGCCGAGCACGTGCACCGCGTCACGTCGAAATGTATTGGCGCCTTGACTGTGGCATGTAGTCATGTTCTTACAAGACAAGCATCTCGTGATTATCATGTTTGCACCAGTTACATACCTTCGTCATCCATTCACGTACTGTAATATCAAATTTGGTATATGTGACGCTAGCGAAACGGCTGCAAGCTCATCATGAACGTGGCATGTAGTCATGTTGTTACATGACTCGCATGTCATGATTTTCATGTTAGGGTCTGTCGCTTGTGTTTGCCATGCAATTATGTCATACCATACCAATTTTTCAACATGCCATGTGAACGAAACCACCACAAGAGCTGCAGGACCATGAAATGTAAATCATGACATTTACGATAGACATGTCATGATTCAAATATCTTCTTCATACAGTCATGTTATGCCATACCAAGTTTGGTATCGATATCATTATCGAAACGGCCAGGAGAGCTAAATGTGGTAGGCGGCTAGATAGATAGATAGATAGATAGATAGATAGATAGATAGATAGATAGATAGATAGATAGATAGATAGATAGATAGATAGATAGATAGATAGATAGATAGATAGATAGATAGATAGATAGATAGATACGCTCAAAGTCGCGAAAGTTCGCTAAGAAATGCTTCTGATTAAAAAAAACAACAGAATACTCCGGCTCACGGGCCCGAATTCACTTAGGTCCTCTGAATAGTGAGTGCGAGGCGTTAACCCCTGATCCACCAAGGAGCACGTCCTTCACCGTTCAAACGACAAGCTGTTTATATCTACCGCTTACCCTGCTGATGGGCATCTCGGGGAAAAGTATCGTGTTTTCAGCATTATCAGCAAGATGGCGCAATAAGCGCGCGTTCTACCTTGCATGCGTACTTTGCCCCGCTTATAGGAGGGGAGTGACGCTTCTTCGCGCGCCCTTATCTCAAGGTGGGGAGGAGGGAAGAATCGTACGTCTTGTCTGGCTTCGGGCTTTACTTGGAACGATTCTGTTGTAGTTACCGCATGTACAAATGTCACTGCAGCTATTGCAGTCTCCTTTTGCGAAAAACGCGCGCTTATAAGACACAGCGAAGTAACAACTGAGACGCTTATTTGCGTGCATCTCTATGTGTTAGTATGTTTCGTGTGTCATTTGTGCGTGAGAAACACGGGGCACGTTTCGATCTGCTTTACATTTTCCATGTGACGTTCCTATTTGTTGCTATCGCTTTCATTGCTTTGCTTCTGCGGCAAAGCTCTGACTTTTTGTTCTTCAAAGAGACCAACATGCCGAGTCGGGGTCCACAACAACACAAGGGAACCTGGGGCAAAGGAAAGGTCGCGATGATGTGCGTTGTAACGCTGCTTCTGTTGCTCTTGCTATGCTAAAAGGCACTTACGAGCGACTTCTCGTGCTTTGCGGGCTCTGGTGATAGTGTCACGGGTGTATTCAGTCGGGCAATCGACAGCTGTCGGAAAGATGGTGTCGAAACGTAGAGTTGGGTCACGGCCAAATAAAAGATAGAATGGTGAAAATTTAGCGGTATCGTGGCGTGAGGAGTTGTATGTTAATGTAACAAAGGACCATGCAACGTCGCAGTTTAGGTAGTCGGAGAAGACGTACCTCGAGAGCATATCAGTTAAAGTCCGGTTGAATCGTTTGGTAAGTCCATTAGTTTGTGGGTGGTAGGCCATCGTAAATTTATGTTTGGTCTCGCAATAGCGAAGCAGGCCGTCAATAGCTCGGGACAAAAAATAGCGTCCCCGATCTGTGAGGAGTTGGCATGGGGCACCATGATGGAGGATGACATCGCATAGAAGAAAATCAGCAACATCAGTGGCACAGCTGGTTGGCAGAGCCCGTGTGATGGTGTACCGGGTTGTCTGATTCGTAGGGGGACAGCTATTTAATTGTTTCCGGAAGTAGACTCAGCGAAAGGACATAGGAAGTCAATACCAACTCGAAATAAGGGGTCAGTAAGAAGATCAAGTGGCTGGAAGAATCCGGACGACCCAGGGTTTTTTTTTCGGCGTTGACGCTAGTCGCATGAGGCGACCTAGCGGTGGATGGAGAAATAAAGACTGGGCGAGTAAAATGGACACTGGACACGGTCATACTTCCGAGAGAGACCAAGCTGACCGGGGGTGGGGGCGTAATGAAGTTGGGCGATAACACTCGTACCTAGGCGGGAAGGCACCACGAGGATCAGTTCGCGTTCATTTGTGTTGACTTGTAGCGGTACAAGGTCCCTTCTTTAAGACCAAACAGTCGAGTAGACAGATGGGGCGTCAGAGTTCAACTTCTAGGTGATGTCACGCAAGACGGGATCTCGGCACTGTTCATCACGGATGTAGCTGAAAGCAGAGAGAGAGAACACATGGCGGCACTTCATCGAACGTCTCATGGGGGTTCACTGGTTGGCGGGACAAGCAGTCAGTGTCATGGTGCAAGCGACCAGATTTGCAAGACACTGAACAGTCATATTCTTAGAGCCGTAATGCCCAGCGACCAAAATGCCCAGTGGGATCCTTTAATGACGAGAGCCAGCAGAGGACGTGGTGATCAGTGTTGACGATGAAACGGTGCCAACCATTCAAACTGAAGCAATGCATTCTCGTTTTGTGATGGAGTAGTTCCGCATGGTTGCGGAGAGCCCACGGCCGGCATAGGTGATAACGCGGGCGCTGCCGCTTTGGTGCTGGACTAAAACAGCATCGATTCCGTGGTCGCTGGCATCGGGGCGGACTTCTCTTAGGGTAGAAATGTCAAAATGGGCCAGAATAGTGGTGTTGGGAGCAAAGCGATGCGATTAGAGAACACGAAATCCTGCGCAGCATTCCAAGAGAATGAAACATCCTTCAGCGAATGCGTGAGAGGGCGGACGACGTCGGCGAAATCATTTACAAAACGTCGGAAGTGGGAACATCGACCTAAAAAGCTGCGGACTTCCTTAGTGCTGGTCGTGATCAGGAAATTTCCGGACAACTCTTAACTTTATCAGGACCAGGGCATACGCCAGAGGAGTCGACAAGATGGCCCAACATGATTAGTTGCTGGCATCCGAAGTGGCACTTCAACTTGTTCAGTTGCAGTCCTGCGTTACGAAAAACAGAAAGGATGCAGGAAAAATGGTCGAGGTGTGTTTCAAAGGTCGGGGAAAGTACGATGACTCCGTAAAAGTAACAGAGGCAAATTGACCACTTGAACCCACGCAAGAGTGTGTTCATCATTCGCTCGAAGCAGACTTGAGCATTGCATAATTCGAACGGCATGACCTTAAACTAGTAAAGACCATCATGGGTCACCAAAGCAGTGTTCTAGAGGTTCATGTCGTCGACAGCAATTTGCCAGTACCCTGGTCTAAGGTCGATGGAGAAAAATACTTAGCGCCGTGAAGGCGATCTAGGGCGTCGTCAATGCGCGGTAGCGGGTAAACGTCTCTTTTGGTGATCCGGTTCAGATGCCGTTAGTCGACACAGAATCGCCAACTGTCGTCCTTTTTCTTCACAAAAACAACAGGGGAAGCCCTTGGATTAGAAGACGGCTCAACTATGTCTTCGGCGAGCATTTTGTGGACTTTCTTTTGAATCATCTGACGCTCCGCAGGAGAGACGCGGTGCGGCCGTCGATGGATTAGCGATGCATCGCCGGTGTTAATGCGGTCCTTCACAACGCTGGTTTGAACTAGCCGACGGTCACAAAAGTCAAATACGTCCGACTACGATTCCAGAACATGACGGAGCGTATCAGTTTGATGCGGGAAAAGGTCTGACGCGATCATTTTTTCCACATTACAAGATATACTCACTGTCGAAGAACAGGCTTACGGGCAGTTGGGGCGACGCGTATCATTGATATGTGGGGTTTAACGTCCGAAAACCACCATATGATTATGAGATACGCCGTAGTGGAGGGCTCCGGAAATTTTGACCACCCGGGGTTCTTTAACGTGCACTCAAATCTGAGTACACGGGCCTACAACATTTCCGCCTTCATCGCAAATGCAGCCGCTACAGCCGGTATTTGATCCTGCGACCTGCGGGTCAGCAGCCAAGTACCTTAGCCACTAGACCACCGTGGCAAGGCGTGTTCAGGGTATGCGTATGGACATCGGGTCGGTGCACAAAACAGATCATCTGAGGACCCGTGTTTGCCAATTCTGGGCGCGTAACGCTCTGTATGAGAGATATGGTGGGATGATCAAGATCATTTGGTGTCAGGACCCTCAAGGATGCTGGTGACATCACTATGATTTCGCGTCAAATGACTCTTACAATGTCAGCAGAAAGTGAATTGGGCTGGGTCTCAAAACGGAGACCCTCAGAAGTCGACGTTGCAGAGGTGTTAGGAAGGCGGATGAAGTGGTGGGCAATGCGACGGCTTTTAGCCTCTTGAAAGCATCGGCACTCCTTAATGACGTCTTCAACTGTCGAACAGCCTTTAAATACAAGATGGTTAAAGGCATCATCAGCGATTCCCTTGAATACGTCAGCAACCTTATCGGCTTCGGCCATAGTGCATGGTATCAACATTGCGGCAGAGGGTCAATAAATCTTGAATGTAGGCCAGGCAAGACTCCGCGGAAGTCTGGACACGGGTACTAAGTTCTTTCTCAGTGGCCTGCTTGCACCCGGTAGATTGGCTGAACAACTCGCGCGACTTCGTCTCCCAGATAGTGAGCTCTTCCACGTTGTTGTTGAATCACGCCTCAATTGGCCGTTCCTTTCAACTAAAATATAAGGTTTGTCAGCATACTGAGTGGGTCCCACCTGTGATTTTCCCTCACGAGCTCAAACAGTTGAAGCCACTCATCTACGTCCTCGCCGTCAGTGCCCGAAAAGTTGCGAGGATCTCGGAGAGGAGAGGACACAATGACCACAGGACCACAGCTGAGGTGGGCGCCGTCGGTGCGTTGGGTGACTGATGACGCAGCATCACTTCCGGTAGGTAACTTCGCGTCCGCTGCGAAGCTCCGTCATGTTTTGATACCCTAGCACCTTCCACGCAAATTATACGGGAGAGCACAAAGGAAAACAAGGCGATAGTTCAGGTATATTTACAGTACGCCAAGCGAAAGCCGAGATGGCAAGCGAGAGCGCACCCCACATCAAAGAATCACGTCGTCTTTCTCACTGCCTCTCTTCCTTCTTCAGCGTGATGTGGTCTTGTAACAATATTATTAACAACAGTGCCCTATTTACCGAGAAAATAAAGCAAATACATGACGAGAACACATTTGCTACGCGTAGGAAATTTGTAAAATGATCCCTATTACGTCAGAGGTACCGCCTATAATAAATCTCTAGTAATACAACTAGCTGCAATAAATAAAAAAACCTTCTGTTTATTAAAGACACTGTAAAATGCTGCTTATTCGTTTCTCTTTGATTCGTGGAAAAAAAAAAAAACACTGGACGTCTCTATGGGGAATGGCACGAGTGGTTCAAAAATTCAATTTTCGCCTGGCTCAACTGGGCAGGTCTTGCCATCTAGCGAGGCTGAGTTGAACCAAGCACGTCTGCCCATGGCCTCAAAGATGGTGGGCGCGCGGCGTGTTACTCTCCGGCCGTCCCAATCGCACGGACAACGACGATAGTTATAGCGCGAGAAGAGAACGACCTTCGTGTCTTTCTTGTCTCTTGGTCGTCGTTCTGTTCTATCGCTATAACCATCGTCATACCAACTAGACCGAACTGCCACACTTCTAACGCACAGCGTAAGCGTGTTTCCAGAGGTTGGCGAGGCCCGCTCTTTTCTCCGCAGCGCAGCGCTCCTTGGTATGGTCGAAAGGCTGCCGCACTGTTGGCGAAGCTTGCATGTGGCAAAAAAAAAAAAAATTGTCCCGCGCTTTTATATAACTTCACACTCATTTGGGAATGTCGGCCCAAGGTGTACGAGAGGCAAAGTCAATGCTTGGGCGTATATATCCTCAAATCGGCTTTTTTTTTTTTCTGCTGATTTGCGCCGTCCAAAATAAAGCACTTCTAATTGCGATGCCTCTGAAAGAGATCCGCGTGTGCTGGAAACTTGCTCTACTTCAAAGTTTGCAGGCTGTATAATATAGAGCGCACTGGCGAAAAAAAGTTACAGCCGTATAACACCAGCGAAGTCAGAGGAGTGCCGCATTCTGTGCTCATGGGTTACACTCAATTAAAAAAAAAATTAAGTTGCTTCTTTTTCTGTCCTTTCATAGAACTAGCACTGCTTTTCATTGTAACGTCGTTTCGGGAATCCTTCCGTCGAGCCGCGGAAGCAGGATACAAGGAAGAGGGTGCAGGTGGTCACTATGCTATGTCTAGACCAAACGTCGCCAATTCTGCGATGATCACGGGCTGGTTACAAGCACATTTTGGTCACTTATGGTCACCCGTTCGCACTGTGAATTTTACGGTGTTCACTGAATACGTTGGGCAATGTAAAAACGAATATCTAAGTGTTTTGCTTGTTCAAGCAGTACGCAACACACGTTCAGAGTCTGATGTACGTGGTATGAAACACTGCGGTGCTAAATGTAGTGACAATTTGAACAGTTTTAATCTTTAGTAGCCTACTTCAGCGAATACATAGTTTTCATTAGAAAGACGCCGTTATGCTACATGTGTGACCCTTTGATACAGATGCAGTCAAGATGACAATAAACAAACACGACAATGATATTGTCATTGTGCTACCAAAATATAACTAAATTAAAATTATGAAAAAGGAGGCGATCACAACTCAGACACTTTCACCGTGAAAGACGTGGGGAGTGAAAGTAGGTAGGCTAATCGGAGCCTTTATTCTAGCAAAATCACTTCTCACGTGCCTTATTTCAATGACATGACCAGGGAAATCTAGAGCATAACTGTGCTTCGGTTGACCACCTGATAAATATCCCTACGCGATATAATAGTAAAATCCTGATACAGGATAGAAGAGCAACGCAATTCAACGATGATCATTGGTCCGATTTTGTCCCATACAAGTCATCTGAAACAAGGAATGCTAGAATGCATCCATACATCTCTAATCGAGGTATTTAGCATCGAAACAAAACTGATCATAATGAAAAAAGGTAATACTGCCACAAACAAATCGACACCTCTTTACAGTTACCATTAGGAAAATGCAGCAGTTGCTATTATTTTCTTCGCAAATAGAACCAAATTAAATGCAGTAACAGGAAAAAAAATACTTTTCTTCCGTTCAGCCAGAAATTCTTGGCGGTGATTCTCGCTCGTAAGCGAAAGAAAACATGTGCGCGCATGAATCCCGTACGCTCTGCTGTATGCCATGGTCGCCGCTGCCGCCGGAACTTTCACTCAATGCGCCCTCTCACGGTAGCCTGGTGCGCGAGGCCCCACTCGTTGGTTTTGCTGAAGAGCGCGGCCATTGGACCAACCAAAGAGAAAGGCGCCGCGCGCCCGCCATCCCGGAGGTCATGGTCTGCCATATCGCAGGCCATAGCAGGAAATTGTTTGATGGCTGGTGTTGCTATTGTGGCTCCCACTACTTTCGTTATGCTGCTACTAGTGTCGGCGACCGCGCAGTAAAGCCGGCAACGCTGTGCACGGCAACAGTGACGTGACACGTTCCGCTTAGGGAAGTAATTTGAAGTGCGTTAACCCGATGCGATCCACTTTGAATGGCGCTAATCCAATGCGGTCCACTAAAACGTGAGCCTATTTCAAAACAACCACTTTCGTGGCACAAAAGTAACACTAAGAAGTTTCTGCACCACTAGTTCAGCATTCAACATTGACTTAATAGTTGCCTTTCAACCAGACACCGCTTCATCAGTGGGAATTCTATTCAATTGTGCTTACGACAACGAAGCACATGTACTCCTTAGTCAAGCCTTTAACTTTGGACATGTTTTCTACGTTTACCGACTTTGATCCTTTCAGACGCCACCTAGTAAACACTCTCTGTAAATGTGTCAAATCGGTACTTCATCGCTGCTAAGCGGTCAATAGTCTACGTGAAAAAATAGTGTGATAATAATACGTTATACGTCTATCGGTAACTAATCGTAGTTACGTTATAATTAAATAAATGTTTGTACTCAACTTCTTGATGCTTTGTTTCGCCATAGGTCGAATGAAATTCGAGGATAAAGATATGGAGCAAATTCATTTCTGGTTATGTCTAATTGAGCACAAAAACACATGCTTTTCACATGCCTCACTGAAATACACGTCATACGATTCATTGAACATAGTAGTGTCGTCAGCAAAGAAATGCTATACAACCGTATCCCGCGCATTGAAGTTAGGTGAAGGCAAATTTATTACGCAGGACGTTGAAATATACCAGAACTTTTGACACGTTTTTTTATAGCACCGCCGGATTGCTGACAAATACTAAAAGATAACGGCCTTTCATTTGTACAACACATGTCTTTTTCGTTATACGCAGTGTTAGTGACACCCATGATATGTGTGACGTGCACAATTTGCCCACTTATGTACACATGAGCAAATACATCCCTCTAAGCATCAGACGATTCGACTGCTATTTTAGGCCGGAATGTTACCTAGAGACATTATCACAGACAATATTCACGGACTTTCGAACATTTTCTTATCATTGTAGTGTTGTTTGATATGTGTGTATGTGTGTGTTACTACATATCACGTGCCCATATGTTTTATTTCCATGCACATTCTTTTTTTTCTTGATTATGTATGTATATTATTCACTCATAGGCTACGGAGACACCAGCGCTTTTCTTGTGCACCAACAACTTCTTATATATCATATCAATAAAAAATACAGACCTTTATATAAATCTCACTGTCTTAGCCCCTATTTTATTCAAAAGCAAAAAAAAATGCAGTACACCATTGTGCACGTAGCTTGTAAAGGAGTTAATTTGCTGGCACGAATTCTCAGTCCACACCTTTTTCAGTCGCACATGACGTCGTCCTTAGATCAGTTGAGACATTTACAACATATACAAAAAAGTATGTGTCACACACTGCATTTGTACAGATAAAAGCCAGTCGACAGTCTTAAAGCTACACAGACAGATCCATACATTTTCTTTTAAGTGTGCTTGACTCACCTGTCGTGGTACGCATTGTAGCCGTCGTTCTGAAGAAAAGAATAGAAGAGAAAAAGTATTGATTTCACCCATCGGCTGACGCAACTTCAGTATGCGTAAGACCTATATCAGTGTCGAGATTTCACCTATTGTTTTTTTTACGCATGTGTAAATTACACCAGTATTTTCGAACGAATACGTTGTCGTGCTTCCGCAATCGCACCTAACGTTGGATGTTAAAGGGGCCCTGCAACACTTTTTGAGTATGGTCAGAAAACTGCCGATCGGCAGTAGAGGTTCCGAGAACACGCAAGCCAAATGTTATAGCGTAGCACGCAGCCTGAAATTCACAAATTATCAAAGTCGGCTAAAAATCAATTTCTCTTTTCTTGACAAATGACAGAGGAAGCTCAAAAAATTGGCAGATCCCACGTACAGTGGGAATCGATGAAATGCGAAGCACGAATGAGAAAGGTTGATATCACTTTAAAATCAGCACATTGTTACGAGGTGGAGGTAAATTACGCCTTACATAACTTACGTGTCATGATTATCATGTTTGTATGTCTCGTTTACCTACGTCATACATTCAAGTCATGCGATACCAAATTTAGCATATGTGGATTTAGCGAAACGGCCGCGAGCGCATCATGAAGGGCCCATTATACTCCATTGCAGCATTGACGCGCACGCACGCTGGGCACAGCGACGCTACGTTAGCAAAACGCGAGCACTGTATGGTTGATGCCAGGTGCGACCGGCGCGACCCGCGTCCGTCAGCACGGCCGGACCGTAACTGGCGCAAATTGCGACATGCGGATTTTTGCGCCGATGCTTTCCACATACAACACTGTGTCTCCCTTTTTTAGTTACGGGTGGACGCCGCACGAGCTAAAACGCGCATGCGTCGAAGCAACGCAACGCGGCGCGCGCCTGCCAGTATATGGCAGGACCGGCGTGGCAACGCCGGCGTGACGCCACGAAGTGGAACGCCTGAGAGCACGTGCACCACGTCACGTCGAAATGTATTGACACATTGACTTTGGCATGTAGTCATGTTCTCACATGACACGCATCTCATGATTATCATGTTTGCACCAGTCACATACCTTCGCCATCCATTGGCGTCACGTAATACCGAATATGGTATATGTGGAGCTAGCGAAACGGCCACAAGCACATCATGAGCGTAGGATGCAGTCATGTTGTTACATGACACGCATCTCATTTTTCCAATGTTTGCACCATTTTCATACAGTCGTCATTCATTCACGCCCCTTAATACCAAATATGGTATATGTGACGCTAGCGAAACAGCCACAACGCATCATGAGCGTGGCATGTAGTCATGTTGTTACATGACACGCATTTCGTGATTATCATGTTTGCACCAGTCACATACCTTGGTCATCCATTCACGTACCGTAACACTAAATTTGGTATATGAGACGCTAGCGAAACAGCCGCGAGCACATCCTGAGCGTGGAATGTAGTCATGTTACATGACACGCATGTCATGATTTTCATATTAGGGTCTGTTGCTTGTGTTCGCCATGCAATCACGTCCATAGCCTCCTCTATAACTTTGTGCCCGAGCGGTCGGTCCCTCAGCGCCGTCCCCCGAGCTATTATGGGATGCGAGCGCTCCTGGCGGAGCGCCGAGGCGCAAAACGAGAGAATGGATGGCAGCTATGGAGAAAAAACCGGCTTTGAGTAACTACCGAAAGGGCAAAAATGAAATAAGGAGGGAGGCATTTTACGATAATTCAAGGGGAAGCGCTTTACTGTTTGAAGCGAGATCGGGTTGCCTTAGAACGCGTAGTTATAAAGCAAGATTCAGTAAAGAAGAAGAACAATGCACATGCTGCGGGAAAGATAAGGAAACGGCGGAGCATGTTCTGATTGAATGTGGAGATATCCACCCAGGTGTACTCCTGTATCCGTCAACTGAGCTCGTAATGGTTCTAAATTCTCTAAAGAATTACGCGGAAGTTTTCCTCGCAAGAGCGAGAAAGATGAATCAGCCACTGAAGGCTGCCGTTGACAACGCCGCGCAAATACTACAGAAACGTGACAAACTCAAGTGCTCGACCCCGGGACATCATAAAAAACTTTTGGAGGTTGTGCTCGTGAAGTTTCTCCGCCCACTTTTTCTGAACTTCGCATAAACGCAAGCGTGCATAGGCCGCGTCGTCTGCTGTTATTATGGGATCGGTGCGGCATCTGGCGGCGAGCGCCAAAACTATAAGGGACGGATGGCGCGTATGTATTTAGCGCTAATGCGCGGGCACAAAAAAATATAGGAGGCTATGTCACGTCATACCATAGCAGTTCTGAAACATGCAATGTGAGTCAAACCACCGCAAGAGCATCAGAATCATGGATTCTAAATCATAACATTCATGACATACGTCATGATTTTCATGTTATGACTAATCAGATATGTTCTTCATACAGTGATGTTATGCCATACCAAGTTTTGGTATCGATACCATTATCGAAATGACCAGGAGAGCTAAAAGTCGTAGGCGGTTAGATAGATAGATAGATAGATAGATAGATAGATAGATAGATAGATAGATAGATAGATAGATAGATAGATAGATAGATAGATAGATAGATAGATAGATAGATAGATAGATAGATACGCTCAAAGTCGCCGAAGTTAGCTAAAAAATGCTTCGCATTTAAAGTTACTCACAGAAGGCCTTCACCAACCATCGGGTAATTTGAACATAGCACACACTTTCGTTACAGACAACGCCACGGCAGGTCACAAGGTGCGCGGGGCTTATTAGGCGAGAAGCTCCCCTTGTTCTAACCTCGTGCTGCGTGTGGCGTAATCGAAAGAAGAAGCGACGAGAAACCGAGAGAAGAGGAGAAAAAAAATTGGCAGCATATCCATGGAGTAAATGATGGAGAGTGGGGCGAAGCATTCGTCTGTCCATTCGTTCTTGCTTCCGTCCGTCCATGCGTCCGTCTGTGTGACCGTCCATGCGTCCATCCGCCCGTCCGTGCGTGCGTCTGTTCGTGCGTCCGTCCCTGCGTTCGTCCACGCATCCACCCCTGCGTCTGTTCATGCATCCATCCATGCATCTGTCTGTGTGTCCGTTCGTCCATCTATTCAACACTCCAAGTAACACCATCTCGCATCTTTTCATCATATATTTCCCATATAGAAGCACCGCCATCCTGCGGTCATTCCAAGGACTAAACGAGAGGTGGCACACACACACTTTCTTACGGCTTGCACTTGGGGTCTGTTCCACCTTTAGCCACCTCGAGTTCATGGTATATAGCAGTTCACTGCATTCGTGGCACTGCGGCCCAACGCTCGCTAAACCTTTCTAAAACCAAGGAGCTTACGCTCAGCGAGTATAACGTAGCAACCTTTTCCTGTCAGATAGTGCTGAATGTACATGCCAATGTCTGCTAATGGGAAATGAGAGACAGGAAAATTCGCCTTTTACTTTCTTACGGCTTGCGCTTCGTATCTACTTCCCACCTTTAACGACCTCGAGTTCATTCATGGTATATACTAGTTTATTGTATTCATGGCACTGCGGCTCAACGCTCGCTAAACGTTTCTCAAACTAAGGAGGTTACACCCAGCGAGTTTAGCGTAGCAACCCTTTCTTGTCAGATAGTGCTCAATGTACATGCCAATGGCTGCTGATAGGGATCGCAGCGCGTGCGTCAACTAAAAGCCAAATGCTTCTGTCTCTCATTCCCCATTAGTAGCCATTGGCATGTACATTGAGCACTATGTTTTATTGTTCAACAACGCACAGAAATCTCTCACCGGCACCACTTTGAAGGTCAAAACGTTGTACTTGCTACATACTACAACGGCTACGAGGGACGTATTGATGCCGCTGTAAGGAGCTTCGCCCTTAAAAAAGGAAGGCAGTATATCTCGAACAGTATAACAGACGGAGCTGTCTCATAGAAGTACATATCATGGCCGGGCTAGACTGCACCTGCGCGCTCGCTTCTTACAGCCTTCGCATCGGATGTAGTACATGCCTCTCACCGCTGTTTTGAGGGGGGCGCTGTGACCCTGACCTCGCGCTCTGTGCAGCAGCGCGTGCGACGTTGTCACATGAGTTCGGGCGTGCTTCTCCACTCACTGCGCGTTGAAAAACAAGTTGCTTAATCGTTCAAGACACACAAACGGTTTATGACATTGCTCATACATGATGGTTCTGGGCTTGGACCAATATACCTCTGAAAAGTGCACTTAGCTGGCAGTGCCACAAGCCTCGAAGTGCGTGAATGATCGTAGCCTTTTTCTGACATAAAGCACCGTATCATACGCCCCTTACAAGTTCATCTGGGTACGCTGAATGCTTTCTTCCGTTACATTCTAAGGTGGTCGAAATTTCCAGCGCCCTCCACCACAGCCTCTCTCATAATCCTATAGTGGTTTTGGGTCGTTAAACCCCACATATCAATCCGTCGCATTCTATTTGATGCAAAATAAACAGGTATTTTTTCTCTCCTTTCTGTGCATCTGTTGCGATTTTTTAACACATGCATAGTGCTTGCTTTCGCGATAATATTGGGACGCCTTTTTCTCTTGTTTCAGCAATTGCTGCACCTTCTCGCATTTTGAACGATGGTGCGACACTTGGGAGCGCAGGCAGCGAACTGGGCAGGGGCCCGATTCGCGGAGATGACCACCATCAATTCTGACTCACCAGACCAACTGGACTGCATGGATGCTGACGACTTTGAACCCACGGACAATTTCGGGCCCAGCGACTCTACCCCCGGTCCGAGCGGCGTTGCAGAAGCGTCCAACAATACATACCTGCGGCCATTCGTGCCTCACACTCCATAGTTTCGGGTGATCGACGCTCGCCGAAAGAAGGTTGTTGCCGAGGAGGCCTCCGCGACGCCGCCAGCCACATTCCACCAACGCGAGCACCGACATGGAACCGGCCGGCCCCGCCTGCCACGCCTTCCCGTAGAGGACCACAAGGTGATATTTCGTATAAGAGAAGGCATATCTCTACAACAAGAAGTGGTTTTATCCTTGCGCGCTGCTATACAAACCGCGCTCCGAGCCCCCTTGCCCATGAGTGCGCGGATACGAGTACGCAAGGGGCAGAACATCACCCTAGTCAGCACCTCAGACCCAGACCTCACGGTACAGCTGTGCCATGTGCAGACGCTCAAGCTCGGCATCAGATCGTATGAAGTCCTTGCTTACGTGGCTTCCCCAGATAATTCCTGCAAGGGAGTAATCACAGGAGCCCTCCCTATACCCACAGAGGACGCCCTCATGAACGACACCGTCACTTATCCCCAAAGTATCAATATTATCCAAGCGCGACCATTCGGGACGAATGGAGCATGCCTCTACACCTTCGAGGGAAAGCGTGTTCCCCGATACGTTTACTTCCAAGGCGTGGAATTTCGATGCAGACCTTTCCGACCAGTCACCCAAGTGTGCCACTGCTGCCTCAGAACTGGCCACCAACACGACATCTTCCCGTATCCACAGGAACACCGGTGTGGAAATTGTGGCATTCTCAACCGAAGTGAACACCACGATGGTTGCGTCCCGCGGTGTTTAACCTGTGGCTCCGACGAACACCCCACCATCGACATCGGTTGCCCAGCCCGACAAAGGAGACCTGGGCCCCGTTTTCTTAGAGATGAACGCCAGCTCCTAGAAAAGCCCAATGATCCTCCACTGAAACAACTTTCTGAACAGTTGACACCAAACAACCAACCTCGCAGCGGTCCTCAACACGCCAGTAGCGAAGGCCACTGTAGGAGTGCTCGATTCAAGCGCTCAAAAACCCCAAAGCATGGAAAGCAGCCTATTCAACCCGGAGCACCTCCACCTATCCAGGCATCTGTGCATTAATCCAGGAACTACCCACCGCCTTCTTCGCAGTGCAGTGCGAAAAGCTACAATACGTGGCCTGCACTCCCGCTACGAGAGCCCACCCATGCACCTGGCTTGGAGGCCAGGGAAGCGGCCTCGATTTCATCTGGCTTGGCTGCAGGAGGTCGCCTAGATCAAGCCCCACAGTCGCAGCTACAGCGACGACAGGACCCCCTGGCCGTCCCTGGTAAGTCGCCCGTTGAGAAGGCCTCCCAAAATCCTTCGCGATCAACACCACCTTATTCACCAGCCCTCGTTCAACAGACGTGTGCCCAGTATTTCGAAACCCCAGAATTCATTCAAGCCCTCACACAACTAGTTCTAAAGTTCGTAAGTGATAGCCTCGAGGCTGTCAAAACACAACTGAATAACGAACAAGAACAGGCCCTCCAGAGAATGGAGACTACGTTTAGTCGCCGCATGGAAAAATTTGAGGCTGCAATTAATCACCTGTTCGATATGGAAGCTCAATCATCACCAACCCGTAATCATAAACAACGCCAAATATGCCGCCGCTTCCTCTCAGAACATGGCGCAGGCTAACAGCCCACAATCGGGAGTTTCCACTCCCACAACGACCCAACATGGCGAATTCTAGTAATCTACAAAATCCCGGAAGAGCAGGCTTGCCTTCTCCATCCGGAAATCAAAATTCATCTGATATCAACATATGGCAGTGGAACTGTAGAAGCGTCAGAAAAAAAAAACACTCTCGATTGGCCGCCTACATTCAACACTCCGCTGAACCACCCCATATAGTGGCTCTGCAGGAGACGGGGTCTGTCCCTTTCTCTCTGCAAGGATATCAGGTGGCATCGGTAACATCGCGCACCGCTATTCTTACTCATAAAACCCTTCCATTCATAGATCGGACCCCTACGAGAAGCTCATCAGAGAATGGAACCGAGTACACTGCTCTTGAGGTAATCCCGTCGAATCACACATCGGGTAAAGGACTCTTTGTAATCAACATATACAGCACCCCTAAAGATAAGGGCACTGGCATACCCGAAATTCTTGTTCAAACGCGGTCCACACATCGCATTATAGTAGGTGACTTTAATGCACGCCCTACCGCATGGGGTTACATAAGTAACTCACCGAAAGGTAACCTTGTACATAGCGCCATGATGCACCACGCACTTACCTTAATTACTGATCCTACTGTGCCAACGCGAGTAGGCACTTGCACCGTCAGGGATACCACGCCTGACCTCACAATGGTTAGTGCACATGTAATTGTAAAAACGCATGAGGTTCTGCCGGATACATTAGGTAGCGACCACCATGTGATTTGAACTGTCATAACGCGAAATTCTAAAATTTTCCGACCTAAAATGCAGACCCTCGTTGACTGGGATAAACTCCGCACATATATCGCCGCGGAGAATACCACTCCGCAATCTATAGAGTCTTGGACTCAAAGGATACAAGATGATGTTGCTAGGTCTGGTAAAAAGATTAAGAACACGCCAAATGCGCCTCAAGTTGACCCCCACCTCCTCCATCTGTGGGAGGCCCGACGAAGCCTTTGTAAACGATGGAAGCGTCAGAGGCTAAACCGCAAACTTCGCCTACGTATCGCTGCAGTCACAGAGGAAGCCGCGCAGTATGCCACCCAGTTAGCGAAAGCCAATTGGGAAAACTTTTGTGGGACACTGAAAGGAATACTTGGCACAAAACGTACATGGAACATCCTAAGGGCCTTTCTAGATCCCACGTCGGCCAAAAACCACATTCACAACGCTACCCAACGACTCATTTACCTTGAAGAGCAAAAAGGCACAGACATTATGACACACACAAAACACCTTTACATTCCTCAGCCCCTACCGGCGGATCTGAACACACTCCCTCTAACACCCCCTGATCCGGACGAAAACTTGGATGCAGATATCACGCTTGAAGAGGTAAAACAGGCCCTTGCTTGTATTACCCGGGACACTGCACCAGGGCCGGATCGTATAACATATAAGATCCTCCGAAACTTAGATGACGTGTCTCTACAGGAGCTCACGGATCTCTTTAACGAACACTGAAGCAAGGGCACACTGCCCTGTGTTTGGAAGCATGCACAGAGTAATCTGACTCCGAAATCAGGCAAATCACTACTTTTCGAAAATTTACGACCCATCTCGCTCACGATCTGTGTAGGTAATCTTTTTGAGCATGTTCTTCTCCGTCGACTACAGCCACTTTAGAAGCTAGCAATTTCTTTACCAATACCCAGTTTGGCTTTCGCCCCAATCTATCGGCGCAGGATGTCCTCCTGCAGGTTAAAGAGACTCTACTCATCCCAAACGGCAGACAGCCCAAACCAGAGCCATTCTCGCATTAGACATACAAAATGCTTTCGACAATTTAGCTCACGAACACATTCTCAGGACATTGGCCACAACTGGCTGTGGTCGTAGGACCTGGCATTATGTCAAAGCTTTTTTTTGGAAAACCGTACCGCCGAGGTTAGATTAGGTACACTTACATCCGCCACTTTTTCTCTCCCAACTACACCCCAGGGAGCTGTCCTATCGCCACTCTTATTCAATGTAGCCTTGGCCCCATTGGCGAAAGAGCTTGCTGATGTTCTTAAATTACAGCATGCATTTTACGCCGATGATATGACTCTCTGGGTGTGCCTTGGCTCTATTCGGGAGGCACAAGACATTCTACAAACTGCCATCAACGTCATCTAGTGATATATTAGTAGAATGGGCCTCCATTGTTCGCCAGAAAAGTCGGAGTTACTTACAATTGAACCATGCATGCACGACTCAAGCATTGACCTGCACGTGCATGGTCAACCTGTACCAAGAGTACATAAAATCAGGGTATTGGGTCTACACATATCAAACTTAGATGCAAACTATACCTTGAACATTCTTGATAAGCAGATAAAGCAAATTTCAGCACTGGTCCACCGGATTGCGTCGCGCAATTATGGTCTATCTGAAAAGGACACCATGCAAATTGTTGAGGCTTTGGTGGTTAGTCGCCTCGCTTATCATCTTCCATATCACCATCTCACTCAAAAGCAAATGGAACGGGCTAACAGTCTAATCAGGCGGGCGGTTAAAACCGCATTGAGGTGTCCGATGCGCACCAAAACTACTCTCCTCCTAGAGACAGGTCTGCATAATACAGTGCAAGAAATAATAGAAGCACGGAGAAGCAATCAGCTCCTGCGCCTTTCTCGGACACCTACTGGGGGGAACCTGCTCCGAACCCTGGGGCTTGAATCAAGTGACACGATGCGATACGAAGAAGCATGGTCGCCTATTCCAATAAGGGTCGCGGCACACATGCAACTCAAACCATTGCCGCGCAACATGAATCCACAACGACATCCATGCCGACGCAAGGCACGCGCTGATTATTACATACGAAGGTACAAAAATCGTGAAGACGTCCTCTATGTCGACGCTGCGGTAGGCCCACTTGAAGGAACGGCCATGGCTGCTGCCATGACAGAAGACGGGCGCATTAGCATTTCCGCGTCCGTTAAAACGGCACGCCCCGACGTGGCTGAGGTGGTTACACTAGCCCTAGCAGTGGTGCATGCGGCCGCAGATTCTACCATTACAGAAATTCGCACTGATTCCCAAAGCGCTTATCGATACTTCCGTCAAGGCATAGCACCAAAGACAGTTTCACGCATACTGAGCAACATTCCTTCATTTCTACATCCAGTGACTATCACGTGGGTGCCTGGCCATGAGTGTACCCCGGGAATGAGCGCGTTCATGCGCATGTCCGAGGTCTTTCCATCCGGACCCTGGGGGATCGCTCACCCGAACCTGTGAGAAAACCACAAGAGGGAATCCGCACCTACCATGAAATTACGAGGTATTAACGGAATGGCAGACGAGATTTCCCTGCCCCGCACTTCTCCCTCACCCCTAATTAGAGTTCAGTTTGGCGCCAGCTACAGACAAAATCATTGATTTCTCCCTATTTGGCACACCTATTTTACCCCACTCTTCACCAACCACATTGCACCACCTGCGGGGCACCCCGGGCTGATCTTTTCCATTGCTTGTGGAACTGCCCAAAGCCTATGGCGGTAGACCCTATCGCTAACCCTTCCCTTTCCTCGTGGGAGGCCGCTCTTCGGGTCACTGATTCGGACGACCAATTGTGGCTGGTGCACCGGGCCTGCCTAGAGATGTCGGCCAGGGGGCTCCCGGACGTCTAGGGGCCCAACCACATATACTTTGATTTTTTTTCAAATAAAGTTGTATCATCATCCTCCTCCTTTGGAGCGCAATCGTCCTATTATAGTCTGGTATCAACCACTGCAATTAGCGCCCTTGTTTATTGTTTGCGTTCAAAACACTTACCGCTTCTTGGTCAGTGGAAGCGTCTTGTGAAGTTGCAACGTCCAGATATGGTTTGTTGGTCTCTGCCTTTCGCTTCCTTGATGTTTGACATAGAGGCGAAGCTTTCGAAGCAGGATATTTGTGAGGCTTCTATGCCCTTGAAAATCAAGTAGGAAGAATAGTCCTCGAAAAGAGTAGGTGCGGAATCAGGAATACGTTTTCTGATGGGGAACGCACGCACATACTCTTCATTGCGCAAGTGTCTGCTGCCTTCGACTGTCGATGCAGACGTTGATGATGAGGTTGTCTCTCGCAATAAACTTTTGTCACTTGGTGCACAGCTCAGTATTGTTTGGGAATCAAAGAGAAGAAACACAGGGTATTTTACACGAACGGTACTTGCAATACAGAAACATGGTGATCGAGCGGCCATGACGGAACACAGCAATAGATCTTCACAGAGCTAATATATGGTCATGTGCGTAATGCGCGTACTGAAGGCTGTGCGACTGCTTTCTTGACTCGAGAAATCACTGTAGTCTTAACACTGACAAAGGACCAAATGAAATGCAGCCGTGGTGGGTAAATCCCACAATAAGGCAAGCCACACTAGAGATCAAAGGAAATGGACAACCTGCTTGTAGCACTAAGTTACAAGAGAGTTCATACATTAAAAAAACTGCATTACTTGCCGAAAAGTTGTAATGTTGTCAGTTTCTATTTCTAAACATGTTTTTCTACGAACTCGAAAGATAGCGCAGAACTGATTTGCACTAGTTTTAGTTCCGGGGCAAGCTTCATGCGAGCGAAAGCAGCTGCCTACTTCGTTCTCACTGTCAATGGACGTGACTTGCAAAAGAAAGGAATGCAAGAGGGCTTGGGATGTCCGTAATCAACATTTCCAGGTGGTGCTAGCACTTTGACAATTCAAACAACCACTTTCTGTGCGTGCCATCCGAAGGGGTATTCAGCAGCAAGGGTCCTCTCTTTTTTTTTTACTTTCTTTCTTCTTATACGCAGTTTCTTTAGCCATTATATATACAACACACGTACGTATTTTAAAGAGTTGTCAGGCTGCAGACCGTGAAAACCACTAAAACATATTTCGAATAAATAAATAAATCTAGAAAATATCCAGCAAAGGGAAGGCGCACTCGTCCTTCTGTGAGCGACCTCTCTTAATTGAAGTCCAACGAAACCAAGGACCAATGGTATATGGTGCTCTCTGCTTGGAGAAAGGGTACAGCATTTTTTATCTATCCCTCTGATTGTTGCAGTGCTTTATGCCTCCAGATAATTCCTCTCATTAGCCGATTCATCCGCATTTTTACTGAGCTTCAGCTTGTATTATCCACGAGCACATACATACCTACATCAAGCGTAAAACCATTTGGTAAGATTAGTTTTTTAAGTAGACGATCGTCACTCTATCGCTGATTTATTTTTTAACCCTCTTCCACTCTTCGTCGAGAGCACCTATTTCACGGTTTCACATCGACAAACTTCCTTGTGTTGTGTGCGTGGCGCAGAAGATGCAAGGTTAGGGTCGCTGAGCCCCTACTGCCGACGGGTGGCGAAACGTACTCAGAAACTCTCCCATTGTATTCACGTCGGGTGAGAAGGCGGTAAGAAAAGAAGCGCTCAGGTGCAGTCTAGCCCGGCCGTGGTACATACAAAATTGAGTTGAGTGAGGATATTCTAGATGGTGCAGTGCCGCTACTCTCCGATTGGCTGCTGCTTGGGGTGGGCCTCGGCGTGGAGGAAGGAAAAAATGGCAACATATCCACGGCGTGAATGATGGAGAGTGGGGCGAAGCATCCGTCCATCCATTCGTTCTTGCTTCCTTCCATCCATGCGTGCCTCTGTGTGGCCGCCCGTGCGTCCATCCGACCATCCGTGCGTGCGTCTGTTCGTCGTGCGTCCGCACGTCCATCTGCGCGTCCGTCCCTGCGTTCGTCCATGCATCCACTCCTGCGTCCGTTCATGCGTCCATCCGTCTGTGCAGTTATCCGTGCGTCCATCCATGCATCTGTCTGTGCGTCCGTTCGTCCAACTAGTCAACACTTCAAGTACCACCATCTCGCATCTTTACATCATATATTCCTCACATAGAAGCACCGCCACCCAGCGGACTTTCCAAGGACTGAACGAGAGGAGGCACACGCACACTTTCTTACGGCTTGCGCTTCATGTCTGCTTCCCACCTTTAATCATTTCGAGTTCATGGTATATACTAGTTCACTGTATTCATGGTACTGCGGCCCAACGCTCGCTAAACATTTCTAAAACCAAGGAGGTTACGCCCAGCGAGTATAACGTAGCAACCCTTTCTTGTCAGATAGTGCTCAATGTACATGCCAACGGCTGCTGTGGGGGAATGAGAGACAGGAGAATTCGGCTTTTAGTTAACGCGCACGCTGCAATTTTTTATTGTTCAACAACGCACAGAAGAAATCTCCCACCAGCACCACCTTGGAGGTCAAATGTAAGACTGGTTACACACTACTACTACGACTACGAGGGACGAACGTGTGCCGCTATAAGGAGCTTCGCCCCTAAAACTATGTCCTTCCCCCATGTGCCTGGGTGCGCGAGGAAGGAGTGCCTCCCTCAGTCTCCTGGATAGTCGCCGTCAGTGGCGGATCGTTGGTGGGGCATGGATGAAGCAGAGCGGTGGGCGCGTTGAAGACGCTTGAGCTCGGCTTCCTTAGCTCGCGTCTCGTCGTTGTTACCCTGCGCCGACTGCATTGTCGAACGCGATAAGACGCATTCACGGACGGACAGACAGACAGACAGACAGACAGACAGACAGACAGACAGACAGACAGACAGACAGACAGACAGACAGACAGACAGACAGACAGACAGACAGACAGACATGGAGAGACGGAGGGGCGCACAGACATACAGAGAGACAGACAGATAGACAGACAGACATGGAGAGACAGAGGGGCGCACAGACATACAGAGAGACAGACAGACAGACGGGCGGATGGACGGACGCACGAACGGACGCATGAATGGACGCACGGACCAACACCCGGAAGGACGGACGCGCGGAAGCTTCGCCCCACTCACCATCATTCACTACGTGTATGTGCTGTGATTTTTTCCTTAGCCCATTGCATCCCTTCCTGCTTAGCTTCCAGCGTTTTTGCCGGGGCGAGAGAAGAGAGAATGCGATTGCAGCGGGCGACTAATCTTTGTAAATCCGCTCCTACTCAACGGATTATTATTTTTTGTGGCGTATAATTCGTGAGGCAATAAGCTTTTGTAGTGAATTCATTCATTCATTTAATCTCGGTTTGAACCATAACAATACCGAAAGAAAATACCATAATGATCGAAAAACTCCTTTCAATCACCTGGTAGAGCTTTTCGTATGAGCAAAACAGTACTATTAATTCAATAAAATAACGCTTCTCTATTTTCTAAATGCGTAAAAAGATACCGCATGTGCGGTATCAGAGGCGGCTATGCAAAAAATAGAGATGCACACGTATAGGACGAGAAGGAAAAATAAAGTACTCAAAAAACATGCACAGCTGGCATCATCTAGCATTGAAAAATACAAATTCAGTGGAGATAGCAGTTGTTGGTGCCACGTCTGAGTTGATGAATGTTGTGGTCGTTTTGTTAGAAAATCTCATGACAACTGTACTCGTCAACGATCTCTGAATGATTCAAAGCAAGCGTGCCTCTACCATTCTGCTTCCATGAAAAAGATGGCTCACCTACAGCTGTCGACCCTAATTCAGCCTTTAATTATTCAATCATCTAATGTCTAAAAAGTGGCTTATTTAGAAAACGACTCACCGTTTCCCCCTCTTTGCATCTATTTCGATGAAAGCTGAAAAACAAGCGATGAAGAATAAGGTTTGGAACAGTAAGATGTTCTTGCTTTCAATATCGGTCAAGTATTCTCAAATACATATGCAATACATAACGAAATTTGTTTTGTTCTCGATAAGTATCTTCAAATAAGTTCTGCGGAAACCCGCGAGGGGGCGGAAGGGTTCAGAAAGTAAAAGAAGGCAACCACCTTTTTGTAGCACGAATATAGCACGAAGCCGCAAAGAAATCCGTGCTTGTGGCTTCGTGCTGTGGTTGTCTTCGTTCTCTTTCGATAAGTATTTGGGATTCGTTTTTTTAGGAATAACATAGCGATTTTCTCTTGCTTGCTTTGTCCTGAATAACACAATGTCATCAACATTACCATCATAATTATCAACGTCATTGCCGGGTATTTCTACACTAAAGGTTGATAATCGTTTCTAGCGATCTCATATTTAGCTTAATATTGGCGCTAAATTGTATAAATTTAGCACATGCGCTAAATGGTGTAATATATTTAGTACGTTTCTGAGCCACAGACACAAGAAGGTCAGAATAGAATACAGTCTGCTGGGAAAAGGAATCTATGAAGCTAACGTATGATAAAAAGATGTATAGAAAGAAAAAAAACATTGAGATCAGTGAAGCTTCGGCTCTTACCCAAAAAGATAGAAAAACACCAAGCGAGCGCGGAACGTGCAGCACAGTCCAAGTAACGGCTGGAAGAGCAGTCTTTTTCGGGTTCTAAACTCTCACTGATACGCATGCAAAGAATCCGGTACGCCATAAATAATACTTCGTGTGAAATTGAAAAACACCCACTATACAGCCGTCGTTTTGCTGCGGATAAGCCAGGTACCCGCTACACATTTGTAAGGCATTATGCGCAGTTTCTCGTTGCTACGTGTGGCTCATAACGATGAAGAATTATGCCTGAGCACTCTGCGGTGGGTTGGTACCTAAAACCATATACCGGTTGTGCGAGCATTGTTCGACGCGGAGGTGTGTGGCGCTTCTGGTATGCTATATTACATATTGTGACGATGAAACGCGTTTATTTACAAGATGGGTAATGCAGAGGTGTAGCTCAGCGAAGGATCCACAGCGTCGCTCGCGAGCCAGTCGAGTCTCTTCCTCCTCTTCGTCGAATCTTCGCTTGCGCGTTTCACTTCCCGGTTCGCAGACGATGCCCTCTGGGCGAGTCACTCAGATGGTTGATGGTGGCACGGTTTAAGGCGCGCAACGTGTGTCAGTTGTGTTTTGCTAGAGCGGCGACCATTGCTTGTGACACTCGAGATTACGTACGTGACGTCGCTGAGGCGGTCAAGAATGACGAATGGACCGGAATAGTGAGCCAAGAACTTCTGGCACAAACCACGTTTGCGGACTGGTGCCCATAACCACACAAGATCGCCCTTACTATAAGATACGGAGCGATGGCAGGCATCGTAACGTTTCTTAGAACGCTGCTAGGATGCCAAGGTTCGGAGGCGTGCGATGCGACGGGCTTCTTCTGCGCGGCAGAGCGTCTCGGCTATCGAGGTTTCGACGTCTAGTGTAAAAGGTAGTATAGTGTCGAGACAAAATCGTGGGGAGCGAGCGTACAGCAGGTAAAATGGAGAATAACGTGTAGTCTCATGCTTCGCGGTATTGTACGCGTACGTGATGTAAGGTAGCACTTCGTCCTAGTTTTTGTGCTTAGAATCGACATAAATAGACAGCATGTTCGTGAGAGTCCGGTTCGTGCGCTCTACGAGACCATTGGTCTGCGGGTGATATGGTGTGGCATGGCGGAAATGGCAGGCAGACAGACGCAGGATCTCTTCAACGACGTCGGCAACGAACTGACGTCCGTGGTCGCTAATGACAACGCGTGGAGGACCATGGCGGAGAATTATACAGCGAAGCATAAACTGCGACACGTGCATGGCCGTTGCAGCAGGTATTGCAGCAGTTTCTGCGTAGCGCGTTAGGTGGTCAACACAGACGACGACCCATCGATTGTTGCTGCTCGATCGTGGAAATGGACCTAGCAGATCGACACCAACAGTCTCGAAGGGAGAGTTAGGAGGTGGAACAGGATGGAGAAGTCCTGGCGGCGTAGCCGTGGAACGTTTGTGTCGTTGGCATCGTTCGCGTCCAGCAACGTATTTTTCCGTGTCGTGTCGCATCTTGGGCCAATAGAACCTTTGCTGGATTCGTTGAAGCGTTCTGGCGAAGCCCATGTGGCCGCAGGTTGCGTCGTCGTGTAAGGACCGAAAGACGTGAGCCCGTAAAGTGCGTGGAACAACTAGAAGCAGACGGGCGCCTTGTCCGGAATAATTCTTCTTGTAAAGGACGCCGTCATGAACCACAAAAGAGCTTGGGTTTGCGTGTTCATTTGCGGAGGCGAACAGAGAATCTAAGGAGCGGTCCTCTTGTTGGGCTGTCCGGAAAGTCACGAGATCAGGGAACTCAGAAGCAATAGCGCCGATATACTGGTCGAAGTTGTCAGCGTCGCACTCAGTCGTCGGTAGAGGAAGGCGCGATAGGCAGTCGGCGTCTGCGTGCCGGTTACCGCTCTTGTAGCGTACTGTGAAGTCGAACTCCTGTAAGCGCAAAGCCCATCGCGCCAGTCGTCTAGATGGGTCTGGTGGGCCTACCAACCAGCATAGAGAATGATGGTCGTTGATTACCGAGAAGCGATGGCCGTAGATGTATGGGCGAAACTTGTGCACGGCGAAAACGACTGCGAGGCACTCCTGTTCTGTGACTGTGTAATTTTGTTCTGCCTTGCTCAACGAACGACTCGCGTAAGCGACCACGTGCTCAGCATTGTCATGGCGCTGAACGAGCACTGCACCGAAGCCGATTCCACTGGCATCTGTGTGAATTTCCGTTTCAGCAGAAGGATCGAAATGGCGTAGTACCGGTCCTGAAGTCAATATGAACCTAAGCTGCTTAAAGGCTGCTTCGCAATCCGGTGTCCAGTGGAAAGGGACATCCTTTTGCAGCAAGTCAGTCAGTGGTTGTGCTTTATCAGCGAAATTCGGAACAAATCGACGAAAGTAAGAACACAGGCCCAGGAAGCTACGCAACTCCCTGGGGGACTGCGGCTGCTTGAAGTTGCTGACAGCAGCGACTTTCTGCGGGTCTGGTCTCACGCCATTTTTATCCACCAGGTGTCCCAGAACCAAGGTTTCACGTTCTCCAAAGCGACATTTTTTAATTTCCTCCACAAACTGGTATCAGGTTGTCATTGCGTCTTCATGGTTCTCAAACCATACCAGCGCCGTGAAATCGAGGAAGAGCCCCACGTGAGACAGCTGGCTAGCCGCATTCCAACCGTTCGAACGGCTCACCCGCTGATAGTGGCTTAGCCATTCGTCCACGTCATCCCTGTGAAGGTTCGCGGCTCCGTGTAGTGGTAGGGTGACGTCCTTGCGGCTGGTTGCTGGTTGTCTCCGTCCGAGCTCATTTCTTGAGGTAATGGTGCCAAGCCCGCTAGTCGACGGCTGCGGCGAAGCTCGTGTAGTGGTTCCGTCGTTAGGGGACGGTGCCTCTCCGGTATCACTTGGTAGTAGCTAGATTACCCAGCACCTCCACCACAACTGTGACGATGGAACGCGTTTATTTACAAGATGGGTAATGCAGAGGTGTAGCTCAGCGAAGGATCCACAGCGTCGCTCGCGAGCCAGTCGAGTCTCTTCCTCTTCGTCGAATCTTCGCTAGCGCGTTTCAGTATGTTAACGGGATGCCGTGTGCGACATGACACGTGTATAGAGTTTTCTTTCGATTAATTATCCAAGCGCCAGCGTGTGTCTGTCGTGGGTATTCGACTGCCACTTTAAAATCCCATCCGATCCTGGGTATTTGTAATTTTTCCTGATTTCATGCATTCCATATATTGTGTGATATTGCCTTCAGACACAGGCGTTGGGATCGTCGGTGGACATCAGTGATGTTGCGACAACATAAAACCTTTCGCTCAAAGAAATATAGTTGTTGAGTTCCAAAGCTACAACAGAATTTACGTGACATCGCACACGGCCCGTTCAACGGTACCTTTTCAGCAAAAACTTTGAATCCCCAACAGCATGTTGGGGATCAAACGCCAGTGATATGTTGAAAATACACATTTTTTTCGAAAGTATTTTACATATTCACACGCACTCTCTATGTTTTAGTGTCTTTAAAATGAATAGAAAAAGTTCATTATTTCGAAGGAATGATCCATAGTCGCACTTACGAGATATTTATTATGCCTATATGAGCTGTAAACTTTAAACTTTGAATTTTCAGGGGAATTGTGGAGTGTGTGAATCGCCGCGTAAGAATTCTAAAAACAAGTTTCCCATTTCTTTTTTCAATAACGGAACACATACACTACAATAGACTCGTAATGAGCCGTCAGCTTGCTTGTACGTGCTTTGTCAACAGCTGAAGTCAGTTTAGTGGGTCGGGAAAACTTGCTAACACACAACACGTGCTCAGCTTACACGTTTGCTGACGCTCTAATGTTCGATACCAAAGCATTGGATAGGACATTTTCAGATTGGGTTAGCAAACCAGATGCTGATATCTCGTTAACCTCCAGGCCATCCTCTTTATATAGCTCACTGGATGAAAACAAGCGGTGAATATGAAGTAGAGAGAAAGAAAATGTGATAAGCTGGCACTCACAACTGATCAAAAATGGCATATTGACCGGCAACCACCATGCAGATGAGTGAACAGCCATAATACAGGATCTTGACGCAATCCTAGTTTCAGCTAGTTGGTACTGATTCCTAACTCAGGAAGTTGAACGAGAAGACAAAATAACTTTTCACCCGTGGTGTTCTCTTGTGTTGTGTGTTCTCGTTTCATTTGCGCCAAAAAGTATCCTAAAAATTTTGACATGTTATCGCGGAATTTAAAAAGCTCACTTTCTCACGAGACAAATTCAACGACGTGTCAATGACGCAATTTTTTCCCATTTCTTAATGAAGAACGCCTAAAAATTTCCTTGAGGGTCTTATTAACTGGCCGTTTTCTCAATGACTCCTTCAGAACACACGAGGCCTGCTTCCTTCTTTGCGCATGGTGGTGCTCAACTGCCAATAAACTGCAGGGGTGCACTTCTGTGTTCGACTACACTAGCATTTCAGGTCGGGGTAGGACAAAGATTCAGGAAATTTTAGAGGCATACTACTTTAAGAAACAAGATGGTGAGGGTATGCTTGAAGCCTGTGTGCTTAGATTTAGGTGCACGTTAGGCAGTCGAAATTTCTGGAGCCATCCACTACGGCGTCTCTCGTAATCATATGGTTTTTTTTTTGGGGGGGGGGGAACGTTAAAGCCATAAGTTATCATTTTTATGTTAAGAAACGGGAGAACGACTGCGTCCGCGATGCGCTGTTGTACCGGTCTGGTAAGGAGATGGGCTGTATGCGATGGCTTGTTAAGAGTTGGAATTTTATGGCGCACGGCTGTTTACGCATGTCGACATATTCCCTCGTTTTCTTTCGCCGTGCTTTGTATTAACCGCTAGTTGTAACCCAATTTGCAATTCCCACCATGTGTTTCTGTAGAACATGATTATGAATACCAGATACGGCATAACGTGATGTATGGTGAGCCGAACTACGTGGAAATAGCCGCTCATGCGGAGAAATTGCCGACCAGGACTGCCGGGCTATAACACCACCACCACCACTTATATATAACCATTCACCACACTACCGCTAAAATGACCTCAAATAAACAAAATGTTTCCATTCCAGCAAGTCAAGTACTATTCCAATTTGGAGGAAACCTCTGGTGGGTCATTTTTCTGAATTCCATTATATGCAGCTGCAACCTTTTCACTGCACCAAATAATGAGAAAGAATTAAAAACTGAATACAAAAGAAGTGCCTGCAGAAGTTCATGTTTCAACCCGAGACCAAAATGTATGGTTTAAGGTATACCCGGCATAAACAATGATCGGCTCTTATCATATACGCATTTACGACAAGTTGCGGCAAGCAGACATTATTTGTTTTCGCCTCCGATGTTTTAGCAGTGTGGGATGCAAAGCATGAAAAGTGAAGCATAATGACAAGCAATATATTTTATGTACATGCAGAAGTAACCGAATGGCAGAAATGTGGGCATAAAAGCAACAGTATAGGAACAAAAAGGACACTTCTAATAGTACAAAGCCTGCTACAATTACGAAACAAAGCGTTTATCAAATTTGGAAGTCAAACATGGAAAACAAACAAAACAGATATCGAACATAGTATCAAATAATACATTTTTCAGAACATCAGGCTATGGGTGAAAACGAGAAGTTTTCGAAATACACGTAAGGAAAATGACGCCATACCCCAGGTGACGAGAAATACGCATAACAAGAATGCGATGGCCCTCATTTCTTATCGTGTTGTTCCGAGCACAGCAATGGGAGAACCTTCCTGGCAGTTACAAACGATATGCACAGCGAATGACGCAAGGAAGCTGTGCATATCTATATATAGGCTTATGAAGCAATGGGAACGCTAACCTTCATTCCGAGTTGTCACATCTTACTGTTTGGTACAAAGTGAACAACAGTCACACATAGAAGTTGTGACGCGAAGCTATTGGCTCTTGAATCTGCTTGCGTACGCCTTTTGACACAGTTACAGACCATATAAAGAAAGGTCATATATTTATGGACGCGGGTGCCCGGTGTTCGCGTTGTAACATACAAGCCGCCCTCTATAGATCAACGTCATGTCGTTCTGTCTCGGCACTCTCAAAGTTTGTTGCTATTTAGACGGTGCAGACGCTGGTTGTTTTATAGGCTGCTCTCAACAGGCGAACTCAATGAAGACACACAGACCATCCGCTTTGATTGTGTTCAGCAGCCACGATGCTACATTGCCGATCTCAACACGCTTCACCACGTACATCACCGTATTATATGTTCGACGACAGATGCTTCGCTGATCTACGTTCTTCTCAGAATAACCATCCAAATGTCGTTGAGCCGAAATGGTGATGAGAAGCCCTAGTCAGAAGCTGTAGACCTTTTGATCACGATCACTGAGTAGTTTGCAACTTCTCGGTACAGTCTGTAACAAAAATTTCGTGGACGTCATACGTGTACGAAAATAAGCCCTTACAGCAAAGTTTTGAGCCACATAGCGTTTTTAGTATCACTTTCACTTCGTTCACACATATCATCAATTAGAAATTTATAGGGGCGAAGCTCCTTAAGGCGTAGGCTTGCCCGCCGTAGTTGTCCGTCTTAGCCATTCCTAGAACGTGGCGTGTTCACTTCACGGCGCTCGCGTCGCTAGTACGCCAAGTGCTCACTTAATTAGTACTCGAATACGTCGCTAGATGACGTGCAGGCACGCGCTGCGTCTGATATGTTTGGATAAAAAACAGACAGACAGACAGACAGACAGACAGACAGACAGACAGACAGACAGACATGCAGGCAGACAGACAGTTTACTGCGGTCAGTACATCAAATCTGGACAATATCTTCCCACCAAAGGAGCTCTGATGTGCTGTTTTCAGTGAAACAAACAAGTTCACCAGGGCCAGATGTGGCTACATACGCTGCACTTGATTTGTGTGATAAAGAAAAATTAGCCTAGATGGACATTTACACCACAAAATGGCAAGAAGTAAACATCCCGGAAAGTTAGAAGATATCAAAGATAGCAACGTTGCTGAAACCAGGAAAGAACCCTATGTAATTGTATTCGTTTAGGCCAGTGAGTTTGACAAGTTGTATTTTTTGAAAGTGATAGAGCAAATGATGAATGAACGAATATTATGGTGGCAAGACATGAAAAAACTGCAACCAGAAAGCATAGCCATTCGAATCAAGCCATTTGAATCCTCCGTCATCTCTGCGGGGATGAATGGGGCGGTAATACATAGCCACTGTTGGTTCCACATGTTGCGTGGATACGCCCCATGCTGAGTTACTCCCTGCCTCTGCTGCATGGACTTCCAGCCTCCACCAAAAGAAGGCTTCACGTGCTATTGGCAAAAAGCTTGAGAATATGTCTGGGGTTGCCACAGTCGACTTCCAGTGATTCGGTGTATACAGAAGCTCGACAACTACTTTTTTCCGAGCAAGAGAAACATCGAGAATTGTATTCAGAATTTTGTGTTTAGAAAACGTGGGTAACGATTTATAGTACTAGGTACTCTACTATGGGAGATCATAAAGCTGTCCCGTGGGCGTCACAGACTGGTGAAAAGTATATGACCGTAACATGACGCTTTATCTGGTGAGCTAACAAAAAGACGGCAACGAGACTACAGGATAGTGTGTCTTCATACCAAGCAGTAGTACCAAGAATTAAACAATAGAAACCATCAAAACGGCCTTGGACACTGCCGGTGCTGAACGTTATCTATGAAATACATGGCATACGAAACCAGACATGACGCCTTTGCTGGCGGCACAGATGGTGCTTCATCATTTCCATACAATAAACAATAAAAAGACTAAGATATATACAGATGGATCCTGCACTGAAGAAGCGTCTACCTGTGCGGCCATTATACCAGAAATTAAAGAGAATAAATAAATTATCACACAAATCGTCCTCAACGACATCTGAATTGGCGGATATTTGTGTAACATTTAAGTTTATCTGCGAGAGTTCTGGGATACGGCAGTAGGTGGTATGCACGGCTAGCAAACCCATTTTGCAGATAATCAAACATGCAAGATCACCTTATAAAAATGGCGAAATAGTACAATGTATTGCAGAAACTGTGGAGTTTGTCTCAGCGCAGGGCTACAATGCCGTATTCCAATGGATACCAAGCCATATTGGAATAAAGGGTAATGAAGAGGCAGACAGCATCGCCAAGAAAGCATTGAACGAAGGGCGGGATAGCGCAATAATACCTATATCTGGGGCGGACTTTCGAAATTTTATAACGCAAGGAGCTAACCACTCTTCTATGGAGAAGTAATTTGATTGCCCTAAGTGAAAGGAATCATTACTTTATGAAATTGATCAGCACACACAATTTCCAATAGCGACAGATCTCCCCCGACACTCAGAGACGTTAATCCACATACTTCGGCTAAAAAGTAGCATAAACAAACCGCTTCCTGCCCAAAGTATGTCAATCCAACTAACCAGAATGCCACTGTGTTCATGCAGATTAACATCTTAGCCATATTATTTTGGAGTACGTAAAGTACACAAAAGAAAGAGAAGAACTACACTTGCAAGTTTGGACAGACGTACTTGGACCATGTGCTCAAAAGGACGGGTATTTTCCAGACAGACTTCTTAGCGGAGACCAGACTGAAAAAGCGCTTGTAATATACAGCTAGGGATTGATATATACGGAATGATGTGTAAATACATATGCTGTGAGTAAAAATAGAAAGGTGTGCGTGTGAACGTTTTATGACAGTGTGAATTGCTGTGAACAGAACAGAACAGAACAGAACAGAACAGAACAGACAGACAGACAGACAGACAGACAGACAGACAGACAGACAGACAGACAGACAGACAGACAGACAGACAGACACAGATAGATAGATAGATAGATAGATAGATAGATAGATAGATAGATAGATAGATAGATAGATAGATAGATAGATAGATAGATAGATAGATAGATAGATAGATAGATAGATAGATAGATAGATATGCGGGCCAACTCGCTGAAGTTCGCGCACTTCCGTCCCCTAATGCACCTTTACGGCTCATCATCTTCTGCTTCGGCGAATATTTTTTCTCCTGCCTTCTCGGCGGCTTTTCCGGTCGTATGCGGGTTCTCGCGGTGGTTCGGGCACGCGCTGTGTAAGGCGGATCGCATGTGATTTTTTTTCACCTTCTCTTATCTTTTTTTCTGTCCCTCGCATTCCCATTCCCCATCCCCAGCGCAGTGTTGTGGAGGTGTCCTTCATATAGAGAGACTGTAACGACACCGCGTTTAATTCTTTGTTGTTCCTTAGAAGAACCTTTACATTAAAAAAAAAAAAACACCGTACGTCACTACGAAGAATGGCGCGAGTGGTTGAAAATTTCAATTTTCGCCTGCTTAAACTAGACAGGTCGTGTCATCATGTGGGGCCCAGTTGAACCAAACACGTCTGACATCTCGTTGACCATGGCAGGAAATTGTTCAATGGCCATTGTTGCTGCTATGGCTCCCGCTACTTTAGTTCTCCATCAACTAATGTCGCCAGCCGCGCAGCAAAACCGGGCAACGTTGTGCATAAGAACATTTACGTGCACGTTCTTCAGGCGGGTAATTTGAAGTGTGCTAACGCGATGCAGATTACTAACACAAAATTTTAATTCAAAATAAATACTCCCTTGGCACAAAAGTTGCACTATGAGTCTTCTGGACCGCTAAGTGAACAATCAGGGTTGACTTAATATTTGCCTTTGTGTCCCTTTAATTTTCGACCAATCAGAACACGAGTTAGAAAAATCTTCTTTCTCCGCTCAGTCTTTGTCCCTTTCCAGGGATGAAGACTGAGTGATCAAGTATTTGTAGAGCAAAAATAAACGAACCTGCCGGTAGTACAAAGCTAGCCCTGTTTGTGCTGTATTCGTTGTATTTTGTCCTTTTTTGCTTTTATTTTGCTTTTACGCATTGAGACATGAGTCTTTGTATCAGAACTACTATGAGGTATGCGTTATTTTAACAACGTCGTATGCAGATATTGGGAGAGAACGTGCGCAATTCTAGAAAGGCTTTCGAGCAGGAAATGTGGCCTCAATCATGACGCAACATCCTCGTGTCGCTTGTGTTACAGTGAATCCTAGTTGAGCTGTGACGTTGGCGATACTGACTACAATAAATATAAGTCTAAACGGCCGCACCCTTTTACACCACATTTCACACTCGTAAATACTTGAGACACGTCTTCTGTGACTGTTCCCGTTGTGACGAAGAGCGACAAATTCTGAAGGCCACCGAAATATGGAACGGGGTTACAGGTGGGTGACGGTACCTTCTCATTCAGCGGAAAAACAGCGTCTGTGTGATGCGCAATACAAACGCTTCGCTGGCGTTCTTGAGGACTACTGGCCTGAATGAAACATTAATAATGACCATCTTTCATATATGTGCGTGCGCCACTGCACGTATTTCTGTTCGTGAGTAATTTTTATTGATATGACAAATAAGGAGATGTTGACACACAAACAAGGCGCCGGCTACTCCTTAGCTCTTGAGCGAATATTTTACATACATATTAAAGGAAAAGAGAGCAATACATGGAAAACAAAACACACGAGCACACATAACCCCATCACAATGTATAAGAAAATGTTCAAAAGTCAATCAACAATGTACCTGATAATTGATTTGATTGATATGTGGCATTTAATGTCCCAAAACCACCATATGATTATGACACACGCCGTAGTGTAGGGCTCCGGAAATTTCGACCACCTAGGGTTTTTTAACGTGCACCCTAATTTGAGCACACGGACCTACAGCATTTCCGCCTCCATCGGAAATGCAGCTGCCGCAGCTGCGATTCGATCCAGTGACCTGCGCGTCAGCAGCCGAGTACTTTAGCCACTAGACCACCACGGCGGGGCAATGTATCTGATAATGTCTCTAGTTATCAATGAATTCAACCGGCACAAAAGAGCGTTCAACACGTCTGCTCCTTATGAAGACAATTTCGCTCATGTGTTTATAACAGTTGACACATCATGCACTCAGCACATACCTATGATGGGTGGGTGTCATAATGCTGCGTATAACAAGAAGTGTAATATAAATAAGAATTCCTTATTTCTTCGTAATTTCTTTGTATTGCCAGCAATCTCGCTGTCTTCTGAAAAAAAATGCTTTAATGCTTTGAAAGCATACGTCTGCAATGCTCTGGCTGGTAGTAAGCTGTATATATCAGTGGTCGTTAATCTCTTGAGGTGGAAGGCTGAGTTGCCTTGAACACAGAGGGGTCACACAGTGAAACGGTGGGGGGGATTTTGCAGGAAAACGCGACAATTTCGACACATTACGATACATGTATGAAATAGGCATAGAATAATATAGACGACACGTGTATTCTCAACACGCAGTTGACAAAGTCGCAATTTAAACCAAATTGCAAGAAAAAAAAACATTTGAAGTCAAAATTCCCATGTGGTCGATCAGATAAGATATAACAGGGAGAGGGTAAGAGTTCGGACATTGTGCTAGGGGCCACATGATACAACCCGTGCCACCGGTTGCCGATCTCTGGTACATATCACGGTCAAGCGCCTCGAGCAGCAAGCGAGGTGATATGCCTGATTAATATCACGGGGGTAATTACTGAAGACGATTATTGGTCTTTATAACTTAATCTGGGCCACAGTATATACCGTTTCATCACCCAGAGGCTCGCTAATGCGACAGTTAATTTCCCCACGTTGAAAATCGTGAGCTGATTCCGTTGAGAAACCACCACGATACGTATAATTTCACTTTTATACCGCTCCCTTCGTGAAAGGCAGTATCGTAGCCAAGGGTGGCACACCAGGCCCGTGTGTCCCCCCCCCCCCCCCACTCCTAAAGAAATTTCAGCCGATGCTCCTGGTGACAGGCGAGCTTTAGGCGTTGAGAAAATTTATTTTCCCTGTGCAGTACAGAAGCGGAGGAGACCGCGATCACACTGGCAATCATGCAGAGCAGGGAGCGAAAAGCGCCAGTAACAATAATTATTGATTCAAGAGCTGCAAGCGGGAACTAAGCAAGGGGTAAAAACGGTAGGAAGGTATTCCGAATTCTAATTAAAGCACAAAAATACTTTCCAGCTGAATACAGCCAAACAATCACCTGGGCCCCAATTCAGGCACGAGGGCATAACCGAAAACCAGTTTCCGAATGAAGCAGCTCAAGCCTTCAGAAATCACAGAGCTTTTTTGCAAACTGCAACTGACTATTCAACGACCCTAGACCGTCATCATCATCATCAGCAGCAGCCTGACTACGTCCACTGCAGGACAAAGGCCTCTCCCATGTTCAGCCAGTTAACCCGGTCCTGTGCTTGCTGCTACCAATTTATACCCGCAAACTTCTTAATCTCATCTGCCCACCTAACTTTCTGTCTCCCCCTAACCCGCTTGCCTTCTCTTGGAATGCAGTTAGTTACCCTTAACGACCAGCGGTTACCCTGTTTACGCACTACATGCCCGGCCCATGTCCATTTCTTCTTCTTGATTTCAGCTGTGATATCCTTAACCTCCGTTTGTTACCTAATCCACTATGCTTGCTTCTTGTCTCTTAAGGTTACACCTAGCATTTTTCTTTCCATTGCTCGCTGCGCCATCCTCAATTTAAGCTGAATCCTCTTTGTAAGTCTCCAGGTTTCTGCTCCGTTGCTAAGTACCGGCAGGATACAGCTGTTATATACGTTCCTCTTGAGGGTCCTCCCTCATTTATTCTTCCTCCTCCTCCTCTTGAGGGATAGTGGCAATCTACCTGTCATAATTTGAAAGTGCTTGCCAAATGTGCTCCACCCCATTCTTATTCTTCTAGTTACTTCGATCTCGTGGTTCGGCTCCGCGGTTATTACCTACCCTAAGTAGACATAGTCTCTTACAACTGGAAGTGCACTATTACCTATTTCGAAGCGCTGCTCTTTTCCGGGGTTGTTGTACGTTACTTTCGTTTTCTGCAGATTCATTTTAATTAAGACCCACCTTTCTGCTCTCCTTGTGTAACTCCGTAGTCATGAGTTGCAATTCGTTCCCTGAGTTACTCAGCAATGCAATGTCATCGGTGAAGCGCAGGTTACTAAGGTAGTCTCCATTAACTCTTATCCCTAACTGTTTGCATTCTAGGCTTCTGAAAACCCCCTGTAAGCACGCGATAAATAGCATTGGAGAGATTGTGTCCCCCTGCTTACACCCTTCTTTATTAGTATTCTGTTGCTTTCTTTATGAAGCACTATGGTAGCACTATGGCAGACCATAACTTTGCTACAATTCTGCAGTCATGCAGGGATAATAGAAAACTGTATCGAGCGCCACATAAGAACCTCACAGAAATTGAATCTGCGGCGTTACGAAGAATGCATACAAAGACGTACGTGATCTTACACAGGTTACATGTATTCTACCCCACAACATACAGAGATATATGTCCGTGGTGCGGGGCAACACCCACTCTGTTTCACATTACGTGGGAGTGTACACTACACAATGAAGAACACTACAACATTAACAACACAGCGGTCAGTGGGACACACTGCTGTCCAGCTCGGCCTTTGATGATCATCTTTGGCTGATCCAACGGGCAGAGAAAGATGGCAAGATCCAGCGGAGCCCTGGAATAGGGGCCCGAAGTTTTGCAATGATCCGCGTTACGCGCAAATAAAGTGATGGAAGTGACTTCTCACTTATTTTTGGAGCATGCTATGGAGCAAGGAAGGTACTGTTTTGTAGCAGCCATAAGTGTTTTAAGAGCGGTACAAATGTTAGTTTGGCGCAACTATTGGTGTTTTAGGAGCAGATACAAAATTTGCCGTGCACTAAGTATCGAAGTATCGCGTAAATTGAAGTATCTCGTAAATATTATTTATTATAATCATTTATCGGACATTAATCGATGCAAACTTCAATAAGAAAGCAATTGGAAAGATGGCTGGTTGTCAAAACGCGCTGTGAAATCAGTTATATGATTTAAATACCAACTTTTCCAGCGAAATTCAAACCAAACCGGAAAACCTGAGCACCACAGTTTAGGAGTAGCCACAGTCCAAAATAACTTGTCAACTGAGCAGTAGATAATTGGTATGAAATAAAAGCAATTCTGCTCATTTTCACATTTCCCAGCCTGCTAGCCTAGCTGAGAAAAAAAAGTCAAATGAGCTTATTATGCCAGTTCTTCTCACATAAATGAGATGAAAGCTGATAATTCTGCACAATATTAGCACATTGGTATGATGGCATACATTTTCTTTTCAATTTCTTTAGGAGCTTATGAGCTGTATAAGCAGGTTAAACAGTAAAATCGTGTCACTCTGATTCTCGCAATGTCATTTCGGAGAAGGTTTGGAGCAATTGCTCACAAAAACTGCTGTTTGGAACAACAGCATTCCTGATTTGGAGCAGTTTGGAGCAATTGGAGCAGCACTTCCATCACTGAGTTTATCCCTCTGTCTCTCTCTCTCTCTTTTTATTGATGTTATGTGAGGAGTAGCACACCAATATGGCGCTGTCTACTCCTTATCGCTTAAAAGTGTCTAATAACAAAGTTCACGCAATGTCCAAGTCTTCAAGCATAGCAACTCCACGGCGCATAAAATAAAATTTAGCAATATAGTTATGATATGATATTTCGAAACAACGTATCACATATACGTGCATATACGGTGATGTTAACAAATCGAACAGAACCCACTGAGTACAGTCGAACAGTCACATATTCGTCAACATAACAGTCACATGCTTAACAGAACAGTGAATAATCCCATAAGTATGCAATGTCACGCATAAAAAAATCTGAATTGCACTAATATCGGCCAAGAATACCACTGTCTTCAAAAAAAAAAAAAACTTTTAACGCTTTTACGGTGCACTTCTGTAAACGTCTTGTTGTCCACGGGCCCAAAAGCTTCCTTAAACTGAGAGGTTTGTGATCTAAAATTATTAGAGAAGATCTAAGTCGGCGTCTTCGTGTTTCGTGTTGTGAGCATTCTAAAAACAGGCTATATATGTCATTGTTTACAAATCCGCAATCACATTCTGAAGTTTCAGCGCGGCCAATACTGTGTAAAAAATGCTTGGTGTAGGAAATATCATATCTTAATCGATAATAAGGGTTTATACAGTTCTGTCAATGGATAACGGAATTTCGAACTCAAGTAGTGAGTCTATATGATATAAAGCAGAGCTTTTGGGATTTCGGTCAAACCACGTATTTTCAAACATATTGAGAGATTTTGTCTTCGAAATGCAACGAACGTATTTATTTTTATATTGCAATAGGAAACGAAGCATCGTGGTGAAGTGCTTGCTGTGCTGCTTCAACAGCTGTTGTGTTGCCAGGTGTGTTGCAATTTCCCGGTATCAACCGAAACGTATGGTGCTTTTCATTTGCCTTCGTGAGCTCTTTAATTGATTCGTAAATCAGGCTATCATTTAGTGTTTCCTCTTTTGCGCAGCAAAGTGATTAGTGCAGCTTGTGAATCACTGATAATCACCCATTTTTGAGCATCTCTTACAGAATTGATAAATTTTAAAGCGCTTAGAATAGCGAACAGTTAAGCTGTTGTAGACAATGTCACGTCGAGATAACCTAAATGAATATTGTACGTAGAGATGTGATACAATAAATGCAGAAGTTTAAGATGCTGGTAGACTTAATCGATCTGTATATACATGCATGTAACCAGAACATAGCATATATATTTGGTAAAACGCTAGTTGTTGGGCGCCTCGAATGAGCATGCTATTTTTCCTGATAATGCCATTCACTGACACTTCGATCTTTGGTAACGTGAGCAGCCATGGAGTACAATCGATGTCCGATTTGAAAAACTCATTTTTTGGAAGTTTCTATATATATATAGAAACATGCCATTCGTATAGAAACGGCATGTTTCTATACTTCTTATGACTCACTGGATGCCTTTTATACATACCAGCGTAAGTGCATAAACAATATATCATAAAATATGTGTGCCGGCGCTAAATTTTATAACAAGGCGTGCCAACTAGCTCAGCTCCCTTCTTTATTCTTTTAGGAGCCCCTTTCCAAAAAAGAGCGAGAAGAGGGGAAGGGGCAAGTTAAACTCAGACTTTCCTAATTTCTTTCATTGCTTGTCTGCTTCTTCAATTGCTACTTTGATTCTTTGTTTCCTGTCGTTCCTTCCATCTTTCGTTCTTCCTTTCTTTTTTAACTTCTTCCATTCTGTCTTTCTCTCTTTTTCTCTTTCTTTTTTTCCTTTTCATTTCTATTGCAATGGGAAATGTTCCCTGCCTAACCATCTCCTCGCTACATGCCAGGAATCGCACATCTACGTGCTTATCAGCGCAACACTTCAGTCGCTACAGGCAATAACGACACTCATGCATTCGTATCCAGGTAAGAAAAGTATGCGACAACGCGAAGTGCCCTCGACACAAAATCTGATTGCCACATCAGAAAAGCCTGATTGCCGACAAACTCAAGTTTCCTAAATTATCCGAAAACGGCACATACAAACGCGCATGTGGCCGGGAGGGCCGCATTGATGGCCACTCGCATGTGCCGGGATTGCGCATACGATGACGCCACCGCCAAAGTAATGTGCATTTCACAACAAGCTTCTCTTAAATTTTTCACATCAGTGCAGAAAGTCACCACAAAGTGGATTGATTGATTAGTATGTGGGGTTTGACGTCCAGAAACCCCCCTATGATCATGAGAGACGCCGTAGTTGAGGGCTCCGGAAATTTCGAGTCACCAGTGTTTCTTTAACGTGCACCCAAATTTGAGCACACGGGCCTACAACATTTCCGCCTCCATCGGAAATGCAGCCACCGCAGCCGGTATTTGATCCCGCGACCTGCGGGTCAGCAGCCGAGTACCTTAGCCACTAGACCACCCCCCGGCGGGGCACCACAAAGTGGACAAGTGTGTCAAGCGACTGTCGAGGTTTGTCACACGTGTATTGCGTGAAAATGCTGGCTTATGCCAGTCGCCATGAATGACGAATAAGATGTCTTAAATTGTTGTTCGCACTTGTTGTCCAATCTACCTTTTATCACGCTATCACCTCCACTTTCCCGCAATTCGCAGAGACTCTTACGACTATTTGAAAGTCAAGTATCTCAACTCATCCAACTGAAAGCTGTGGGAGTACTTTGTGCTGAAGGGCTGGTTGCATATCGGAGTGCTACCGTACTTGATAAACCAGGAGTGACTTGAATGTCGAAGTGAAAGCCTGATGACGTTGCGCATTCGTCGACGCCATCTGCTGCACAACATTTTAGGACCACTTTTCTAATCAGGCATGTGTACTGTCGAGATGACGAAGAAAAAAAAGTAATAGGGGTACTTCAAAGGCACTTTATGTTCATTCTCCCAAGTGCATGGAACGTTGCGTAGTGCTAAGTAATGAAGAGTGGACCTAAAGGGCTGATATGTGAACAGTCGAAGCTCACTGCTAGAGCACCTCGATGCACAAACATTGAAGAACGCTTCGCAGTTTAGCGGCCATATTTCAATCAACCCCTTTGTGTTTAGCAAAAAGATTATCATGCTTTCATTGTAAGTACGTGGTATCTACTGCTTTTCATTCAGCTTCGGTACGTCGTGAAAGGCTATAAGACAGCTGTAATGGACTGTTCATATAAAAAAAATGAAGCTAAGGATGGCCGCACCAGCGCGTACACACACACACACACACACACACACACACACACACACACACACACACACACACACACACACACACACACACACACACACACACACACACACACACACACACACACACACACACAAGAAAATGGCGACGTCCGATGGCTGTAAATACAGTCGCTGACGTCCAGCATTTTACACATGACGGCTGCCAAGCTGTATCACCGATTCTCACACTCTCCCAGCACGTGATATTCATACGCCGGCAGACATCCCGTTACAGCCAAGAAGTCTTGGCGCATTCAGAAGCGAACAACTGTCGACTCATCATTGAAGTTTACTCGATACAGAACTTCATGGATTGGAGGTCGTAAAGAAAGCAGGGGTGAAAAAAAATAAAAAAGAGGAGAGACGATATTGAAAGCGACGTTCTGCTGGAGAGACAGGTGAGGCGAGCTTGGGAGATGTAATATATGAACCGTTAGCGGCTAACAATGCGGCAAGCCATTTCAACTGGAGGTGCGAATTCCTTCAGAGCTTATAACTAATGAGATATAGGCTACGTGCGAACATACAAGAAACGAAAGGCCACGTAGATACGGCAGGGTGGGTACTTGATGCATCATCGGGTGGCCATATAAAACGAGATCTTCCTTCCCACAGAGATCCTCGTTTTTGTGCTCAAGTGGCTGCCTGAGGACACCTCTCATCCGGCGAACATTTACGCCAGTTCCTGAGCCATGAGGAGAACGTTGCTCGTCTGCTTTGCGATTGTGGTGGTATTAGGTGAGGACCTGCATTTCATTTTTTTTGTAAGGTCTCATGCGTGTGGTAATGTCAGAAATGATGCTGCATTGGCTTTGTAATGCACGGAGTTTTTTTTTTATTATGCCAAGTGAAATCCCAACGTTTGATTTAACTATACAATTAATTCAGTAATATTCTGCATATAGGGCAAATGTCAATCTTAAACGAACTCATTTCTTTCCCTAGTAGTGTTACGAAGGAGTTTTAAGCGTTTAATTTTCAGGGAAAAAATGAGGAGAGGGGCGAGAAGGGATGGCGGAATATGTACAACTCTATAACGCCTGAAATTCACTTCCGTCGCGAAAGCTCGAGTAACTCATAAATTAGAATCGCTGACCGCTATCAATGCACGTCAATATTGATAGTCAAGGTGAAGATAGAGAAAGCATGAAATCATAACATGTCGCACATTCGCGACTTACCACTCAAAACCGACTCGCTGCGACACAAATTTCGACGTTCTTTCTTTAGCGTAAAGAAAGAAACAAAAATGATTTAAGAAGAAAGATAAAAAACAGGGCACAGATGGACCCGTATTTAGCATAAACCACTTTGTACAATGCACCAGGTTTTACGGGGAAAATACAAAACAGCAGGCAAGCAACAGAAGATTGTTTCATGTTACAGCGGTCATCGCAGACGCTGCCAAAAGGACTACAACGGGTGTGACAAAGCGTGGGACAACTTCGAAACAAGCGTAAGTGCCTACCACACTTGCCGAGAGTGCATACTGAACCACGGAAAGGAACTTCAAGGCCTTGTTTTTTCACTTTCTTTATTTGACACAACCTTAAAAAAAACCAGGAGGCAATGATCTCTTCAGTATTTGTTGAAAATTTATTAAAGTGGACATTTGTCTTTTCGTCCACTTTACTTTCTTCACATCAGTATCGGATTCCGCACAATGAAGTTAAAGCAGTCCAAATAACGTTGTCTATAGCGTCATTTTTATAAGACCTCATTAACATTGCTGAAGACGCGGAATAATTTAACGCTCTTTCAAAAAGCAATGGGCATTTCAAAGGCTCGTTTTTATTTACTAGCCACATCACTACTTAGAACTCACAAACAAAAAAAGCCAAAGAAAGTATAGGGGATGTCATTTTTAGTAATTATGATGTAAACCTGAAGAAAGCAAAGCGGCCAAAATATAGCTTGCCGTGGCTGCGACCGAACCTCGGACGCGTTATTCGGAGGCCGCCGATTCGGTTCCTGGCATCGACAAGTTATCTTTTCGTCCACATTACTTTCCTCCCATTAATACCATAATTACTGCCCCGCCGCGGTGGTCTAGTGGCTAAGGCACTCGGCTGCTGACCCGCAGGTCGCGGGTTCGAATCCCGGCTGTGGCGGCTGCATTTCCGATGGAGGCGGAAATGTTGTAGGCCCGTGTACTCAGATTTGGGTGCACGTTAAAGAACCCCAGGTGGTCGAAATTTCCGGAGCCCTCCACTACGGCGTCTCTCATAATCATCAGTGGTTTTGGGACGTTAAACCCCACATATCAATCAATCAATACCATAATTACTAAAAATGACATCTATATTTCCATCGCCTTTTTTTCTGTTAGTTCTAATTATAGTTTCTTCTTATAAACAATTACACACATCATTTTTCTCCGCTGGGGGTTGCCTATGCTTACCGGGTGTCATACGAGCCCAAAGCCTCAGCTATGCGGCGCGCTCACCACCAACTCCGCTCCCCGGAGAAGAATGCTCGTGTGTGAAGCATCAATTGCTGAAAGCGGCTTCTTCTTCACCTAATGTTCTCAGCTAAGTGGCCTCATTCCTAATTTCATAGAGCGCAATCTTTAAAACATGTCGGAAATTTAAGCAGCAAACAAGTATTCGATTTCCTGATCTTTGAGAGCGATGATACGCCGCGATTTATTGATGCCAACGATGGTGTCACATCTATTGCGTTCGTTCATGCGACTTTTCACTGGGACGGCCACAAATCGTAACTCTTTGTTTTCATTCTTCTCTCCTCTCCCTTATTTCCCCTCACCCAGCACGCATCGATACGGTGAGCCATTTTCCATTATGCCACTGGCACTTTAAACAAATTTTGTTTAAGTTCTTCACAGAAAACACCGTGTGAACGGTGCAAAAACCAGAAATCGGAAAAAGAAACATGAAAGAGCAATGATGATGATAATGTGTTGTGTTTCGTAGCGCAAGGGCCGGTTACAGCCAAACTATAGACCATCTCCCCGAATGGAGCCATGATGGGATGCGAAGCAGCAGTGGTGCGCACGCGCGGCTGAAACAGGCATCACCGCGCGGGTTGGAAGAACGGTTTGAATCGTTACTAGGTGTAGCCTTTACTCAAGTACACATTTATTTGAAACGCAATGACACACAAAGCTGGTTGGGTTTCGTGTAAGTTTCATCGCAGATAAATGAGCCGAAATAGTGTTTCCACTCGAAGTGTAGTCGAGCGCTGCGGGTGGTGGAGAGGGTCAAGGGAGAGAGAAGTGTGTTGCGAGCGGGTAGAAAAGCAACACCATTTAGGTGTGCTGGGAGGAACCGGCAGCTGCGGGTGAGGAAGAGAGTGACGTCAATGCGCAGCAGCGGTGACCTTCTTGGCATCGTTACAATATTTGCGACACGTTGTTACAGAGACACGAACGGACAGCGTTACACAAGCTAGTCAAAGAGCTGCTTCGCATCTAAAAGCACCAAAAGAAATTGCCATGTACATGCAATGCTGTGATGAGTTGACATTGATAGGTGTAAAATTACGGAAGAAAGACCTAACATTTGGCACACTACATGTGCATTAAACCGATATAAATAACAAGGTTATGTCAATGATCAGAAGAACAAAAGGTCGGGATATACTATACCATGATCTATATCTGGGCTAGTTGGTACGGTTCTTTTTTTATACACTGAAGCAGCGTAAAGAAGACGAATTATGAAGAACTCCCAGCGCTCATTCGCAACTCAAAGATTTATCGGAGAAAAGCAAAAGAGCACGGTAAACTCGGGCCGTCTGCGCCGCCGGCAAAGCACAGCAAGCTTGCCAACTTGCAAGAAAAAAACAAAATACATATGAAAACCGAAGTTTAGAGTTGCTGTAGAAGCAGAAAGAAGGACACAGGATGCGCTCCATTCTGTCTTCTTTCTTGCGGCTGCAAGTCTAGATTTCGGGATGTATCAACCAGTCTACAAAGAGGTATCTATTTAACAACTTGCAACACTACAAATATATAGTGAACAAATATTACAGCACATCATAAAAAAAGCCTACACAAATGCAACAACCTGGACTAACTACACACTCTAAAAAGTAATTTCGCTTCGTTTTAATGCAAAAGGTACGAGAAGGAACATGGGCATTTTGAAGCAAAGACAAAAGAAGCACTTAAAACAAGTTGATGACCCGGAATACACGTGTCATCATCTACTCCTTCTGTGCGCTTGTTGGGTCCTAACTTCTTCTGGTATTTCTACTTTATAGCCCTCATTTCAGCTTGTATTTGTTTCCCATGAGTATTTTCGTGGTATCTTAATTATTGTGCCTTCATCTGATGCAATGGTTTCTTGCACTTTTCAGCTTTAGACACGGATTTTTATCTCGCTTACTATCCTTTACTTTGAAATAATTGACAATCTTGATGAAACTGCATGTAGGAGTACTAGAAATTTACTTTTTCCAAACCAAGTCATTTACACTGTCTCACATGATAATTAAGGAAGTTAGTTTACAATGATTACATTAACAGCCAGTTCAGCGAATAATAAGGCATGTCAGAATCAGAATAAGAATTTTTATAATTTCTATAAACTCAAGTTATTGCAAATGATTATACAGGAGGAGGTCTTGGAGTCGGAGACTGAATTGGGACCTTCTGTGTAGGGTTAACACGGGGAAACTTTTGCATCAACAAGAAGAAAGAAAAAATGCCAATGGTCATTTGGAAACGGTGGTTACAAAAATTCAAATACATACTATAAGACACAACAAAACACGTGATACACTAGAAAGAGAAGAAAAGGTTTGCACAATATTCAAATTTTAAATAGTCACAGCTTTGCCGCAAAGCGAAGCAATGAACGCGATACCAGCAATTGGAAGGTCACGCACAGAAGGGCCAGGAGATCAAAACGTACCCCGCGTTTCTCACGCACAAATGACGTTCGAAACGTACTCATAGGTACAGATGAACGCGAATAAGTGTCTCGGTTGTTACGCCGCTGTGTCTGAAAAGCGCGCCCTTTTCGCAAACTGAGGCTGTGCAACAGTAGCAGTGACCTTTGTGCGCACCGTAACTACAACAGAATCGTTCCAGTGCAAGCCCAACGCCAGCCAAGACGTACGATCCTCCCAACCACGAGATAAGGGTGTGCGAGGAGCGTCGACCTTATGCTCTTTGCGGGGCAAAGTGCGCGTGGGGGATGAGAGCATGGCCGCCGCGTCGTGACGATGTTGCTACGTGCTCTCGTTGCGCCATTTTGATCGTAAAGCTGAAAACACCATATCTCCCCCCCCCCTCGAGATTTCCGTGCCTGTCAGCAGCGGTAAGTGTCAGATATAGATAATTTGCCGTTTGAACGTTGAAGGACATACTCTTCGGTGACTGTACAATAAAGCAAAAAAAGCTATATATATATATATATATATATATATATATATATATATATATAAATTGTAAGCACATTCCAAGCATTTGATCGTTCTCACTTGCACATACCCATCATCATCGTCCTCTCTCTGGGGGGGTTGTTCTGAGCCGAGCCAGACATCGCAGAATAAACGCTTCTGCTCGCTCTGCCTGCTCGCCGTACCTAGTCTGCCTGCGTCTTTCAGAGTGGTGGAGGTGCTGGGTAAGATCCCGACGTCCTCCTACGTTCATTTCCCACCTGGAGCTCCGATCTGGTCGCCGATTGCACCCAGCCACCCACACAGGTATGCAGACATCGGACCTAACGCCTAGCCCTAACGCTACAGCCCCTACGCCGGCGGCTGCCCGCTCTTCATCTACTGTCACCAGCCCTCAGCGCGAACCGCCCGTGTTCGCGGGTCTTCGCGGTGACGACGTCGAGGAATGGCTTGACCTTTACAACCGTGTGGGTTCAGCCAATCGATGGACCGAAGCAGAGAAACTGAGCTACCTTCCTTTCTATTTGACCAGCGTAGCCAAAACCTGGTATTTTAATCACGAAACTGACTTCGTTGATTGGTCGACCTTTGCCAACAAACTGCGACAAATATTCGGATGCTCATCGGGTCGTTCCGAAGCCGCGAAACAGAAGCTGGCTGTGCGTCTACAACTGGCACATGAGTCGTACACTTCGTATATCGAGGATGTTTTGGCCCTCTGTCGCCGTGCGAATAAAGACATGACGGAAGATGAGCGCGTTCGCCACATCCTTAAAGGAATCGGCCCAATCGCATTCAACGCCTTGGCTGTTGGCAATCCCGCTACGGTTAACGACGTCATTTCGACATGCCAACGCCTTGACCAGTTGCAGTCCCTCCGGCTTCAACAAGACAGTGATCCACGCCTGATGCCTCCCTCTGAATTAAAAACCCTTATCCGCACAATTATCCGGGAAGAACTTCGAGACCTTGAACAGCAGCGGTCCACTGTCGCCTCCGCTCCGTCTCCACCATTCGACCTGCGGAATCTTGTTAAGCAGGAGTTAGCGGCAATGGCGACACCGACATCCCCGGTCGCTCCGCCAGCACGCCCGATGCCCACATACGCCGATGTGACGCCCAGGTCGACACCGGCAGCACCGGTTGTTCAAACGGTAATGCCCACATATGCGGAGATCGCTGCGATTCCGCCTGCTCCCGGGGCATCTAGCTCTACGGATACTGCTAGTAGCCATTTGGCTGCTATGCGAGGTGGAATGACTGCTGCACCCTTGTATCCTCAGTGGCGTCAATCCCGTCCTGTTTGCTTTTACTGCGGTATACGAGGCCACATTTCTCGTTACTGCCGTCGCCGCCAGCAAGAGGAACGACGAGGCTATGCTGAGTTCGAACGAGACCGGTTCCGAAGACCAGATCTTTATGCTCCAGACACCTACCCGTCCGCGCAGTACCGGTCTCCGTCTCCTCCAGTGTCCCCTCGTCAACATCAGGAATACCGCTCCTCCAGACGACGCTCTCCATCGCCCTACCGCCGCTCCGCATCGCCGCTTCGTCCAATCATCTCCCGTCCTGTTGACCAATCTTCGGAAAACTAAGGATTGCAGTTTTTGGAGGGAAAACTGCGTCCCGTCGACCAACAAAAATACCTCCTGTTCGCCCAGCTAATATGTTGTCAGTGACTCTTGAAGGTATTCCTGTGCAAGCTCTCGTTGACACCGGTGCAACCACTTCTGTTTTGCGTAGTGACTTGTGCTCGCGCCTCCGTAAAGTCAGAACGCCCTATGTGGGACCTGTGTTGCGTGGGGCAAATAACGTGCTGATTCAACCTGACGGACAGTGTACGGCTCGTGTTTCTATTGATGGTATACGTCACCACATCGAGATGATTGTGTTGCCCACGTGCATTCATGAACTTATCCTTGGTTGGGACTTTCTGCATTCTGCTTCCGCTGTTATATCCTTTAAAGAGAACGTCATTCACATAACGGATACCACGGATGCGCCCATTCCAGTTTCATCACCCACGATCTCCTGTTTACCGCGATCTCATCACCCACGATCTCCTGTTTATATATATATATATATATATATATATATATATATATATATATATATACGGTGAGTGATAGCGACATTCACGCCGACGCCGGCGACAAAATCCAATATATATATATATATATATATATATATATATATATATATATATATATATATATATATATATATATATATATATATACGGTGAGTGATAGCGACATTCACGCCGACACCGGCGACAAAATCCAGCTGAAAGTGTCCTTATATTTGCTATCGCAATAAAAATTCATCCATCTCCCGCTAAAGGGAGCCTTATATGTGTAATGCGAAGCATCAGGCGCTCACGCTTGTACTGGCGGCGACGTTGACGCCGGCGCTCATCAAGCCAAGTAAGACGCCCTTGACTGAATTTCGAACGCGCGACACAGTGGCTACATATACGAGGTGGCCAGTGAACGATTGAAGAGCGCGAGCAATCGTTTTTTACTAGCAGACGCTGCCTGCGTCGGCCTTGCGAGACAAGAGAAGGGGATGGAGCGAGTTTTGCGGGTGTCCTCCTGGGCGGGCAGGAGACGCCAGACGTGAGATGCGAGCATGGGCAGTGGGAGTGTACATAGGAACAACGTTACACAGGCTAGTCAAAGAGCTGCTTCGTATATAAGCTACAAAATGATTTTTAGGGGCTGTGTGAACGAAATGTTACGAGTGGGAACACCGTGATAAATGTAATTAGGTTGCTCTACGTTTCTGCCCACTCTTTCTTTTCATTTTTCTTTTTGTGTCGCTGCAGATGACGCTGACGACAGCGGTGCAGACTACGAAGCGGACGAGCGGGAGTATGTATTCTTTTGTTTTTCCGGCCTCCCTCATTGTTGTACGTACAGACGAATGTGTTCATTGCAGGTAGTACACTGCATAGTCAGTCAGAGCAATGTCATGTTTACAACAATCGAGGCATTTCTCTACGTGCATAGTTCCCTGCGTTTGTGCTTGTGTGATTCGTCTTTTTGCTATTCTCTTTTCTTTCCTTTTGTCTTCTTCTTATTATTATGATCCCGGCTGTGGCGGCTGCATTTCCGATGCAGGCGGAAATGTTGCAGGCCCGTGTGCTCAGATTTGGGTGCACGTTAAAGAACCCCAGGAGGTCGAAATTTCTGGAGCCCTCCACTACGGCAGCTCTCACAATCATATGGTGGTTTTGAGACGTTAAACCCCACATCAATCAATCAATTAATTCTTATTATTATGCTGCCCTTTTCTGGAGGAGCAGGCCGGCGTTATGTCATTTAGGTGGCACTTGTAGAACTGTTCCCTGCCTATTTCTTGTGCGTTCGCGTTTACTGAGCAGCCAGACAAACTACTACTACTACTACTACTACTACTACTACTACTACTACTACTACTACTACTAATAATAATAATAATAATAATAATAATAATAATAATAATAATAAAATAATAATGGTAATAATAATAATAAAAATAATAATAATGATAATAATAATAATAATAATATATTAGTTATAATAATAATTATTATTATAACTTCCGTTTCTTTGCAGGTCAGCTGAAGATGACGATTTAGGTTCTAGGGGAGGTAAGAAATGTGGACATTTAAAAAACCTCAGATTTCATTTTTAAATTTAGCAATAGCGAAAAAATGGCCGATTCCACATACAATAGGAATCGATAATATACGAAGCATGAATGAGAATTGTTGATATGTCACTATAAAATTAGCACAACGTTACGAGGTGGAGGAAAATGATGCCGTACATGACTTCCGTGTCATGATTATCATGTTCGGATGTGTCGTTTACCGTCGCCATTTATTCACGTTAGGTGATACCAAATTTAGTATATGTGGAGCTAGCAAAACGGCCGTGAGCACGCTATGAGCGTGGTATGTCGTCATGTTCTTACATGACACGCGTGTCAGGATTATCATGTTTGCCCCAGTCATATATTTAGTCATCCATTGACGTCCCGTAACACAAAATTTGGTATATGTGAAGCTAGCAAAACAACCGCGAGCGCATCAGGACGTGCCCAATATACTCCAATGTAGCGTTGAAGCGCGCGCACGCTGGACACAGCGCGACGCTACGTTAGCAAAACGCGAGCACTCTACTGTCTGACGCCAGGCGCGGCCAGCGTCCATCGGCGGTCCGTCGGTATGCAGGTACCGAGAACGCGGAGCTGGATCAACTGTTCCAGTTACACGACCTGAAGGCAGCCCTAGCAAAAATGAGGCGAGGAACGGCGCCAGGAAGGGATAAAATTACCGTGAAATTACTTGCCAATCTTCCTGACTCGGCCTACACCATGCTCCTTGCCTACATCAATTCCATTTGGATCGGGAAAACAAGCCTACCAATTGAGTGGAAGACCGCCCTGGTCACCTTCATACCCAAAGCGGGCAAAGCCATTAACGCGGACAACCTCCGCCCCATCTCCCTTACTTCTTGTGTGGGAAAATTAATGGAGACGATGGTGCGCGACAGGTTGTCCGCGTTCCTGGAGAGCAAAAATGCATTTGCAGACACCATGTTCGGGTTCCGCCCACACCGGTCCGCGCAAGATGTCTTGCTTCAGCTCCACCATGAGATCCTCGATCCAGTCGAGTATCCCCTGAATGACAAAGTTGTGCTCGCTTTGGATCTGAAGGGGGCCTTTGATAACGTGACCCACGAAATTATTCTAACACATCTATCACAGGTGGATTGCGGCCAAAACACTTTCAACTATATTAAACAATTCCTCACTGACCGACAATCATACATTCGGATTCAGGACATTGAACACGGCCCTTACCGATTAGGCACGAGAGGGACTCCGCAGGGAGCGGTCCTCTCGCCCCTCCTATTCAATGTGGCAATGATGAGACTCCCCGCTCAGCTGGCAAAAGTCGAAGGCATACAGCATGCGCTGTACGCCGACGACATCACCATATGGGCGTCACACGGCTCGGCAGGAGACATGGAGGCAAGCCTGCAGCAAGCGGCGGACATCGTGGATGACTATGCCCGTCGCTGCGGCCTTCAGTGCTCCCCGTCCAAATCGGAATTCGTGCACATACGCCCCTCACCAAAGTGCACCGCAAAGATCGACCTCTCCCTTCACAGCGGACCAATACCCGAACGCGATGAGATTAGAGTACTGGGGCTTTTTATACACAAAAATCGCAGAGCAGACACAACATTGGCCAAATTGCGTAAGGTGGGGGACCAGGTGGGCCGGATGGTCCGCCGGGTTTCCAACAAGCGCGGGGGGTTACGATGCAAAGATGCCTTGCGGCTGGCGCATGCATTCGTAACCAGCCGAGTCCTGTACTCGGCTCCATACCTCCACCTACGCAAATCCGACGAGAATGCACTCGAAGTCATTCTCCGCAAAATCTACAAGCGCGCCCTCGACCTTCCTGTCAGCACCTCTAACCAGCGCCTTTTGGGCTTGGGAATGGTGAACACCTTCAAGGAGCTGAGAGAGGCACACTTGACAAACCAATATACTAGACTCTCTAAAACACCGTCGGGTCGCCGCCTCCTTGCCCGGCTACACATCAATCATTCAATACACACGGAAGAGCGCGTACGGATTCCAGAAGTTTGGCGATACTCCTTGCACGTGCGCCCTCTTCCGGCTAACATGACCCGAGACGACTACAGTGGCCGTCGCCTCGCGCGGGCGGAAGCCTTGGCTCGACACTACGGCCACAAATTCGGAGTATTCTACGTGGACGCCTCTGGCCCGCACCACGGTGGTTGGTACACGGCTGCGGTCGTCCACCAAAACACCGTTGTAAACGGACTCACATTCCGTGCACATAACATTACGCACGCGGAGGAGATCGCCATCGCACTAGCCGCCGCAGATCAGGACTCGAGGGTCATCATCACCGACTCAAGGGGTGCCTGTCGCAATATTGAACAGGGATACATTCCGTACCGTGCTTACAAAATTTTGCAGAACAGCAGCTACCTAGGTGCCCCCGCGCACCGAACGATTATATGGGCTCCGGCTCACACGGGCCTCGATGGTAATGAGACGGCCGATGCCGCCGCCCGCGCGCTCACTCTCCGGGCACCATCCTCGTCCCCTACCGATCCGGAACTCGAACCCAATCCCGCCTACACCTTTAAGGAAGTCACACAATTTTACCAATCCGGCCATAACATCTATCCGAAACCCTGTAAGGGCCTCACGAAGGCGGAGGAGCGAATCCTCCTTCGCCTTTATACTAAAACTCTATTGTGCCCGGCAATCATGAAACACTTTGACCCCGCTTGCACGGGGAAGTGCCCGCATTGTGAGGAAAATTCCTCTGACATTTTCCACATGGTGTGGGCATGCCAAAAAACCCCAAACCTTACCCCACTACCCAACCCTTCGCGGGAGGACTGGGAGGCAGCCCTGCTCGGCTGCTCTGACCTGACGGCCCAACGGGCCCTGGTCGAGCGTGCCCGGGCCGCGGCCAACGCCAATGGGCTCCCGTAAGAGGGAGCTCACCTAGTGTTTGTACGGGGCGGCCCTTTAAGGACCGTTCCCACCCTCCCTGTAAATAACATCTGTGAATAAATGTTTTTCATCATCATCATCCGTCGGCACGGCATAAAAATGTGACATGCTGCATTTCGCGCCGATGCCATAGAGTCACATTACTCTATGCCAATGCGTTACCCAGACAATACTGCGGCTCCCTCTTTTCGTGACGGAAGGACGCCGGACGCGCTGAAACGCGCATGCGTCAAAGCAGCGCAGCACGGCACGCGCTTGCGAGCATATGGCTGGACCGGCGCCTCCCGTGGCAACGCCGGCGAGCATGCCCACCACGTCATGTCGAAATGCATTGGCGCCTTGACCATGACATGTAGTCATGTTCTCTATGTCATGCATCTGATGATTATTATGTTTGCACCAGTCACATACCTTCGTCATCCGTTGGCGTCACGTAATACCAAACTTGGCATATGTGAAGCTAGCGGAACGGCCCCAAGCGCATCATGAGTGTGTTATGTAGTCATGTTGGTACATGACATGCACGGCATGTTTATTATGTTTGCTCCAGTATCATACATTCGTCATCCATTGACGTCCTATAATACCAAATTTGGTATAAATAAAGCTAGCGAAACGGCCGCCAGCGCAACATGAGCGTGGCATGTAGTCATGGTGTTACATGACACGCATCTCATGATTATCATGTTTTCACCAGTCACATGCCTTCGTCATCCATTCACGTACCGCAATACCAAATTTCGCATATATGTGAAGCTAGCGAAACGGCCGCGAGTGCATAATGAGCGTCGCATGTAGTCATGGTGTTACATGACACGGATGCCATGATTTCCATGTTACGGCCTGTCGCTTGTGTTCACCATGCAATCATGTCATACCAGTTTTGCAACATGCCGTCTGAACGAAACCAATGAAATGCAAATCATGACATACATGTCATGATTTTCATGCTGTGACTAGTCAAGGATGTTCTTTATACATTCATGTTATGCCATACCAAGTTTGGTATCGATACCATTATCGAAATGGCCAGGAGAGCTTAAAGTCATAGGCGGCAAGATAGATAGATAGATAGATAGATAGATAGATAGATAGATAGATAGATAGATAGATAGATAGATAGATAGATAGATAGATAGATAGATAGATAGATAGATAGATAGATAGATAGATAGATAGATAGATTATACGCTCAAAGCCTCAAAGATACGCTCAAAGAAATGCTTCGCATTTAAATCTACCGCACTTGAAATATTTCCTCGTTTTCCAGCAGCTTATGTCCGCATGCGAATTTAACTTGCACAAGTAGGGTATAGTCCGAACAAAAATGCTGTAATGCTTGAAGAGATGAAGAGGAGGCATCAAGGCGTAATATGAGGGAGGCAGATGGTGTACGGAATTCACAAGAAATCACTTAAGCGGTGCGAATGCTGGCAGCCTTTAACGACAGTCGCCTGCCCTTTCGCGTGCTACCACTCGGTGGTGTTAAAGGCACGCCTCCCAGAGAGCGTCCTGTGTGCTAAAGAATGCATATTCGCGATGCAATTGATAGGCTGAACGAAACAAGGGGGACTTTTTTCAAGGGGCCTGTATATTTGCTGTACATGTATGAATGAATCAATTTCCAAGTGAAAGTTATTTTATTTTTCTAGTATGTATATAAGGACGACATTTCCACCGTCCAAGATTGTAACAGGACTCTCGAATAATCATTGACCCTAATAGCACACCACGTTGAAGCAACTTTCACCTTATTGCAGCAACGTCCTATTACCATTTCGTGCTATTGGAGAATTGTTAACAAGATGTATAAAAACAAAACAGCAATTATGTCAGACAAAAACAAGATAACGCACGACGAAAATGTTACAGTTAAAGTACAATTATTAAGACACACTGACAAAATACAATGCCTGCAAACTAACAAAAATAATCATAACATTTCAAGCATTGCATGTTCGCCGTCACGTGTCCTTGCTATGCCTATTTCATAAGTACGTGTGCAGTAACAAAACATCGTCACTGCACCTTCAACGTCCCCTCTACACGTCACACAGCTTACATAATCATCTGAGCTTCACGCGCATGTTTGGTAATACAAACACGATTAACACATCAGCACTACCGCAAGCTATCCGCATGTGGAATGATCTTCCCGACAATATCGCCTCTGATAGTCATTCTAACATGTTTCGACAAAAACTTGAGATGCATTTCTTTATTATAGCATCGTGAGGTGGTTTTACTTGTTTTACTTTCAAGCTATTTTATGTTGTGAAATGTTGGCCTTTATTTTCATCAGCAAGTTGTAATCTCTTGTTTTAAGTGGTGCTGATTTATTGAATTGTTAGTTTTTATTACACCCCATTATGCTGTTATTATTAACCTGTATTGTATAGTTGTTCTTTACAAGTTTACCTCCGCATTTACTATAACCACCCTTACTCAATGCCTTCGGGCCTGTAAAGTATTTTTCAATAAATAAATACATAATAAATTATGCAATGCCAATATCAGAACGCAGCAGCTATATATGTGGTGGTATGCTGAATGAGGAATTCAAATAAGCAAGTGAAAAAACTTATGACATGTTTAGATTCGTGAAAAAAATGAAACTTGATAATAAAAATATATAAACAATTAAAATAGTGGTCGCGTAGAACAAGTTGATAACTCTAACTTTAGTGCCAAACTTGCGGTATAGGTTAAAATATGCTAAAGTGGACCAAAATCATCTCTTGCGTTGGTAGATGCTGGCCCACAAACCTTCGAATTACGCCTTTGATGCTCCACCGATTGATCTACGACAAAATGTGATTCCTTTTTAACTTCGTAACTTGTTTATATTTTTAATTGCAGCGCCGTTATTGTCAAGTATTTGGCTACTGTGTGTGTGCAAATAAATAAATAAATAAACAGTCACAGCTTTGCACCAAAAGCAAAGAAAATATCGAGATAGCAACAAGTTGGTAGGTCACGTGCAGAATGGCAAACAGATCGAGACGCGTTTCTCATGCACAAACGACCGACGAAACGTACTCACAGGTGCGAATGCCCGCGAATAAGCGTCTCAGTTGTTACTTCGCTGTGTCTGAAAAGCGCGTGATTTTCGCAAACGGAGACTGCAATGATTGCAGTGACCTTTGTGCACCCGGTAACAACAACAGAATCGTTCCAGCTAAAGCCCAAAGGCAGCCAAGACGTGTGATCCTCTTCGCGTGCGAGGGAGCGTCACCCCCCTTTTCTAAGCGGGGCAATGTACGCGTGGGAGATAAGAGCGCGCGCCGCGCAATCTGGCGACGTGCGCTTATTGCGCAATCTTGCTGGTAATGCTAAAAACACAATAATCGCCCCCCCCCACCTCCCCGAGATGGCTGTCAGCCGCGGTAAGTGGTAGATATAAATAGCTTGTCGTTTGAACGTCATAAAACGTGTTCCTCGGTAGTTCAGTGTTTAACGCCTCGCCCTTACGATTCAGAGGGTCCAAGTTCGATTTTGTGCGCTGGAGTTTTTTTCTGCATTTTTTTCTTTCTTGCATTATCATATATATATATAGATACATATTGTGACGACGCGAGATTGACGAGCACACAAAGCGCCTCAAAGAAATACGATTTATCGATCGCAGGAAAACAGACTGCAACGACTTCTTCGTCTTTTGCCCTCGGCCAAGGACACTCGCGCTGCTTCGTTGTCCTCACCACTGGCACATACGCGCGTCATTATTCCCCCTTTAAAAAAAACATCGTCCCGATGTTAAACGTTTGAGAAGCAAGGCGAAACCAAAACTGCACAGTTAGTCACTGAAAGTAAGGCTTCATCCGAAGCACGTGGACAATTTCTGGTGAATGTCTGCGCCGCTTTGAACACTGCACGCCGTCAGGAACAACCTCGTAGTTGACGTCACTAATGCGTCGCAGAACCTTGTAAGGTCCGAAGTATCTTCGCAACAGCTTTTCGGAAAGCCCACGCTGACGAACAGGTGTCCAGACCCATTCTTTGTCGTTCACGTTGTATATGACGGGTCTGTGCCGGAGGTTGTAATACTTGGCAGTGTCGTCTTGCTGTTTGGTGATTCGTAACCTGGCAAGTTGTCTGGCTTCTTCTGCTAGCTGGGTAAACTCTTCGGCGTCTGTCTCATTGCCGCCATTTTCATGAGGAAGCATTGCGTCTAACGTTGTTGTAACCTCGCGTCCGTAAAGGAGACTAAAGGGTGTTTTCCGAGTGGTCTCTTGACGAGCCGTGTTGTACGCGAAGGTGACGTAGGGCAAAATGATGTCCCAGTTCTTGTGCTCTACGTCTACGTACATGCTTATCATGTCAGCCAGGGTCTTGTTGAGGCGTTCGGTGAGCCCGTTGGTCTGGGGATGATACGCCGTTGTCTTCCTGTGAGCTGTACCACTTAGTCGAAAAATGGTGTTCAAAAGCTCGGCCATGAACGCAGTACCTCTGTCGGTGATGACTATTGCGGGGGCACCGTGTCTTAAGACGATGGCTTCAATGAAAAATTGCGCCGCTTCGGCTGCCGTTGCCCGTGGCAGAGCGCCTGTCTCCGCGTATCGGGTCAGGTAATCCGTGGCGACGATTATCCACCTGTTTCCAGTGGCAGACTTTGGGAAGGGGCCCAGAAAATCCATGCCAATTTGTGCAAACGGTGTCGCCGGCACTCGAACAGGCTGCAGCAGGCCAGCTGGTTTGATGGGTGGCGGCTTGCGGCGCTGGCAATCTAGACATGCCTGCACGTAAGTTTTGACAACTTCGGCAAGTCTTGGCCAGTAATAGTTCTGCCTTATCCTCGCCAATGTTCTTGCGTAACCCAAGTGACCAGCGGTAGGTTCGTCGTGACAGGCTTGCAGTACCTCACGGCGAAGCGAAGAAGGAACGACGAGCAAGTAGCTGCTGCCGGTGGGTGAAAAGTTCCTCTTATAAAGAACGTCATTTCGCAAGCAGTACGACGGCAGCCCTCTCGCAAATAACTTCGGAACGCTATCCACTCGCCCTTGTAGGTAATCTATAAGTGGTAGCAGCTCGGCATCGCCACGCTGCTGTTGAGAAAAGGTGGCAGTGTCCACAATTCCGAGAAAGGCCGTGTCGTCATCGTCGTTGTCCGGGGATGCCGTCTCAACAGGAGACCGAGAAAGACAGTCGGCATCGGTGTGTCGTTTTCCCGATTTGTAGGCAACAGTGAAGTCAAATTCTTGGAGCCGAAGACTCCATCGTGCAAGGCGGCCAGACGGATCTTTCAAGTTGACTAACCAACAGAGAGAGTGGTGATCGCTGATAACGGTGAATGGGCGGCCGTACAAATAAGGACGAAACTTCAGGACTGCCCATACCATTGCAAGACATTCTTTTTCCGTCGTAGTGTAATTAGCTTCAGCTCGGGACAGCGTCCTGCTGGCGTAGGCGATCACGTTTTCGTTGTTGTCCTTCGACTGTACGAGCACTGCTCCAAGACCCACATTACTAGCGTCTGTATGAAGTATTGTCGGCGCGTCTTCATCGAAGTGGGCCAGCACGGGGGGTGTTTGCAATCGCTGACGAAGCTCGTGAAATGCCTGCTGTTAGTCTTCGCCCCATCTGAAGGGGGTATCTTCCCGAGTAAGCTGTGTCAATGGCCATGCGATGCGCGAAAAATTAGCAATAAACCGCCGGTAATAGGCACAGAGTCCTAAAAAACGTCGCACTGATTTTTTGTCTGATGGCGTCGGGAAGTTTGCCACGGCGGCAATTTTATCCGGGTCGGGTCGGATCCCTTGGCTGCTCACGACGTGACCGAGGAATCGAAGTTCGTGGAAGCCGAAGTGGCACTTTTCTGGTTTGAGAGTAAGACCGGCCAAGCGTATTGCTTCAAAAACTGCTTCTAGCCTTCGTAAGTGTTCCTCGAAAGTCGGTGAAAAGACAATCACGTCATCGAGGTACACCAAGCAGGTTTGCCACTTAAGTCCCGACAGAACTGTGTCCATGAGACGCTGGAATGTTGCTGGCGCCGAACACAAACCGAAAGGAAGAACCTGAAATTCATAAAGTCCGTCGGGCGTAACAAAGGCGGTCTTCTCACGATCTCTCTCATCCACTTCAATTTGCCAGTAGCCGCTTTTTAAGTCCATAGACGAAAAGTAGCGTGCGTTTCGTAGTCTATCCAATGAATCATCAATACGCGGCAGAGGATAGACGTCCTTCTTTGTGATCTGATTAAGCTTACGATAGTCGACGCAGAAACGCAAGCTACCGTCCTTCTTTTTGACGAGTACTACAGGTGATGCCCAAGGACTGTTAGACGGCCGAATAACACCATCTTCTAGCATCGTTTTCACCTGTTTCTGAATTGCCTCACGCTCCTTTGGGGCGACTCGATAAGGATTTTGCCGGATGGGTCTGGCATCGGAATCCGTGATGATGCGGTGTTTCGTCAGTGCCGTTTGACCAACTCTTGATGTGGATGAGAAGCAGCCGCGGAACTTGTTGATCAGCGTGAGAAGGCGGTCTCGCTCAATGGGAGATAACATTGGACCAACGTCTACAGGTGTCGGTGTAGTGATAGTAGACGCTGCTGCTTCCTCCACTAAATGGCAATCTTCTGTTTGCGAGAGTTCGTCAAAATAGGCAATAGCCGTGCCTTTAACAATGTGTCGGCGTTCTCTGCTGAAATTTGTCACTAGCAGTTCAGCGCATCCGTCAGTAACAGTGATGACAGCCCTGGCAACAGAAATGCCGCTAGTGAATGCGAGCTCCTTGATGTGTTCAGCGATGCCAGTAGCATTTAGTAATTTGTCACAGTGTACGGATACGAGAGAACAACTTCGTGGCGGCAGTATGACGTCGTCATCGGCAATACGGAAGCGAGGTGGCTGGTGTTCCTTATCTGTAGCAGTCTCCGAGCTTACAGTGAACGTTACGCTTCTGTCACGGATGTCAATCACAGCCCCATATTCGCGCAAGAAATCCATTCCCAATATGAGCTGTTTACAGCACTCGTGGAGAATGACGAGGGTGGCGACAAAGGTGGAACCAGCAATGAAGAGTCGGGCCGTGCACTTTCCAACCGGTGTCATCAACTGACCTCCTGCAGTTCTTATATTGGGTCCCTGCCATGGCATTTTCACCTTCCTTAGCCTTTCGGCTAGCTGTAGGCTTATTATAGAAAAATGGGAGCCAGTGTCCACAAGTGCCGTCACTTGGTGGCCGTCAATGTGAACGACGAGGTCAGCGCTGATAACGTCGGTTACGTCGGCAGTTGTCTCATTCGTCGAATTAGTCGTTGCTGTCGTCTTCTTCGGTTTTGATGGCTTCGAGCTGTCACTTGTCTGCAATAGGGGCTGTTCGGAATTTCGAATATTGGCAACCCCACCCCCCGAGGTCGCTGCGTCTAGTTTCCCCGTCGCGGGCTAGGGGACCTGCCCCTGGTGACGTCGGCAAAACTGCGATGATTAGGTGAACTGGGCCGCGCAGGAGATGGAGAACGTGATCTGGGCATTACTGGATTCTGCGGCGGTGTGTTCACAGGGGCGTAGTTGTACATGCGTTGATCGTTGTACGCAATGTAATCAGGGTAGCGAGGAAATCTCTTGTACTGAGCGTCGCGATAACGGCAAACTCTGTAGACGTGCCCAGCTTCGCCACAATGAAAGCATACCGGTCGACGGTCAGCGGTACGCCACAAATCGGTTTTCCGACGCTGGTAGGTAAGTGGAGACTCACTATTGGGCCACGTTGTGGGGCTACGTTGTGGGGCATGTTGGTTATACGGCATTCGTCTTGTCGGAGGAATCGGTGAGGTTGCGAAAGTGGTCGGTGCAGACAGTGGCTGTGTTTGCAGGGTTGGTGGTGGTCCAGTCATTGGGGTCTGCTGCGCTGAAGGAGCGACGACGGGGCGTCGGACGGCATCAGCATAAGTAAAATGTCGTCGCACACCATTATAGCCGGGTGAAGAGAGAGCCTGACGGACCTCATCCCGGACAACATCAGCGACAAAAGACAATGCCGGCATCGGTTCAGTTGCTGGAATTAAACCAAGCTGCCGAAGCTCCTCCCTCAAAATCTCCCGGATGACTTCCCGCAGAGGCCTGTCGTTGTCGTAGAGGCTCGCCGCAGTCGTAACAGGGCTACTCGCTCGAACGTTGACCGGGTTCTGCTGGCGGTACCGTTGCTGTAGGGCCCGTTCAATAGCTGTGGCTTCTTTCGTGAACTCCGCTACTGTTGTTGGCGGATTTCTCACAAGCCCAGCAAACAGTTGCTCCTTCACGCCTCGCATTAGATACCGCAGCTTCCTGTCTTCCGGCATCTCGGGATCCGCCCTGCCGAAAAGACGGGTCATGTCCTCGGCGAACATAGCGACGCTCTCGTTAGGTTTTTGGATTCGAGCTTCCAAGAGACGTTGCGCATTCTCCTTTCTGTCAAGACTACTAAAGGTGTCAATCAGCTGGTTGCGGAAGTCATCCCACGTAGCCATGCTTCTTTCCCTGTTGATGTACCACGTCTGGGCGTTGTCTTTCAGGTAAAAGTACACATTCGCGAGCTTGTCTTCTGGGGTGGCCCACTGGTTGTACTTCGCGCAGCGTTCGAACTGGTCCAGCCAGTCTTGTGCATCTTCATAGGTCTCACCATGAAAGCAGTCAGGAATCATGGGATTCTGAAGCGTCATGTGCGATGTAGCTGCAGTGGCCATGGTGGTTGAAAGAGGCAAGCGATTGCTGGCAGTTTCTGGAAAGGGATTGAGCTCGGGAGCTAGGCCTCGCAGACGGCGGCTGGAACGGTGGACTGGTGTGTCGACGGGTGGTAGTGATTCCGGGCTTGAATGTCGGGTCCGCGAAGGGGTGCCAAGCATGAAGACGTACCCAGCACCTCCACCAGTGTGACGACGCGAGATTGACGAGCACACAAAGCGCCTCAAAGAAATACGATTTATCGATCGCAGGAAAACAGACTGCAACGACTTCTTCGTCTTTTGCCCTCGGCCAAGGACACTCGCGCTGCTTCGTTGTCCTCACCACTGGCACATACGCGCGTCATTATGCGGTGAGTGATGGCGACAGCTAAATCCAGCCGGAAGCGCCCTATGATTGCCATCGCAATAATAAATAGAAATTTGGATCATCTCCCCGAAGGCAACCCTGATGGGATGCGAAGCAGCAGCCGTGAGCACGCCGCTGACCCGGCTGAAACGGGCGTCGACGCGGGTGCTTGAAGAGAGGTTTGAAGCGAAACCCGGTGTAGCCTTTACTCGAGTAAACGTTTCTTTGAAACGCGAAGACACGGGAGGCTGGTTGGGTTTTATGTAAGTTTGATCACGCATAAACAAGCCGAAAGAGTGTTTCCGCTCGACGTGCGGTCGAGCGTTGTGGGTGGTGGAGAGGGTGAAACGAGAAAGAAGTGTGTTGTGAGCGGGCGGAGGAGCAACGCCACCAAGTGTGTTGGGAGAAGACGGAAGCTACTGCGGAAGAGATCCACCAACGCGCATGCAGCCTACTTGGCAAATTAGGTGTTTTCTTCCTCTTCTAAACACTACCACTACTACCTACTTGGCATCGTTCCAACTGCGGCAGGGTGAAGGCGGTTGGGCGCGTTGGTAAGAAGACACGGACGGACACCGTTACACGGGCTAGTCGGAGAGCTGCTTCGCAACTGAGGAGCCCCTGCAGTGTCCTCCACTATCTTTATTACTACTATGACGTAAGCCAGCACATTTCTAAATATAATTTATCTAAAATTGTTCAGTGAACATCCCTAAAGCAGTTGCGCAACGATATAAATGTCGGGTTGATCGGCGGATCTCGGGGAGGCCTTCGGCCTGCAGTGGGCATCGACAATCGACAAGCCAATGATCATGGTGATAATTATTTTTATTTACTCATTTACACTCATACCAAATGTGTGATTCAGGAATTACAGTGGGGGTGAGGGTTACACAGAGAATTTGTACATCATAGACTTCAAGAACATTGTTGTCAATACACTGTTGTCAATGCACAGGAATGACATAAAGACCATTTAACCTAGACGGAGAGGGAAAACACCAAATGAAATTATACTGTACAGACATAAAAATACAAGAACTATGTGATAAGAACTAAACATTGAACAAAGATCGATTGCAGCAGAAGCAAAGTGAGTTATCAAAGAGCGGCCGCAAAAGCTTCGTTACCTAGTATGCCGACCATGTCAACAAGCAGACTATTCCATGCTTTTAAAAAGCACAAATTCTGCACAGTAAAATTCCAAAGAGTGCTTTTAAAAAGTTAGTGCTCTTAAAAACGTGCTTTTAATATTATTAGAATAACGAACTCTCTCTTAATGTATTGTTGTTGATAGCAGCAAGAATGATAAAAATAGCAATATCTTGTTTTTTACAGACGATGAAATAGACGACAGGTAAGTTCTGCTTGTTCTGCATTGCATGGCGTAATGATCAGTTAAGTAGAGTGTTAGCTAGCAAAACATACAGTGGCGGCTGCATGCGTAAGGCTTTACCCTTATTCTATTCCTTAAAGCGAAATATTTAGAAATGAAGATTGAGGGAAACTAGTCATTAAAAGCTTTTTGGGATATGCCGCAAAAACTAAGCTTGAGTCATGACCAAAACTCATGCAAAATCAGCACAGCGAAGTGTAAGAATAAGCATTCTAGCAGTTCCATTCGCTTAAAGAGCAAGAAAAAAAAGCAAAAGTCATTTGCTCCTCTCATAGAGTGGCGCGAGTTAAATACAGAAATGAACAAACAAATAACCAGAGCGCAGAATATTATAACTTCCAATGCAATCAAGCTGTATGAAAAGGCAATAATTACCGTTTTTTATCGCGGCCGAAGCGCAGTGGTTCAATAAAAATGTACCACCGATAGTGTAACAGAGTATATAAAAGAAATAATTTACACATGTGGAATATAGAGGAAAACTACGAAATCCTAATGAATTGCTTGGAGATGCAATGGCCTTCATCTTAGTTCACAACTTATTCTATTCTCTTTCTTCACTTAATCAGAAGCACGGCAGAGCAAAGTGTAGCTCAGGCCGACCTTTCTGTTTTTCTGTAAATCAATTTTCTCTCTCTTGCAACGGCCTAGCCACAATTACCAACAAATATCTATTAAACAATAACGTTGCGACTCTATTTCATTTGTGATTTTTGAAGATCAGTAGTTTCTATCACTAAGGCATCTACGCTTTTAATATTGCTAGGGCGGCATCAGCTGAGGACCAATCTGACGAAGCTGACTCAGCAACTATAGGTGAGACTTACTCAAGCCTTGATATATTCACAAGTTCATTCAGACAGAAGAGTTTTATAACCCCCTTGACACCAAACCAATCCAGTCGAGGAGTTCACAACCATCCGTCTTTTTATACGAGACGAACGCCAAAGCACAACATATTAAGCTACAAGGGCGGTCGAAGCTGCAAGTAAGGACGGCGATTAGGCAAATCCGTGTACTGCCTATTATTCCCATTGTAACTGAACTCTCACCGCGCTAGTTTCCTCAAGTTAATATTGTATGAAGCTTACTCGACAACATCACTTATTAATCACACAGTCTGTGGCGTCGTCGACCAAGTCAATTTCATTCTAGGAGGATAAGTTCCCAAAAGCTGTTTTTGTTAGCCTAAAGAGCGGAGTGATAATTTTACATCATCATTTCAGCGGGGCTATTTTTTCACAAACAAGAGCTGGCAGCAATAATTTACGTAAATAATTTCTCCAGCACCGGTGACCTGTATATAATATACGAAAGAGGAGTTGGCTACTACGCGTTCATTGCACGAAGCCGCAAGGCGTTGGTTCCGGGTACAATACCCGGACCAGGACAAGTACTCCGGCAAAGAGACTTTTTTTTTTTTTGTAAATCCATATGGTCTGCCTTATGTGCCCGTGCTACGAAATGGTAGCTGTCAATATTCCTTTCTTGACCTTTCCACCACCTTCCAGAATACCGTAGATCTAATTTGCATTGTGCTGCATTTCTTTTGAGGCCATACTGTTATTTGCTATATTTCACATTCATTAGACTGTTAATATAACCTCGTCATCGAAGTTTTCTTAATTTCATGTGATCTGCCTTAAAGGGCCACTCACCAGGTTTGACAATTTTGAGCTGACAAGCGCGATGCGTAGACGAGGCGTTCATGATCACGTCTGCCAAAATTTGCAACGCTACGCGCCGCGGAAATGGGTCAAATTTCAAGATGAAAGCTGCTTGCCCTCCCCTCTACCGGCGCACGCGTAGAGAATGAGGGCATGACGTGGGCGTAGGAATGGCCCTACATACACAGCACTGCGGTTACTTTGGTCCTCTACGTAGACGACTCTGCTCTGACGTTATCAATAGTATACCACGTGACATGGCAAAAATTATTTAACACAACATGCGTAGTTGTATTTGTTGCTTCAATAGATGAGTAAAACTTGAAATAAATAATGAGACGCAATAAAAAATTGTGCACGTTTTTCTTACATTTTTTCCCGTGAAATGCTACGAGATGCGGGGCTAATATGCCAGCGTTTCACGTGCGTTCGGGTTCCCATAGTCAGCGCATTGAGCAGACGACCACCGTGGAACGCTCTTACGCGTTCGCGCACTTATTGTGCTCATTTACTCTACCGCGTCTAAGCCAACGTTTCCAAACAATCCCGCAGAAACAGGCAGAATACAACAAAATAACGCTGGTCAACAAAGCAACGCCGCTCGCGTGCACGGGGGCTGGGCTTGTTCGGGCACGTCATGCGACCTCTTGGTCGGATGCCGGAGAGGGTGGGGAAGAGGTTTGGCTTGCGAAGGCTACGCGGAGGAGCGGCAAGGGTTTCGAACTCGTCTCCTCTCACCCTCGTTTCGCGCCGCTTCAAAAAACCTGTTTTCTCCGCTCGTAATGAACCGATTCGAGAAATTTTTGTGGCAAAACGTTCCTCATCGAACACCCAACAACTTCCACTGTCTAACTAAAATTCGGTATGGGGCCTGGTGAGTGGCCCTTTAACAGCAAAAGAAACTATGTAGAAAGCATTCCTCAAACTGTTTAATTCTGTTCTTTTGTGTAAGTACTCGTGTTTATCTTTTTCAGCCAGCTTGAAGTTTTGTATGCATTATTTTATAGGGGCATAAAAATACATAAAACTTGCCGGAAAATAAAGACGCCCTAAAGCATTCAGCCATCTAAAGTGCGTTATTCCTTGCTACAGAGAGGTGTGAAATAAAAATGAGGACGACAAGGTGTTAAATGGTGTGAGGAAATTACGAGGTCGGCAGGCATCTATTGCAATCAATTCGCACAAGATGGGACAACCTCGAGATTATTAGATATCTGCGTCTTGCAGAGGATACTAAATAGGCTGACAGTTAAAATGATGATGATGATGGGGAGTAGGAAAAGGATGATTTATTGTTCTAGTTTCCGTTTTCATATGCACTTTGTACAATACAGCGGCAGAGCTCGATAAGTGTATTGTTCGAGCACCTGACGTTTCAAGACGCCGTAACTCTTAACATAAATGAGAGACGAGAAACAGGATTTCTCTCGTACTATGGATTACTCTTTTATAATCACCACACTTGCCTCGATAACATGCTTGGTAAACGAGAGAACGCGCAAAACACAAACTGAGCTTAGGGCACTATATTGAAATTTTCACACCGATTGCTATGGCGTCATAGATTCTTACGAATCCGGGGACTACGTAGTTCTTATTGGTAAAAAAAAATGAGTTAATAGGTCCCCTGAGCTGGCAGAGGACCTAACATACCAAGTTTTAATGAATTTCGTGGCGCCAACGTTGTCAAAATAGGCAGAAAAAAATTTATTCCGTAGCGTCCCGTGGGGAGACTAAGGCAAGAAATCTAATAATGAAACTTCGACCTCAGTGTTCTGTTGTTTTGACATTACTATGACGTGAAGTGGCCTAGATTATTTTTAACAGAACCCAATTCATCAGTTTAAAGTTAACAACTGTTTCATCAAGTTTCTCTTGAACGTTTTATGCAGCGTTGAAGACCCCAGATTTATTTGTGATGTTATTATGCCCAGTTCACACAATAATACCAACGTGTATGTGTTCATCTCTTTCTTCCCAACAGAAAGGAAATAGACTGGTTGCTGCGGATAATCCTTGAAAATAAATATGCTAAGAAGTCACGGCATTGTGTTTTTCTTGCTTTCAAAAAAAGATTTGTATCTTTGGTAGAATAAAAATAAATTACAACGTTGTAGACCTTCCGCTAGGTCGGAGATAACCAGAGAAGCCCCTGTAAATTTCTCTTTTGCCACCCGGGTCCAAGGAACTGGTCACCTTAGGCACCGCCATATAATCGACAGAGAATGGCAAGGAACAGGGGTTAATCCCCTGTTCTGCCGCCTCACACGAAGGACACTGCCGTACTTCAAATAAAGTTTATTCATTCATTCATTCATTCATTGTGCTGCATAGTGCACGCAACTCGCTAAAATGGCTAACAGTGTCGTCCATACATTATCTCAGTGTTGTAGTCGGCATTCCGCAAACTTGCTCACCCTGCGTGACACTGATAACATCAACAAAACTCGATGTGAAGGAAACTGCTACAAAATTTCTCCATAGTTACTTCAGGTGCCGCGACGGACTCTGAAATTTGGGAAGACATTTCTTGTGTGTGAGCGTCGACAAAGGAACTGACTGCTCTTGCGTGCATTTTATGAGAGAGGGCCGAAGTTTTATAAGTATGGTTAGTACGGCCGAAGAAACATATGTTGTCACAACACGTACCAAACTGTCGCAACTTAATTGTCGCTTAACGCCCACAAGAAATATGTAGAACTGCCGAAACTTGTTGGCGCAGCAGACCCCCCAGAACTTCACGACAGGCGACAGGGTAAGAGCAGCATATGTCTCGAATTATGACAAGAAATCAGCATTTAACATTGCTGTTATTATGTAATGTTTTTATAACAGGAAGTTTTATTGCTATAAAGTGTTTCTTCCAAAATCACAGTAATGTGAAGTATCCTCAAGCTGTCTACACGCAGTTTTATTTCTAGGGATTACTACTTTATACATGCTTCAACGATAGGTATATAGAATTCAGTGATAATGAACGAGTGGAAGAGCTCGAGAGGGGGTTGCCAAAAGGATATGGTGCATAAGGTCCGATGACGGCGCCAGAAAGCAATAAATTGATAGCTCGCCAAACTAGGGCACTAAAACACAATGTAAACCATTTTCATATGCGTTTAAGAAGAGAACACACAGAGATATGCCAGACAAAGATGAAGATAATTAAACCTCCATGACGTTTCGGCTTCTGATCTTCCAAGAAATTTCAAGACGTTATGGCTCCCGTCCAGACAAAAAAAAAAAACACGCTGAAATTTCAAGCCTCTTATTTTCGTATTAGCCCTTCCCTATGTGTTCTTTTCTCGATCACGATTTTTCCCATAGCCGAGGAGTTGTCGCCTAGTCTGCTTGCGTTGCACGTCAGTGTGTTAGCATAAAACAACTAATCTCTAATAAAGTTTCGATTCTTGTGACTATAAAAAAAAACCACATATCCACGAAGTGAATGATGAAGGAGCCTGCTCCAGAGGTTAAATCCGGTAAACCGTGAAACCTATGTACATATGGTGAATCATCATCTTCATATAAAGACGTGACACGAGAGTTGTATTGTATGTACACGTTATATACATGTTTATTATTTACATATCAATTTATTATATACAGATACATACTGATGCAGTATATACATTTTATTCAAGAGGTTATTTACGGATCACAAAAGCTCAGAAGAACGTTTTCTTTTTAGTATCATGCTTTGTGATCCGCAAAGTACAAAGCCAGAGGATCTTGAATTATTGGACGTGGTGGTAAGTTCGAGAAGGGTCCTGACGACGAGCCCGCGCTGCCGCCGCATTGCGAGCTTTCCGCGACGCCACCTTGGCTTCGGCGATGTTCATAGTGGGTAGCGATACGGACGCGCACTGAGTGATGCCCGGCGAAAGAGAAAGGAAGCGCACCGAGACAGCGCCTCCTAGTAGCTGTTCTAGGTTGCTCTGGCCGAGAGCGAGCGCTGTAAATAGGGGCGGCCACCTAGCGGTCTTCTACCAAACTAGAACACGCACAGAGAGTGGAGCAAGCATCAGATGGATGGATGGATGGATGGATGGATGGATGGATGGATGGATGGATGGATGGATGGATGGATGGATGGATGGATGGATGGATGGATGGATGGATGGATGGATGGATGGATGGATGGATGGATGGATGGGTAGATGGGTGGGTGGGTGGGTGGATGGATGGATGGGTGGATGGGTGGGTGGATGGAGGGATGGATGGATGGATGGATGGATGGATGGATGGATGGATGGATGGATGGATGGATGGATGGATGGATGGATGGATGGATGGACGGACGGATGGACGGACGGACGGACGGACGGACGGATGGATGGATGGATATGGCTGTACCTTTTAGATCAGGCGGTGACTAGCGCCACCAAGCCGTAATACTTAATGAACCAAAAACTAGATTTATTTTTTTTCTCTTTAAATAGTGAGGTTGAGGATTCGTACTTTGCAGTGAAGGGTTTAATTTTCACTCGTGCCTTGACTTTATCCACCAATCAGATAACCTTCTTCTAGTTAATTCTACCCGCTTAAAGTCTATTTTGCCCTCCCTGTCCCTAAACCACAGTGCTTTGAAAAACTCTGCGCCATCATTCTGAACTATAGGGTGAAGCCCTTTACAGAACATTATCAATTGTTCTGCAGTTTCTTCTCCCTCTCCACACGCACTGCATACCGTGTCTACCCCTTCGTATTTGGCCCGATATGTCTTGGTTCGCAATACTCCCGCCCTGGCCTCAAACAGTAGAGAACTACCCCGAGTATTATCATAGATCCTTTCCTTGGCAATTTCCTGCTAAAAAGTTCGATAGATCTCTAGTGCGGACTTCTTAATCATGCCAATTCTCCACATATTGGTCTCAGCTTCCTTCACCTTCTTCTTAACCGATAATTCTTTTTGGTTTGGCTCCCTGCTGTTTTCTAAGTATTTACCAGTCAATTTTCTGGTTCGCTTCCTCCATTTTGTATCGACATTCTTCATGTACAAGTAGCTTAATACCTTCCTAGCCCAACAATTCTCCCCCATTTCTCTCAATCGCTTCTCCAATTTTATCTTGCTGCTAGCTTCCCTGCCCTCAAATGATGTCGGTCCGATATCACCTTGTACTCCCTGATTTGGTGTATTCCCGTGAGCTCCTAAGGCAAGCCTACCGATTCCACGTTGCTTGATTTCTAATCTTCCTTGAACTTCTGATCTCATGCACAATACCGCATTGCCGAACGTCAGACCCTGAGCGGGTTGCCTGAGCGGCGGAGCGCCATCTAGTGAGCGCTCTTTAAACGAAGAGCACAGCTGCACCTCTAGCGGGAGCATCGAGCCCTAGCGCACACAGCGGCGCAATGACGAGAGACGACCCCCAGCAAATGGAGCAAGCTCCTAATATGCCAATGTCATGCAAAGAAATTTTGTAATTAGGTTTGTAAACAGTAGAGAGCATCCAAGCTTACAAGCCTCACATACTACTTTGAGGTGCTAGCTAGCCAAGCTTCTTATGTTCGGGGCAAGTCATTTGGCGGGCACGCTAGTGCAATGTACCCTCCACACGCCCACCGTAACTTTTATAAAGTAATCAAGCGCCCACTATGATTCCGTGCTATTCGTCATTCGTATGATAAGCGAGGGACCAACTAAATATCTGAAAGGTATTATGTACACTTTACGCTGTGAAGAAGGCTCTTCAACAGGTGGGCCCCAAAGTGAGAGCCCGCAAAGCAGAGGCGGAACGCGAGCGGTGCCAAGAGAACCTCGAATCTGCACTTGTCTCCGCATTGTTTTTTTTTCAATTTTTCGAACTTTCAACTGCAACCTCTATTTCAAGATCCCCTCGCCGCATACTTACCGGCCACAAAAGTATCATCTTAAAGTAAAACGCGTCCCACAGCTCTGTAATCCGTAATTAATTCCTTTTATTCCTGCCGGGAATGTCAACGCCGCAAATCCCCGCCACTAAAGCTCGCGGGGCTTCTTCAACCAATGGAACCACCTAGATCGTCATTCGATCAAATGGAATGAATTTACTGGGGCCCTTTCCGCTGTCGGCTGCCGGTAACAAGCGGATCGTAGTAGCCACAGACTATTTTACGAAGTACGCTAAAACAGACACTACAACGCGCTACGGCTTCCGATGTTGCCCTTTTTTTTATGGACCAGATCGTTCGTCGACATGGCGCCCCGTTTTGCGTAATCACAGACAGAGGAACATCATTCGCGGCCCAGCTTATTCATGACGTATACATTTAAGCTCAGCTACACAAACCATCGCTGACATGTTATCGATGTACGTAGATGTCTCATAAGACCTTGGACCAGGTGCTACCGTAAGTCACACTCGCGTAAAATACTGCCGTCCAGAAAACTACGCGATTCACGCCTTTCCGTCTTGTCCATAGACGTGAGGTCCAGACCATGCTTGATGCGATGCTTCCACACAATTGCGGCGCTTTGATCACGCCTGACGCTGAGCAGCTTACCCAGTACGCCGAAGAAACTCGCCAATTAGCAGGCCTACACATGACGCACCAGCGGACTACAGACACATGGCGCTACAACGCTCGCCATCGACAAGCTGACTACCATCGAGGTGGTCAAGTTTGGGCGTGGACTCAAGTGCGATGCCAGGGATTGTCAGAAAAGCTGCTCCGTCGCTACTTCGGACCGTACAAAGTGCTGCGACGCGTGAGCATGTGAACTACGAGGTAGTCCCCGACGGGGCCTCCTCTAAACGGTGTACTCCTCGGAGATTGTGCACGTAGTTCGACTGAAGCCGTACTTCATGGGGTAATGCCACTGTGCATGAATCTTATTGCTTTGTTTTTGTGTATGCGCGTATTTTCTGCTGGTTTACCCCAGCTTTGCTTTTGTACTTACGGAACATTGCTCCGATGCTCTGTAAGTACTTTTTTTCAGAGGGACAGTAATGCCATTTGGCTACAAGGTACGGCGAGCGCGGGCCATGGCTGCCCGCTAGAATGGAAGATGTTCTGGGGCAGCACACGCTCTGGCTAGTTGTTGTCGTTGTTCTTTGAGGTAGCCATCCTGCCAGTTTTCAGTGTGTCTCCCCGCCGGCTCAGTTCTTCCGAGTTGAAGACCTTTAAAAGTGCAGGATGAGACAATATTTGCATCGACATGCAAATGACTACATCTTGTGTACATATAACTGCATATAATGCATTGACATGTATATAATGAAACAATACGTATATAAGTACATATACGATCACCCTTATAACAACATGTCCAGTCTTTATATAATGCTAGAGTGCTTGTACAGAGGATTCACGGGTACTCCCGATCAGTTCCTAGCAAGCTCCTACATCATTTACTTCGTGTTGATGGCGGGATTTTTTCTTTCTGTCGCGTTGTGCAACGCTCCTTCGAAACGTTCCATGCCCGGAATAAGACCTTCGTGTAAGTGCTCGTCAGTGCCGCACACGTCTATTGCTACTGGCAAAAATGACACTCGTGCGTGAAACAATAAAATGGAACGTGATTGACGGTTTGATTAAAACTGTTATGGTCGGGAATGCACATACTCAAAGGTAAAAGGAATACAATTACCAAACACGAAGAGAACTTCAATATGAAAGATGTTTTAGTTGTCTTTAAGGAGAGGTAATCGCGAACAAGGCCCCTGCTCGGAGGCTCTTTCATTTTAAAGCGATTTTATATGTGAAGTAGCTCTCCGACTCACGTGTGTAACGCCATACGCACGTGTGTCCGTACGACGGCGCCGCAACGCGTTCCTCTCACCGCAGGCGTTGGATAGGTGCGGAGTAGGTTCCGCTGCAGCTGCGCGTTGACGTCACGCTTTCCTCTGAGGTGCGCGCTGACGTCACTTTCGGTCAACCGAAGCACGCTCACCGCAGCGCCCGCACATTCCGGCTTCTTTGCCCACTCGCGACCCACTTCTTTCTCACTTTACCCTCTCCACTGCCTATAAGACTCCACTGCTCGTCGAGTGGAAACACTTTTTCGGCTAGTTTATCTGCGATAAAACTTATGCGAAACGGAAGCCGCCCCCCGTGTTTTTGCGCTTCAAATAAACGTTTACTGGAGTATAACGCTACACTGAGTTTCACTTCGAACCATTTAAGCACCAGCGTCGACGCCCGTTTCAATAGAATCGACGCCACGCACGCGGCTGCTTCTTCGCATTCCATCAGGATTCCTTTCGCGAAGGTGGTTCATAATTTTTCATATTTGGTCGGCGTAATCTTTTTACTTTTGGCCATGAAATGGAACAGTAAAAAGCAATAAGAAGAGTAACACGTCAAATGACAATTGATAGTGATAAAAGATGAGATGTCAGTACCAGAAACGGCTTATGATCGACAAGTCAATGCGACAGAACATCAGTTGTAGAAAAATAGAGCATACAATTGCGCGTGTGACCAGCGAACATTTAACGGCTTATTTGTGCACTCAAGGAGCGTGTGTTGTAAGCACGTGGCTGCCAGGCAAGCAGTTGGAAAGAGATGTTGTTCAAATTGCGCCACCACAGATATTATTAATAAATAACTTTTCTAAACACGTTTTATATGTTCATTTGTTTAGAATGTAATGCGCATAGTGTGCAAACCATTTTGTAACAAATATTTGTGTCTGTGCATGTTCTGTTCCGTAGAAATGCTATTGATGTCCTATGTCTGTGAGAATGAATTTCTCTGAACACACCGTGGGAAAAACGTTCTCTTCGACCGGTCTGCTTCTGCTCTGGTGCACCGCCCCAAGCGCAGTTCAAGTTTGAATAATATTTGTGTCCGCCCGCATTCCTGCGCATTCACCGGCACCACAGAATTTTTCGTGAACTATGACGCCATAATGCCGGCATCACCCTCTCTTCAATTGAAATTTATCTCGTAGAAGCTTCAGTTAAAAATTCAGACAATTCCACCTGGCATGTGTCTTGTTGACCTCCCTGCCTTCTCTCTTGCCGTTCTTCCATCTTTTCCTCGTAGTATATAGGCCTGTCACTGCGACTGTGTCTGTTGTATAAAAAACCACTTCTCTTTGTAAGCAAGTGAGCGCAGCTGTAATTAGCACTGCGAGGAGAGCTAGCCATTGCGAAGCTCTCGCAACGCAGCTGAATGCTTACGGGAAAAAACAACAAGGACAACACCACCGCCAGCCAGCTATCACGTCAGACGCAATCTGTTCGCTTCTTCTTCACTGGTAGGCACGTTATTGTCGGGAGTTGTCACGAAGCGCACATCTTGATAGGAAATCATGCAGTCCAGAAATTGGCACCACCGCCTTGACAGAGTAAAAAAAAAATAGAAGTGAGTGGAATGATTTACACTCCCCTACGTGAGACGCGCCAGCGCTCAGCTGTTTTCAATGGAACGAGCCTCAAAGGTTGTGGTTGCACTCGTGCTTATCTATTAGCCACGCTCCTGCCACTGATTGACCGAGCCAGCCGAATAGCAGCAGCAAGTGGGGCCTTGAACTGAGGCTTCTGTCTTTTAAGAAATTAAAAGCGAAATGAAAGGCAAAGTTTTCTATTAAGGCTACTGCAATGAAAGAGGCTGCGAATAATAACAGACACCAGCCTGTCAATCACGCTTGGAGAATATCTGTTGCACATAAGAAGCGAAGACGAATAAATGAAAGGATGAACATATAGCACTATCTTTCATGTCAAAATTTTGAGGAAATTTCCTTTGCACGATTCTGGTAGTGTAACCGATAGAAATAACACGAGAACTTGCTCTACCATGATTTGCGGGAGCGCGAAAATTCCGAAGGTGCTTTCGGATGCAAGGCACGAGTTTTGATTTCTTCAAAAGACAATTCACACTCGTTGGTTGAAGTTAGAATAAAAAGAGGAGCTTTGCTGAGCACGTCTTTTTAAAATGTGACGCTATGCTGAATGGTCACAGGGTGCCTCGTGGAAAACGCGTTCACGATCAACGCAGTGACGGTTGACGAGACCACCATTAGACCTGCAATACTGGTGTATATCGGTGCTGTTGGGAACAGATTTGTTCAAAGTATACTCCCGTTACAAACTTAACCAGATATATAATACATTGGCTCTACTTGTACGACTTGTGTGGTAGCCATGAATGGATATGTGTTTATCGTATGCATCCTGTCAATTTCTGCTGGTAAGATTTGTTTTTATGCCTTGTAAGTTATTTGTCCTAGTTTCGAAGACCAAATGCTACTCTAAAATGTCTTGCTTAAAATGCAGTAGGATCTTCACTTGGGCTTGCCGGTGCTTACTAGAAAAAAACGGACAATGGTGAAGAATGGGAGCGACAGACAAGCGATGTCTAACATGGTCGATAGCGCTACGTTTGTAGAGGTCTCTGTGTCCTGTCTTTGCCGTATTACCGAGTTCTTCCTCTCAAATATTTCAGCTCAGTAGCGTATTTTCGGCCAAATTTCACTTCACAAGAAAGGCTGCTTTGATTCAAGATTAAGACTTTTGGTGGAAGCAAACCAAGTTCTCGGCGTTTTTTTATTTGATTGGCTCTCTTTGAAGTTTACAAGTTGACTTATCACACTTTGACGTCTTATGAAGGCATTATGTATTGAGCGAGCATCGCTTTCTATTAGTTAGCGTCGTTCGGGACGCAACTTTACTGTGTCAATTGTGGTAGCTTTCACGAAGGCGTGCATAAGAATAACAGATACCTGCAGATATGGCTCGGGCAATAGTGACGAAACATAAAACATATACTGTATTTCTGCGACCGTTCTGTGTGCGAACGCAACGTTCTACGCGATGCGCTGAACCAACTAGATGAGGTACCTTTTTCTGAAGTGAAGATCCTCGAATCGTAGATCTACGCGTCGCAGGCCAGCAATGCAACGCCGGCATTGCTAAGTTTATTAATGTCGACCGAACTAAGTGACCGATTATAAGCGTGCTCAAAACAGGCGCACAAATGGTGCTCGTCTTCGAATTGCAACATGCTGCCATGCTACGTGGCGAATACACACCGTGCCACGTACCACATTGGCCTCGAAAAAGAAGTCATTAATAATAATATAAGAAGTATAGCCCTTGTTGACTACGTTATATGACATCACGCTCTGATTTGCAAACATTAAGTATTCCTTGTTGACTACGTTATATGACACCGCACTCAAAATTCCAAACATTAAGAGGCATAAAAATGTGGCAACATTGTGGTTCAGTAAGCGTGCTAATTGCCTCCAAATCACGGTTGCTGTATTGAATCCCGACTGCGGCAGCTGCATTTCCAATTGAGGCGGAAATGTTGTAGGCCCATGTGCTCAGATTTGGGTGCACGTTAAAGAACCTCAGGTGGTCGAAATTTCCGGAGCCAATCACTACAGCGTCTCCCATAATCATATGGTGGTTTTGGGACGTTAAACCCCACAAATCAATCGATGCCTCCAAATCCAAAAATTTTACAAAATTTACGAACACATTGCTACTTTTTTATTAGTAAAAAAGGAATGCATTGCATTTTAAATGAACACAAATGAAGTCAATCCTGAAGGACACCTCAGTTCACATGGGTTACGATACGATGCTTTAAGGCTTGGAAGTTCTTACACTGACACAAAAGTTTTTTGAAACGATGAATTAAACAAACTTCCTTGGTTTATTTTCCCAGCGGCTACCGCCAGTTTCTATGAAGATGAAGACAGGCAAGAGGGCGACTGCGAACTTCTCTTTATTTTAATGGAGATCAACCTATGTCACTCGAAGTTAAAATCATTCTACAACGTTATCCTCCTCAGTGCAGACTCAGCAAAGTATTATGACGGAAAATCCCGATTTCTCGTATTTCGGGACACGGCATGCTGTTGTTACCCTCTAGTTTGTCACGAGGTTTTCTGGTGGCCCCACACGTCTCCGGAGTGCTACAACAAACGCGTCGTACCATATCAGGGACATTTCTAATGTGGAACATTGGTGCCTTTTGTGTCAGCCTATTTTTATGCCTTACTTCATTCATTTGTCGCAGCAGTTAGCTATTGTAACACACAAGAAACAGAATTCATTACTAGAATTACGACGACTCCTTGTTGCACACCAGAACATTATGCCATCGCATCAGATTTATGCAGTAAGTATAGGGAGAAAGATATCGTGCAAAAACACGAAGTTATGTGGTCCTCGTGACTAGTTCAGTTGTCAGTTTGAAATGGGAATGCAAGAAGTTAGTCGCCCCTATACTTATGTTTGAACAATTTTCATCAAGGTTTGGTTTACATAAAGACGCATTTCACACTTAAAAAGTGTTAATACAAGCCCAGATATAACACTAATGAAAGCTTCCGCGTGCGTCAAACAATCATCCAAGGAGACATTTAAAGTTTATCGCACCATTTTAACCTTTGTTTCATTACGTGATATATGCAGAGATAGGTTTAATGTTGCCACCGTGTTGGTCATATCCACAATTCAGTCCCAAGATAAACGTTGAAGCAGTGACTTTAAATTGGTGCGCAAGGGCGATTATTATTATTATTATTACTACTACTACTACTACTACTACTACTACTACTACTACTACTACTACTACTACTACTACTACTACTACTACTACTACTACTACTACTACTACTACTACTACTACTACTACATATTTTCTCCAGACTTTCTCAAGACGGTAGAGGCTACAAAAAAAAAGAAATTTTCCTTTGCTTGAGAACACACTGAGCAAGCGTACTTTAGTTGAAGTAACTTAATGTACAGTGGCAGAGGCGTAGCACGAAATCATTCCAGGGGTAAGAGGCGTTCAACCGCAAATCTTCACGCACGCCAGAACGAGCGTTTGTGCGAGTGCATGTATATAAGAATAAAAAATCATGAAACTTCGTAATAGGTGAAGATCTAACGCCCTACCCTTAACCCCCCTCCCGATGGCTACACCAGTGCAGAGAACCTTGAAGTGGTAGTGGAGCTGGCAGAAAGTGTGAGCACGTAGTTCTGAGGAATCGCGTATTTTCATAACTAGATTTCTAATTGATGAAACCCTGGTGTTTATATATTGGATCTAAGAGCCAAAGTTAGAACTATGCATGGATTAAGCCATCTGAACGATTGCATAATAACCCTGAAAATTATGGTGGTTCAAATAACACTCCACCTATTGCTTGTAACAGCACCAGAAACTCCGGTCTTCGTGTGCTCTCAATTTTACTTATATTATCCGCTAATTTGGTCGAGTAAACCTGAGCTCTTATTTATTCATTTTTGGGCGCATAGGAGTTTGGGGGCGGGGGTGTCCCACCCATTCAGTTTCACACGTTACATAGTCACGCAGCAGTCAACACAGGCACAAAATAAGTCCAACAATGCTCAAGACGAGGCTAACAAGAAATAAAACAATAGGAACTGCCGAAAGCAGTGATGGAAGCGACACTGTGTTTTGGAGCAGATTATGGAGAAGAAAAAAAATGCTATAGCTTCGGGTTGCTATTGGTGTTTTCGGAGCAGATGCATGTTCCTAAGGACTCTTGAAGTCTGAAGCATCAGCATCTAATAAGTATTTGTGTTTATTAGTAAACACGACGTATGCTAATATGTAGCTAGTATAGAAGCGGTATAGTTGGCGTTGATCATGGGCCAGGGGGCGGAGGGGGGGGGGTCCAGCGAGTTCTGACTTTTCTGGTGTTCAAGCTGGGGAGGACACCCCTTGCAAGAGTCCCACAGTCCCACTTGAGATTTAGCTTTAGCCCGTCATATAATTGAGTTAACAGTTAAGTAGAGCGCAATCAACTTTTTAAATGTCTTTTTTTCTGTTTACCTACGTTTTTTTGTTTACCTGTGTTCAATGCCTTTCAGCTGTGTGAACTATGGAAATTGAACAAGGGTGAAAAAAAGAGACTGAATAGAGCATTCCATTGCTCGAACTCAGACCCCATGCTCATTTTTAAAAATTTTATTTGAAAGCATGATTTAATTCTTATATAAGTAAAACTAAAACCCATATTAAAAATACGAATAGGACATCATGGCCTGATATGTGTCAAGCCTTGAGATTGTTCTCGATTCATGTCATTGAGTAGCATACTAGGATGATAGTGTATACAGCTTTCTTTTGGTTTCAGGTAGGCTCTCGAGATAATCTCTTGGTTCGACTTCATTCTTTTTGGTTTGCCAACATCTTTCAGAGCAGGTTTGGTGCAGTCACTAGCAAATATTGCACTTTGGAACAGCATGGAGTAGCATTTCTTTTTTGAAGCAGTTTGGAGCAATTGGAGCAGCACTTCCATCACTATGAAATAAAGTAGAATTAGACACAATCATTAACCTGAAATTGAGAACTAAATCATAAGGTTCACACCTGCGTGGTACAAGAAAAAGCTCTCGGTTTACTGGATCGCATATGATATGCACTTGTTCGGATTTCACTAAAAAGCGTGCAGTTTACAACTACGTTACAGCGTACACAAGGGTGACATTAGCTCAGGAATCGCCACAGGATTTAGAACCTACAACAAGAAGACTTACGCAAGAGCTACATAAACCGCAGATTTTGCGCTATATTTTTTTACACTATAGCCCGCCAATATCTAAGTGTATGACAATTTACATGCATTAAATTTCCTTTCGTATTGAACTACTCAGCATGAACATTTTTCACTTCATGCTGGCGCATTGTTGTACTCTGTTTTAAGGAAAACGTTTACATTTTGCAGTTAAGCACTGAATGCTGCCCGGCTAAAGCAATCACACAAAACCTTCATCACACGTTCGGCTATCACATGCATTTTTGAGATAAATGTTTCGCTTGGTGCCAAACCAAATTTTGATGTTCGTATCCGTAGAAAACGCAGAAGTGGGGTCAATTCTATACTGAAGCGACATGCATACAGAGCAAATGGCTCCTGGAACTACGTGTCACGAACCAAAAATCTTTCGGTATGTGTTATGAACTGCTATTTGGAATGACAGGGCCGTGCATTATAGCGACAGGATCGAGCCAACTGTTAACAACTCAAGACGAAATTAAGTTTTTATATTTTTCCACCCTGATAGTTGCGCGAAACAGTGTTATTTTAACATATTAAGCGACATCGCTGCTGATGCAGCAATCTCGAACTTGTCTATATTTTGTCCATAGCAAAACAGGTGCTGCAAAACCGAAAATGTGGATAGAAAATCCAGGTCATTAAGATAGTCGCCCCCTTCGAAAAGGATCACTTACACGAATAGTATATATATTCTAGTAGTTGCTCAAAATAAGGACACTTGTGTCAGGAACCCTATAAAGCGTCTTGGTTGCACGGGAACGCATCCAATATTTTTTTAAGTACGTCAACCTTCAAACAGCAATTTCACTTTCGGTATTGAGGGGCAGCCCCTGAGTGACGTGTCAACTAGGGTCTTACATCACGGGAAGAACCAACTCGTATCATACTAGCATCAGCTGTCAGTGAGCTGTAAATCGCATGTGGTATACGTAAGCAACCATTAGTGAGGTATTGTCATCCGGGCTGCATCTCGCAAACCCAGTGGACTGTATTGATTCATCGCCAATTGTGGTGAGGCTGACTTGCAGATAATGGGCGACGAAAACTAACATCAAAGTAAACCACTTTTACGTGTTTTCTGGCACATGGAGAGCGCTGGCAGTGCTCGCCATGAATGGGAAAAATGACCTCCCTGGTGTGTCCCAGGACCATGTAAGTACTCGATTAGACTTTCATTCATTCATTTCATTTTATTTTATTCGGACATTTCCGCAGAAATGCCCACGAAGGGGGCAAAAGGAGAGTGTGTCTCCTGACTTGGCCCCTCTTCGTGAGGCACCTCGGGCAGGTAGAGCAGGACAGTACAAAACACCATAACATATTTTGAAATACAATACAAGTTGAAAAACAGTGAATACTATAAATATTACATACATTACATATTTCCTTTACATACACTGTAGACTTGTGTTCTGTTTATTACATCGTAAATACGCTTCTTAAATTGTGTTATGTTTTTAGCCTCCTTAGCGTATTCAATTATTTCAGGAATCCTGTTGCACAGTAGAATGATTTGGTTATTAATTGACTGTACACCATAGTTAGTCCGGCACATTGGCCCGACCAACGCAACAGTACGCAGATTATACGTAAGATCTCTGCTTAAGTACACATCAGAAAAAATCTGGAAATTATCTTTGATTTTTTTGAAGATTAACATGGCTAGTTGCATCATATAGCACTCTGGGAACGGGAGTACATTATACATATAAAAAAGAGACATATTAGTGGGGACCGAGGTATTTATCAAACCTAGTGCGCGTTTTTGAAGAAGAATTATACTTTCTGTATTTGTTTTGTTACACGTACCCCAGACTAAAATGCAATAAATGATTTGCGAGTAGATAAAAGAAAAGTAAAGCTGCCGTTTAACTCTCCCTGGAAGGAGATGCTGTAAGCGTCGAATTAGACCGATCGATCTTGATATTTTTATTCGCAGGTTGTCCACATGGTGGGACCAACTAAGGTCACTTTGAAAACACACACCCAGAAACTGAATTTTATTTACCTGCGCAATATTTTCTCCATTAAAAATCAGAGAGATAGCATAATCTACAGGCCTATTTTTTTGCTTGAAGAGCATAAATTTAGTTTTTTTTATGTTTAGTTCTAGCTGATTGACTGTAAGCCATGAGTTTATTTTTACAAGGCGAAGTGTGAGTTTATTTTTACGGTGCAGGATTTACAAGGCGAAGTGTGCTCGTCTAAATGCGTGCTTTTTTGCTGCGATTGGTACTTGCCCTAATTTAAACATTACGCCCTGTAGAAAAATTATGGTACTGATTGCATAATTATGTATCTTAGTTGCTGCAAGAAAATATTTGCATGTAAGATCAGTGAGTCCTGCCGGTACGTAAAACAAAAACATTACATCATAATGATAAAACTAGAATAATATTATATTTGTGTTTGCTAATTCACAGTGCCAGCCCCCCGAGTAGCGACCAGATTTATGATTACAGTGAAGAAGGCACAGCTGTGCAGCAACATCAACAACACCACCACCAACACCACCAGTAGCACCACCAGCAACACCACCAAAAACACCATCAGCAGCAAGAACAGCATCCAATATACATCAAAGGCCAGCAGCATCAACAGCACCAAGAACTGCGCCCAATACACCCCAAGGGTCAGCAACAGCATCAACGACCACAGCGTCCGATGCACATGCCAGGCCAGCAACAGCATCAAATACCACAACACCCTTATGTACCTCAAGAACAATAAATCAAACCACATACTTACTACGGCTATTATGGCGGCAGTGAGGATACAAAGGGCCATGATATGCGTCCCCTGAAGCCATTTCATCAGGAAGGCAGGACAGAGAACGAAGGTGTAGGTGCCTACGACGCTTACGAAGACTCTGAGGAGGAGGGGACTGACGAAGAAACTTTCAAAGACGAAGATTAAGTCTGGCAACGAACTCTGGCCCTCGTTGGAAAGCGCAAAGTAAGTTCTGCGCAGGAACGTGTTGCTGGGAAAGTTGGTGTTTGTTAAACGGCATCATGTAGCGCTAAAACACATCCACACAAAAAGAAGCGCAAGGCAATAATACGCGCGCTCTGCTTCTTCTGGAGGGATTCTACATAAAAAAAATGTGATTAGTTGGCTAAACGTCCACTTCACCGTGTAACACGAAACATAATATTGAAATCCTTGTTCCTACCACGTGGCCTGTAGGATGCCAACAGTACGTTGGCGTACTGAGAATACCACATATATTCTACCTTCCTAGTCTCAGAATAAAGTTGCGATTTAGCAGCTCTCTTGTCATCTTGTGTCTCCAATATGAAGGTGCTTCAGTGCTACAATGTGTCAGAGTAAGTAGTACAATGTCCAGACATTTCAGCTCATTAACATCAGTGACTGGCAAGATATAACAAAAGGAGCTTTCATGTTTATATCATGTGTTTGCCTTTCTTTTTGAGTTATGTTCCATTGTTGTGATTATTATGTAACCGAGACAATGTTCTTGCGTTAACTGTTTGCATTGCCTAACACACAAATCGATAATGACAATAAAGTCTTATTGTTATCTCTGTAACCTTATATATGTTATATAAAATTTTATGAGTGTCACAATGTTGCTATTGTTTGTAAATCCACTCCTGTAAAATATCGACGGAATCAATAGCATTTTAAATAAACAAAGAAGTAAATATATCGTTTTGGTAGAAAGCGACCGATTAAGTGAAGCCTCTCGGCGACCAACGCCTGAGCTCTGCGAACGACGTCACGAAGCTGCTGAACCAATCAGCGCGCAGGAGCAATGGGTCAAAATATTGTAAGACTATTTTATGCAAACATGGCCGTGAAGCTAAGCTAAATACTCGACAAATGCTAGAAACAGACGTACAAAAAGCCTTGTTTTGTTGCGAATCAATACTGAAACGATGACGTACTGGGAACTCTGCAAGACACCCAAGGATGCTTAAAATACTTGACGTAGCTGAGAAGCATTACATCTTCAACCTTCCAAAAAACGAGGGCTGATCATGCATAAACAGGACAGGCTATTGTTATTTCGTAATTTAGGCAGCATCGTTCTAATTTATTATACACTATAAAGTTACGCTCGACGGAAAGAGTTCAAGTTAGACAATCTAAGGAGAAAGGTCTCCTTTCTCTCTAAAAAAAGACACAGCAATATGTACAACAGCTTTGGGAAGTACGTAATTCTCACATATACAACTCCTTTTAGAAAAAAACACGTTGTTCGTGGTTCTTAAGTATCACTAAAAATGTGTTTACGTGTCTCCTTAAAGAAAGTTATACCTGGGAGATTTACCTACTTGGCAAAAAAGAATCGAAAGATGACAAGTATACGTCATGGCCACATGCGTAAACATTGTCTGATATGAACGCTTTCTCTATCACAGCCTATGGCACTTGTGAGTCACCTATATCAGCGTCACCGTACTGTTCACGCAAGTGCATGACTGCTACAGTGTCACTACGTAACAATTACTCTCTTTACGCTTACCGAGACGCTTTACTGTGGGATAATGAATTGCGTCTACCGATCTTCCGCAGCGCCACAATTATGCAGCGCATTGCAGCAACGTTCTGAAGCTAATAGACAACTTGAAAGTGCTTAAGATTGATAGCGAGAGGGTATGTTTCGAATCAAATGCTGCATAGTTCATTATAAATGCTAATTGTTCTAATTTTTATAAGTTTATAAAATTCCGAATGTTTAAAAGTTGGGATATCATCTTTTTTCAGGCTCAAACTAAGCGGGTGTATGAATCACTGTGTATTTATCTTGCGCCCGTGTGATCACCGACCGAAATGTTACCACTCTAACTAATAGCAACTACTGATTACTCAAATTTCACATGGCAAAACCCTTGGGGTCTCGAGGTGGAGAGCACCACGCTCCTGGCGCGAACACGGACACAATAGACACAATCGGAACGATCCAAACAAAACATACACACATTTATTTAAATACCTTTAGAACGACGATATATCGTCAGCCTTATTATAATACATATAACACGCTAAAACAACCTTACACAAACTTACACAACGCTCAACAAAATAAACAAAAAAACCAACACAAGAACACACTCAAGGTGGCTTCGCCAATGCTTGACCTACCACGAGGGCCCACGGCAGACGGCCCGCTATCTACCGTAGCCCCCCGCGCTAACCGAGACGTGATTCGGACGCGAGTGGACGTGCGGCCCGTCAGCTCCGTCAACCGTTCAATATTTTCGCGGAACCAAAGCCCTCCCAATTAAAATGGCTTCATCCTGTTCCTAACGTCAAGAGGCACCAGCGGAGACCACATTTATGTAGGTGGGACCAATTTTGGAATTTCCACGCCAACTTGACGATCTCGCCACTCGGCCGCGGCACTAAGCCTACTACATAACAGGACACACGGCACGGCTGCTCGCCGGTGTCTTCCGGCGATGGTGGCTCAGATCACCGGATACGACCCCACATCAATGCAGTGGGCTGAAATTCAAGTATCGGCAGCCGAATACGACGCCCCTACTGAAAATGAATGCCTCCAAATATTGATTCGCCTTCGTCAGCAACGACAGGCAAGAAAAGATCCGAAGATGTCTGCAAAAGTTAATGCCGGCACCTTCCTTCAACAAGCGCGTTTGACTGACGTTGTCTCAGTAAAGGACGTTAGTGCTCTACCTTCGTCTCAACGCAACAGGCTCGCGCAATGGCGACCGGCTCAGACGCCTCTCGTGCACTCCGAAGACATGATAATTGTGCTCAAGCCGCGTTCTACGCTAGACATACGGAAAGTAGGGAGCTTTAGGATAACGTTTGCAGGCGCTGCTGGCGTTGCGGGCGTAGCGGGCGCCTTATGTATTTTAGCATGCGGTTTTAGAATAGCGCTTGTTCACCCTTGAGAAACGTCTAGGGATTTTCACCCCGACCGTGAACCCAAATGCACGCAAGCTACACAGAGTATTTCGAGGGCCGCGATGTCCGCACGCTATTTCAGATTTCCTGCGGGCGGGCCTCGAACGCGAACAGCGCCTCGCGTTACGACGCATGCGCAGTGGCAGCGACCGCACCACAACCGCTCGTGGTGCCCTGTTCTAAAGCTCTCGAGTGTTCCGCCACGGGGACGCTGGCACTGCAACTGCCGGTCATATCACTGGAGTCTCTGCCGGGGACTTGAATGTGTGACCTGTTTGGGAACAAAATGTGTTGGTGTGCACTACCCAAATCGTGCGTGTCGCCGATCAACTCATCAAGGGCTTCGACTTGCAAGTAAAAGAAGCGTCCTACCCATTTAGAGGTAATCTGAAAATCAACTGGGAGGTTTGCCGCAGCGTCATCTAGATCTCTCCGCGAAGATGAAACATCGGAGTATATTGGCCCGAAGGTGAAATTGCATTTGTCCGGAAGCTCGGGAAATCTCACCCCACCAGCAACCTGACCACCACCAGCAGCAGCCACAACATAGCAAAGGGGGTATATCACCTTCTGAAAAAAGCAATGCAGCTGCCCGTTCTCGGAACGGACCGAAGCAACCTCGAAAGCAACCGAGACCGAGGTGCCAGAACAACTGCTGCCAACCCAGGCGAATTCCCTCCGCTGGAACAGCAACAACACAAACAGGTGAGCGGCTGGGCAGGGGTTGCCTCTCAACCTTCCCCACCCTACACCTCTCGAACTCGAAATGCGTAAGGCGATAGAGCTCTTTAAAAAGTAAAATGCGCAACTATCGGCTTAAAATTCAGGCCCTAGAGAAAAGTGCGCCTTATAACTTCTGTCTAGAGTCAAACACGGAAAACCCCAAAGACACGGTCTCTGAGTGCTCGGCCAGCACGGCTGTATCCCGTCACCAAACAAGCACAAGTGCTATGGACTCTCGCCGATCATGAGCGGCGCCTCACTAACATTGAAAATAAGCTTAAAGTCATAACGGAGCAGCTGGCGCACATTCCTGTTATGATCCAGCAGGTAACTCAGCAGGTGACACATCAGGTCACTACACAACTTAAGCAATGGCTCCTTGCCAACCCACGAGCAACACGTCCCGCACGCATCATATCGCGCAAGTAAACTCGCTCGCTCGGACAACACAGACGCTGTCTCCCGAAGCACCGAACTCGAAACAGCCGACTCGCAGTCTTCTCCGCCTCTATCGAGCCCCCAGATCAATACTCTTCAAGAATAATAGTGCGAAATGGCATCGACCCAGTGGAAGACCAATGAAAAATTAGACCAACAACTCAAAATTGTCCAATCAATACTCTTCAAGAATAATAGTGCGAAATGGCATCGACCCAGTGGAAGACCAATGAAAAATTAGACCAACAACTCAAAATTGTCCAGTGGAATCGCAGAGGCTTTCGTGACCGCAAAAATCGCGGGAACCTGCAACTATACTTTCAAATTCGGGAACATCCCCGGCCGTCATCGTGCTGCAAGAACCCGGACTAGAGGCTAAAATGACTAGGTATAATACGTTTCAGAATGAGCCATCCACCTGAACTTTAATCCGCAAAACATACACGGCTCAGAATATCGATTAAGAGTTGACGACACCGCAAAATTACACCATGGTTACGATTGTTCCGCTCAAGCGTGAAAACCCTGCAACGCACATACTAAACATCTACTGCCTTCCTTATCGGCAGCAAGTTACGTTTACAGAAATATTCCCACGTGCACTCAAGGTGGCAGGCTCCAACCCACTTTTTATCTTAGGAGGTTTTAATGTGCACAGTCAACGCTGGGGCTGTGTACGGGAAACGGCTCGAGGGCGTAAGCTTTCTGAGCTTATGAAAAATAACTAAAACACCGACCAAGGTGAAATACACTGTCACGGACGGCCATTTTTGGCTAGCCTGTGTATCGTTGTTCCCAGTCTGCATTGGTTGGAGATGGCAGAATTTTATGGGATCTGAGAAACCTAAACAGTGCACTTTTGTTCTTAGGGTTAGAGAGATAGTCATAATGATTTCTATCATATTCTTCTTTAGCTGAGAAAACTGTGCGCTTAAAATTTGCAGCATAAAACTTGTAATCAGACCAATTACGTGGGCACTGATAATACAAAAGTTTTTTTTTTCCACGCGGCCTGTCGTCGTCGGTAATCCTGTGCACACTCAGGATTCCACCACGGACTGTGATTTGTGCTGTTTGAAGACTTAACTACGAATCCAGATTTTTGATATGTTCTTTTGAGCAACACACATAGTCTCATAGCTTTTGTGTGTTCTGTCTCTTCAGAATGAATTGTCAAGGCAAATTCTAGATCTTGTTTAAATTTATTATAATTATTATATACTCGGTTCTGACTGCATGATGGTGTTGTAGGACAAACAATATCAAATATTACTGGCAAGTGATCACTGTTCGTGGCACAATCCAAAACAGTCCATGACGAAGTACGAAGTAGTGAGGGAAGAACTAACAAAACTTAAATCCAATGCTGAGCGAGACAATAAAAGTAGGTGGGCACACTTCGTCGTCTTCGTTTTGCGTCACCACTTGCCGTTCACACTTTCAGTTTAGGTTTATCTTTCAATCTCTTACTACAGTATAGGTAACAGCCTCTTACTACATCAGTATAGACCTACGTCTTTTTTAGAGTAGAGAAGTAAAGCTGAAAGCCTTTCCTTCTTTTTTCTCGATATTTCGCATAACCTGCATGCAATAAGAAAACGTAGCTCAGTAACGTATGCTGTCGGGCTAGTTGGTGTGTAACTGTGCAGAACATCGTTGGCGCAAACTTAAAGACGCTTTTTCGAGTCTCTTCTTTCGTCTTTTAAGCTTGCGCCAACGATGTTCTGCACAATGAGGAAACGGCATGCGAAGCATATATGAAAATAAGTAATGCATTTAGCGAAAAAATCTTTTTTTCTCCCGTCACTTTTTTTATTTCAGAGCCCAGCGGGAGTGGCAAGCAACATACAGAACTGATCTGCAGGAGTTCGCTTTAAAAAAAAAAAAGATTATTTTGCGGTAATATGCCCCACAAGGAGGGTGCACTTTATGACTTCACTAGCAACATTGACTTGGACAGACATTTATGACAACAAAACTGTAGCGTGTATATCGGCTTGCGTGAAGTATATGTTCACTAATTCATAAAGAATCAGGATGTGACCCCAGGAGACCAACATACATTGATAACTCTCGTAATACTAATTTCAAATGAATTTCTATCTAACCGTAGCGGAGCGGTGGACCATGGGACTCGTTATTTAAAAGTCGCACGTTCGGTCCCTGCCGGCAACAAGTAATCTTTTCGTACATATTAAGTTCCAGACATGCACATCATAATTACAATAAATAACATCGCCCAGGATTTGCGTGTTAGCTTTAAATATAGTTTGTACAGCAAATAATCACCTTCTTTTGTTTTTTTATACTTAATGAGCGTTTAACAGCGGCTGAATGTGCCTATACTCATGGCGTTTAAAAGAAAGCTTAGTGGAGTGGGAGGGAGAGAGGGGGTGACAGGATCAACGCCACTCTTTACGTAGATACAATATTCGGTATCATAACGTTATAGATAACGAAATGCATTCTCCTTACCTTCCCTTAAAACGTGCGCTTCTAGTACTTCTCATGAGTGGCTGCAATAGATGAATACACGTTGCCTGGCACCCAACTTATAACCTCAATAACACTTCGTTTGGACGTAGTTAGGATGAAACATCAAACCCACGGGAATCGGCAGCTTATGTGAGTGTTACGTTTCCACAATAGAAATCGTTAATCGAATGACTACAACGCATTAGGCATGCAGCAGCCACAATTTTTTTACAGCACACGAAATAGGCAGAATAATAAGGATTCTTGTTAAAAAGATCGGTCATCTAAACGTGAACACAAGAGAGAACTCAAAATAGCGCTGACCTCTCTCTCGTGCCCGTGTTTGCACGCTGTGTCTCTTTCACACAAATGCATAGATTCCAGATATGTTTGAGTGGTTTAAGATCGCATAATTTACACGATATACATAATGTTTTTAGAGAAATTTTAAAATTATTTGCAAAGTGCACAGTTAATACACTGCGTTATTGGCTCTTTAGAGTTCCACTGAATTTTTGCGGCATTAGTTTATAATTACAGAATCTGTTCTGTGAACTGCACTTCGGAAGATTAACGGTCACTCTATGAGGGCAATGTGGAGCGCATGTCGTGATTTCAGACAGCACAGCCATATATAAAAGCAAGACTTTTTGTTTGTTACTATTGCATTTTACTGCAGTCTTCTGCGTAAAGAATTCAAGCGCAGTCTTCTCTGTAGCCAGCGACGCGTCCCATATGGGCGTTTCACTTGCACTTTCATTTCACAAGGCCCGCTAATTGCTCTTCAAGCTGACATCACAGGCGCCTAAGCAGCCCGCTCCAGAGAGGCGGATCGTTATTACGCGGCACTCTCGCGCTTTGAAGGCAAGGCATTTCCCGCTGGCGCCGCACGCTTTGTTCGCATGAGAGCAGCTGTTCACCCCTCTGTTTCTACGAAGGAGATCAAGGCTTGCGGTGGCGTAATGTACAGGGCGTCGTCTGAAATGCGAGTCACGATTTCGACGCGTGCAAACTTGGCGGATTATGCAGAACTAAACCAGAAAAACATGCATAAAAGTAATGCAGAAGGGGTCCTAAGTGGGCTATTTTGTTCATGAGAATTACAGCACAACTGGAAAATGAGAGTCCCTTATGTAATTGAGTAGGACGACACAAAGGCGAAAGTTATCTTTTTTCTTAGTCGATTGAGTTGATGTCATCTTGAAGTCGATCCACGCAACCGTATGATTGCAGGGTTTTCGTCATGGTAATGGAGCATAATTATCTCGGTGAAGAGGGAGAGAGAATACATGTGCCATTATGCCAAATTGGCACAACCCGCGTGAATCTGTTGAAACTCTTCTTTTTGATCTCAGTTTTATTGATCACTCGGTGCTGAGGACTACGATGCCAAATCATCCACGTTTTTAAAATGTATAGAGATATTGCAACCTAGCGCTATTTTTTTTTCTTCAGAGAGCGTCGCATTCACGGAAACAGTGCGCCTAAACGTTTGACTTCCCCATTAGGGACATCAACATAGGTTTCTACTATTGCAGATTTGGTACTGCGAAGTGATCTGCAAGTATTTTGATTCTACTATGGTTCAGAACGAGCACTCAAAGCCGCATTAATAACCAAGGCATTTGTGAGATCGGCAAAAAACTGACTCAGTGGCACAATGGTAGCGCGTATAACTCTGTATGTATAACTCTCTATATATAACTCTATATATAAATAATGTACCAGTGAAGACGAGAAAGGCAAAGAAAACAAATCCATGGATAACACGCGAAATAATCCACGCTAAACGAAAAGTAAAAAGGCTACGTAAAACCCTAAAGCTAAAGCCAACGTACGCGAACAAACACGCCCTTAACGCATCTATAAAAGATATGAAATCAAAAATCAAGGCAGCTAAGAATAACTATTCTTCTAAGAATCTTCCTAACTTCTTGAACAGCGCACCTCAGAAGTTTGGGAGTTACCTGAACCCAAAACGCCATGAAAGCCCCGCCACTGATAGAGAGGATAACAGAAACGCTGCAGATTCTTTTAACTGTTATTTTCAGTCAGTATTCAACATCGACAATGAAAAACAACCGAACATAGTCCCATATGACCGAAATCCGACCAAGCCACTCGAAATCACAGATTCAGGTCTGTTAAACCTTTTGTTGAACATTGACACAAAGAAAGCGATTGGACCTGATAACATACCCAATATGTTTCTTAAGAGGTATGCGGAGTGGAACAGTAAATACCTGTGTCACATCTTCAAAAAATCTTTAACGACGTGCTCACTTCCTGCAGAGTGGAAAATTGCTAAAATCATTCCCATTCACAAATGTGGTAGTACATCACAGGTGTCTAATTTCAGGCCCATTTCCTTAACCTCGACCGTGTGCAAACTTCTTGAACACGCAGTACTTAAACATATAAACACGTACCTTGAACAGGAATCTATTCTTTCGCCCTATCAACATGGCTTCCGTCGCGGTCTCTCAACAGTCACACAGCTATTAGAACTAACGCATGATATATCACAGAGTGTAGATTATAGGAAACAAACAGACGTAATTTTATTGGACTACTCAAAGGCTTTTGATTGCGTACCGTACAAGAAACTAATCAGGAAGCTTCAGTGTACAATAGGTGAAGGCCCTATTGTTAATTGCAGGCTCTGCGTATGCAGGCTCTGTGTATTGATAACGTGATTGCATCATTGTACATTTTGTCTTTATAGTTGTTGTAATTCGTACTTTTGCAGAGATTTGTACCCTCACCTTGCTCATTGCTACTACTGCTTCTCATGTATCGATTGCTTATTGTTTTACATGCTAGAAATGATTCCTTTGTGTTGCTTTTCTCTATCATATGTATGCCCTCCTTGCAATGATCTCCTTGTGAGATCAGCAGTATTGTTAAATAAAATAAATAAATAAACTCCGTTCAAATCACGTCGGCATCATGATTTTTTTAGCTCTATGCAAAACTTTCATTTTTAGGGACGGTATGCTTTTAGCAATACGAGCAAGAACTCTTTTTTTTTTCTTTTCTAAACTCTCCCGGTCAGGAACCTCGACATTTCCGAATATTCCGAAATATTAAAAAAATTAAAAATTGAACATATACGACACCCATCGTCCTCATTCATGAAGCAGGATGATATCAGAGCGTAACTTTGATTCGGGGCTATAGGTGTCAAGACAATTATTTAACATTTAATTCAATGACTTCATTGATAAAGCAGATGATATTTTTCTGACTAACTTAGGGTCTTTTTCTGACCAACATGTCCGCACCACCTCCGTAAAAACCTAGGTGGCTCGCACATGAGGGCTCTCTAAACACACTGAGATAATCACGGCACCTGTCCAAGCATACCAAGATCACACGTTTTTAAATGCGAATGCATTTCTTAGTCGGGCTCTGTCAGGCATCCGGCGTTGTCCGCGACGTCCGCAGATTACGCGTTTTTAAATATGAATACATTTCTTAGTCGGGCTATGTCAAGCATCCAGCGTTGTTCGCTGCGTCTGCGCACCACATGGCGTTATCTCTCCATATCTCACTCCCTCTACCTTAGCAACAGCTGCAGGCGCGAGCGTTTAACCCCGCCCCTAGCAACTGGAAAATGTGGTGCGAAAGAGTGTAAGAGAGGGTAGGTATAGTTCTTCGCCGCTCTTTTTCTCGCTGTTCGCTCTCTCTGCTCTCTGCGCCCCACTTTCCCGTCTACTCGCACCTCACTCTCGACCGTTCCCTGGCTGGGCGCCTCTCAAGAGCAACGCCTAGCCAAGAACGCTGTTCGTTTGTTAACTTCATAGTATTACTGCGAAGGCAATTATACGGACACTTTCGGCTTGATTTCACCACCGGCGTCGACGTCGGCATCAGTCACCGCATATATATATATATATATATATATATATATATATATATATATATATATATATATATATATATATATATATATATATATAGGCAGGCATGGTGGTTGAGTGGCCGTAGCGTTGCATATAGTCCAGTAGATCCTCCGTGAGCGGTCACAACGTGGTTCATTTCGACGTTTCGGCCTAGAGTCTGGCCTTCATCAGGATTAAAAATACAGTTTGTTGGTGCTCAGCTTTATACAATCTCAAATCAGAGGGCAAGGAAAGAGGAAAAAAGACAGAAAAGAAAAAAGGAAAAAAAGAAAAGGGAAAGAAGAAAAAAGAGAAGAAGAAGAAGGAGGAGGAAAGAACTTTATTCAGAGTCCAGCGAGTAGATGGGGTGGGCGATTGGCCCTGCCTAGGTTATTGCCAGGAGTCCTTGAATCCTGGCGGCTTCCTCGGCCCGCTGGACGGCCCACATTTGGTCTTCGAGGACGGAACTGAGCATTGCGGCTTCCCAGCGCGCGCGAAGGCTGTCAGCAGAGGCCACATACTTGTTATGAGCACTAATCCCTCTACATTCCCATAACATATGCTCCAGAGTTGCTCTGGAGTCGCAACGCTTGCACCTGTGTTTTGTATATATCAGGCTATATAATGTGCGATAGTGCAGGATTCGGATATGTCCTAGTTTTTAACTGCCGCCATTCGACAGACTGTCTTTTTGTTAATTTTGGGTGAGGGGGCGGGAATATGCCCCTCTGTAATCTATAATGTTTTGTAATTTCCCTGTATCTGGTCATTCTGTCTTCCCACTCCCACTCGTCTGCCACGCCGTAATCACCGGAGGAGGTTGGGGCGGCACTTGAGAGGGCAGCTCGGTCGGTGAGCCCTCGAGCTGCGTCATGTACAGCCCCGTTGTTGCTGTCCCCCGCTATGGCATGAACAGGTGTCTATATAATATATGTATTTCTGGGGCTCGTTCGACACCCTCCTTTAGAATATGTAGTGCCTCCGGGGAGATGCGGCCGTTGGCAAAGTTTCTCACTGCCGTTTGAGAGTCACTGACTATCACGGTTGCGTTTGTCTGAGCTACAGCGAGCGCTATGGCTACCTCTTCCGCTGTCTCGGTACTTGTGGTGCGTATCGTTGCGCATGTCGTACAGCGTTTGTTGCTATTGATTACGGCTGCGGTAAACCCCCGTTTGCGCTTGTATCGAGCAGCGTCTACGAAAACTGCGTCCTTGTCATTACCGAACTTTTTTTGTATTTGTTTTGCTCTTGTCTCTCGTCTAGCTTTATTGTGTTCGGGGTGCATGTTTTTTGGCAAGGGTGTTATCATCATTGTTTCCCTGGTCTCTTTTGGAATGCCCACCTTAACGCCGTGTTGCGTGTGATACGTTATGCCTAGTCGCTCTAGAATATGTCTTCCTGCTCGTGTCTTAGAGAGACGTTCATATTGCGCCGTATGCTGCGCCTCAATAAGCTCATCTATTGTATTGTGCAGGCCTAGCTGTAACAGTTTGTCGGTGCTTGTGCTAATCGGTATCCCTATAGCTAGTTTGAATATTTTTCGAATGAGGCAGTTTAGCTTGATCTTTTCCGCGACTTGCCATTTTAAGTATGGCGCTACGTATACTATTCTGCTTATCACGAATGCCTGTATGAACCTCATCGTGTTTTCCTCCCTCATGCCACTGTGCTTAGTTGCTATCCTTTTTATGAGTCTCATTATTTGGGCTACAGTTGCATCGAGTCACCTGAGGATTTCTCCATTGTTGCCCTTCGCTTCGATGAGCAGACCCAGTACCCTGATCCTGCAGACTATGGGTATGGTTTTTCTATTGGCTGTTCTTAACTGTATTTCTTCTCTATGAGCAAGACCTTGGAGGCAGTTGCCTGATTTACGACCTCTACGAGTAGGTCTCTACAGCAACAGCTCTGATTTTTCCGCAGAGCAGGCTAGCCCAGTACCTTCCAGATACCGCTCGACCGTTTCGACTGCTGTTTGAAGCGTTTCCTCTATTTCGCCATCACTACCACTTCTCACCCATAGGGTGATGTCGTCTGCATATATAGTATGATTCAGTCCTTCGATTGCTTGCAGTTTGGTTGGCAGTCCAATTAGAGCCAGATTGAATAACATAGGTGATAATACCGAGCCTTGCGGCGTACCTGCACTGCCCATCTCAATTTCCTCTGAATCTAGGTCCCCTATCATGATCTTTGCCTTCTTTCCCGTCAGGAAATTACGCACGTAATTGTAGGTCCATTGTCCCAGATCTAGATCGTTTACCCTTTTTAGCACCGTTGCATGGGTTACACTATCAAAGGCCTTCTTCAGGTCTAACCCTAGAATGGCCTTTGTCGCTGTTCCCGGATTATCTATAATCTGATGTTTGAACTGTAGCATTGCGTCTTGCGTTGAGAGGTTCCTCCTGAACCCTATCATTGTGGGTGGAAGCGCATACTGGTCCTCGAGATAGGTAGTTATCCTCTCCAGAATCACGTGCTCCATGAGGTTCCCCACGCAAGATGTGAGAGATATGGGTCTCAAGTCCGCAATCTGCACTCGCTTGCCTGGCTTGGGTATTAACACGATTTTTGCCGTCTTCCATTGTTGCGGAATCTGTCCTGCCTTCCATGATTTGTTAATGAATTCAGTTAACTTAGTTATGGACTCGTCATCCAAATTGCGTAGCGTTTTGTTAGTTATGCCATCTGGTCCAGGTGCTGATCTAGTATTGAGTTTTTGCAAGATGGCCCTCACTTCTGCCTCCCCGATCTCGTTGTCTAAATCATCATTTGCCAGCCCTGTGTAATCAGGGTGTGTAACGGGAAGCGCTTGAGAGATGTATGTTTTCTTGATTTCATTCAGGAAATCCTGCTCTGTACCTTGATATCTTTGTATTAACCGATTAATATTGTGCCTTTCTGCCAACTTGTTTCCGTCCGGATTTACCAAATGTCTAAGGATGGTCCACGTTTTCGCCATTCCTATCTGGTTGTCCATGTCATTGCACTTTTCCTCCCACTGTTGTCTGCACAGCTGCTGGGCGTATTGCTCTATATCTCTGTTCAATTTAGCTATCTTTCTACGAAGTGTCCGGTTGTGCCTTTGGTTTTTCCACCTCCATTGTAAACCTTCCTTAGCTTCCCACATGTGGAGAAGCTTATTGTCTACATACTCTAGCTGCGCCTCCAGTGGCACCGTTTGCGTAGCAGCCTCCACGTCTCGTTTTAACTTTTCGGTCCATTCCTCAATACTCCGTATCGTTTCGTCGGGCTCCTCTCTGATGTTTCGGAACTTGTCCCAATCGACAAGTTTAAGTTGTCTGCCTTTTGCCTTCCGCGTACCTGCCCTCACTGTTATTTCAAGTATAAAATGATCGCTTCCCAAATCATGTTGCGTATTAGTCCATTGCGTGTCCAGTATATTTTTGGTGAACGTCAAATCTGGCGTGGTATCCGCGCAAACGCTAGTACCTGTTCTTGTAGGAATGGATGGATCGGTCACGAGCGTCAGGCCCTCCTCCTGTGCGTCCAACCACAAGTTCCTGCCTTTCTGGGTTTCGATCCTGTATCCCCATGCACCGTGTGGGGCAATGAAATCTCCTCCAATCACTAGCGCCCGGTTGCCCGTTATAGCGAGAGTTTTTCGAAACAGCAAGCGGAATTTGTGCTTTCTGCATTTAGTACTGCTGTAAATATTCAATACAAAAAGACTGTCCTCTGTTTTTCGCGTGGGTATGAGTTCGAGGAGAATGTGATTTATTGCCTTGATTTCCGTGTCATGTTGCACCACCGCGTGATTTCGCTTAACCAACGTTGCTAATACCTTTGTCTCCCCATCAGCACTGCCGAATGACTTATATCCCGACAGTTTGACCAGCCCGTGCGTTTCTTGCACCATTAAAACATCCGGGGTGCTGGTGTCTTTAAGATGTTGTTGCAGAATGTATTGTTTTCGATTATATCCTCGACAATTCCATTGCCAAATTGTGTAGCTATTTTGTCTGTCCATGGCGGCGTTACAGGCTCTCTAATCCCTCGGTGGGCACCGAGGTCCTAGCGTACAGTTTAACAGACGTCTTAACTGGGGCCCCACCACTTGACTGCGATCCCCATATTGCTAGCTTGGCGTCGAAATCAGCCACCATTTGCTGCACTTTCTGCAATATCGTCTTGCCTAGCTCCTCGATTTTGGCCTCTATGTTTGCCTCAAATCTAACTTCTTGTTGTTCGAGCTTAGTTTGCAATTTTCTTTCAATTTGTTCCATTTCGGCTTTCATGGTGTTTGCGAATTCCTCCTGTCTTTCTTGTGGCGTCGCCACTGCTTTTGCTTTCTTTACCACGCTTTTAATCGGAGCGTTCTCTGGTTTATGTTTAACAGGGGTGAGAGCTGCTACCTCTTCCTCCATTGCTGCGCCTTTTTTCCTCCATTATAACTTGTGAGGTTCCCTCGTTGCGTGTAACCCCTCTGTTTTTCAGAAAATCATTTTCTTCCAAGAGTTTCCTAATCTCCTTCATAGATGCAACATTGTTCTGCCTGATCTGCGCCTATTCGTTCTCTAGCGCCTTAATCCTACATTGAAAAGCAGCCTCTGCCTCCTCGCGCGTCCCGGAAGCTACATCAGCCCAGCTCACCTGGAAGGGTCCCGCGGTGCCACGGACGCCGCTCGGTCCTTTTGAGCTTTGGGATCCTCCTCCCTTCTTTGATCGGGGAGACCCGGTATTGCCGGTCTTGGGTCTAGACCTCGATCTGGACCTCGATCTGGATCTCGGCATAGACGTGGTGGTAGTAAACGTAGAGCAGTTTTTGTTTTATGCTTGAAGCTTGGTGAAGGCTTCTGGTCCGGATGCGTCCCGCGTCCGATGTTCCGATCGTTGACCTGAGTCGCCCCATCTTTGCCTGTGAAGTGCTTTCGCTTCCGTCTCGTAGTAAAATGCGTCTTCTTCCTCCCGTCGGGCTCGTTCCCAGCGACGTCGTTTCACTAGGTACCGTACCTTAAATCTGGCCTTGCAATGGCGATCTGCCGTCGGGTGGTCTTTGCCACACAGCTGGAACTTCACTTCGCACTCGTGCTCCTGCGGTGGGTTCTCAGTGCCACACCCTCTGCATATTCTGCTATTCGGGCTCGGGCAGACGTCATCTCTGTGACCAAGGCGTCCACACTGGTAGCACACGTCTATTTTCTTGCAGTATAGTGAGCACTTGACCGGTGCTCTTCCGTAGCTCACATATCTTGGAACGCGATGCCCATCGAAGAGGACGATGACGTTCGTGGTGTTTCCCATCCTCTTGGCCATGAGAACTGTCGGATTTCTCGAGGTGACCAGCACTTCCACGATCTCTCTTGGAGACACGTCCTGCGTTACTCGTCGGATCACCCCTTCAGATGTATCTCCCGGAGCTGACTCGTACGCATTGGCTTCGAATTCTTTGTCCCCAATCTTCAGTTGAGCGATGGTTCTGTATTTTTCGGCGCACTCCTCTGATGGTGTGCTGACCACTAGAATATTCTGTTTATAGTTCGCACATACCGTGTCTTCTTCCGATTCATTCCTGGGTATTTTAGCGGCGTTGGCGACGCAGCATTCTAGACGATTGATCTCGTAGTCAGTGACCTTGAAGCCGTCACGTGGGCGCACAATTATCTTGTAATCTTCCTTCGGCAGACGGGGCATCCTGCTCTCAGCCACAATTTATCTTGCTCTCTGTCCCTTCTTCCACCTATTACTGACCGCGTTCTCGCTTGAGAAGTGCGTTTCTTGGTCCTTGGCTTCATGCGTTGTGGTTTCTTTGTTGGCTCGTCCTCTTCTGTTCACAAGGCGCCAACCTGCTTCGTTCTCATACTCTTGTTGCGTGATATCTTCGCCATCCACGCTCATCGTAGCCATCCATTGGCTACGATGAGCCCGATAAGACGCCGCCTTGAAGGGGCTCAAGACGCCAGCGTCCATAGGCTAGGCCAAGCGCATTATGCACAGCAGCAGGAGGCAACGGCATCGTGCGTTCGTCGGCGTTACAGAAATGTGGTCAATGTGCCGAAAATCAAGCGTCCACCTACTTGAGAGTGGTATCGCGGGGTTCCGTGGAACTTCCACTTTCTTCACTTTAAGAAGGCATCCGTCAATTCTTCGATTTCACTCTGAGAATCACTGAAAATCTGCGGAGCCGACGCGACATGCGTGTCCGCACTCCGTGGCCCCCTGGTGGTCTCAGAGAAGAAGAAGAGAAAAATAATGTACGGTGGACTCCCCTCGGGCGCCCCACTTCCACTCTTCCGTCCACTTCCCCCCTACACTCTTCCCTCCAATTCCCCCTTCATCTCTCTCCCCTTCTCCCCTTCACCTTTCTGATGTCAGCGGTCTGTGTATGTTTCCTTTCACTAACGCATTCCTCCCGATCAGACGGCGCCTCCTGGCACTAAAGAGCTAAAAAGCTCTTTTTTGCCCCACACCGAACCGCCAGTGCCAGGAGGCGCCGTCTGATCGGAGGCACCGTCTTTCCGTTTACCGAGCACAGGTTCGCCCAAATAAACAGTTTGATCAGACTATTCAGTCTCCTGCCTTCAGCCCCGTCATGACCCCGTGACATCTGGTAGAGGTGCTGCTTCGTTCATGAACCGGAGGCCCCCATCAAGCCGTCAACCCAGCCCACGTCGCGGAAAAGACACCGACGCCAACCAGTAGCAGAGAACAAGCCGCCGACAGCAAGGTCTACCACCGGAGTACGGGCCCCTACAAGACAAGGCGCGGAAGGCCAAGGCCTTGACCGCGACTGCAGCGACAATGACAACCACAGCGTCCTAGCCCGCGATCGTCACGCATCAACCCAGGGAACCACCAACTTTCCGTGGGTTGTCGTTCGAAAACCCGGAGACCTGGCTAGAAACATACGACCATGTGGCCACTCACAACCACTGGGACAATGAAGGAAAGCTCCGTCGTGTGTACTTCTACCTGGAATACACCGCAAGGACCTGGCTCGAAAATCGGGAGTCCGCGCTTCAAACATGGGAGGTCTTCGGCGGCGCATTCCTGCAAACGTTCGCGAGCGTCGCTCGAAAAAAAGAGAGCCGCTGCTTTACTAGAAACCCGGGTGAAGCAACCAAATGAAAGCCATTTTCCCAAAAGAAAGGACCCACCTATTCCGTGATACTGGCCCAAACATGCCTGAGGACAAAAAAGTTCGTTTCCTTATGCGAGGGGTCAAAAAGAGCTTTTAGCGGAATTGATGAGAAACCCACCAAAGACAACCTGAGAATTCCTCACAGAAGCGACTACTGAAAAAAACCATCGAAATGCGCACACGTCAGTTCAACCGCCGCTCAACTCTAGGCTATATAGAGATGCAACCACTATGTTCCGATGATCTACGCGAGACCATAAAGGCTGTAGTGCGCGTAGAACTTCGTCGAATGTTCCTGTCATGCCAGCCTCACGTTTCGTCGATCACAGACATCGTCAGAGAGGAAATTCAGCAATCAATGGGTATCCCTGAGGAGGAGGTAAAACTTTATTAGACCAAGGGATTTGGGCACTTACGTCCCAGGGTCCCCGCACGACCCCACTGCGCTATGCGTTCATGAGTTCATGCAGTTCCATGACGTGGGCGGCCCGGTCATTGGCGATTTTCTGCTTGGCCGGGTCCGTCGAGCGCAGCAAGGTCTCCCATTCCTCCCATGTGGTCAGTGGCTCCGGGCCCCGCGGGGGAGGGTCCGCCGGGCATTCCATGAGAATGTGGGTAAGGGTAGCGTGGGGGTGAGTGCATTGAGCACAGGACGGGGCGTACGCTCCCGGGTAAATGCGGGAAAGAAAATAGGGGGAGGGAAGGGTGCGGGTCTGAAGGCGACGCCATAATATTTGGTGAAAATTTTTGAGGGATCGGTGGGGTGGTGGGTATAGCTGGCGTTCGGCGCGATATGACTGGGTGATCTCGTTGAACGAATGCATGCGCTCCCTGGAAGAGCCCGACTCAGATTCCGCCACCGCCCGGTTGATGAGACCTCGGGCGTGGTCATAGGCGGCTTCGTTGCCGGGATTTCCAGAGTGCGCAGGCACCCAGATCAGCTCCACATGGCGGGCCGGGTTTTTGGTGGGCGAGCTGAGAATTCTGAAAGCGCTCTCGTGGACTCGTCCTCGCGCGAAATTTAGGATCGCGGTTTTCGAGTCGGAAAGGACGTAGCGGGCATCAGGTGTGCGAGGGCAAGCGCGATCACCGCTTCTTCCGAGGATTCCGGGGTGGATGCAGGAGGAAGGTGGAGAGTTGCAATGGGTTGGAGTGTGCGATCAACGACTGCAACTGCCGCGTCGTCGCCCGTGCAAGCTGCATCCACCCATACGGTGTCCTCTTCAGAACCGCAGTATTTGTGGAGAGCTTTTGCACGGGCCTTGCGGCGGGCCGAATGGTAGGTAACGTGGGTGTTTCTTGGGAGAGGTTTAACTATTATCTGTGTGTGTATGGGTCGGGGGATTGGTAGAAGTGTGGGTCGGCTGCTGGTATGTGAATATTGAGGGTGTTAAGTATGTAGCGTCCGGTGAAAGTCTGAGCAAAACGAGTGTATTGCGCTCGTCTGTGGGCCTCAATGAGTTCGTGTGTGGTGTTATGGAGCCCAAGCTGAAGAAGTTTAGTGGTCTGTGTGTTAGGGGGGAGGTGTAAGGCTACCTTGTAGGCTTTACGAAGCATGGCATCCAGGGTGGCTATTTCTTCTTGTCGAAGTCGGAGATACGGGATTGTATAAAGGAAGCGGCTCAGTATGAAGGCATGAATGAGACGGCACAAATCGTGTTCCTTCATGCCATAGTGTTTTCCAGAAACTCTGCGGACGAGGTGCGAGAGCGCATCCGTCACCCGCTTGAGTTTCCGGATAGTGAAAGTGTTACGGCCGTTATTTTGGATGTGAAGGCCCAAGATTCGGATTGTGTCGACCTCTGGGATAGGGCGCCCGTGCAGAGTAACGGTGATGGGGGCAGTGGGAAGAGTACGTGGTGAAGGGCGTATGAGAAGCAGCTCAGATTTTTCCGGGGAACAGGAGAGACCAATGCTTTGTGCGTGTTGTTGTGTAATGTTTGCGGCGGTTTGTAAGGTTTCCTCTATGTCGCCATCACTACCGTGGGTGGTCCACAGTGTGATGTCGTCTGCATAGAAGGTGTGGTGAAGGTGAGGGATATTGTGAAGAGCGCGGGCTAAGGGAGTGAGTGTGGCATTGAAGAGAAAAGGGGAAAGGACCGAACCTTGCGGAGTGCCTACACCACTGAGGGAATATGGAGGGGACGCATGGGGGCCCATATGAACCTCGGCCGTGCGTCCTGATAGGAAGGCTTGTATGTAGGCGTACATACGAACGCCCAAATTGAGGGGGGAGAGAGCCGCCATGATCGCTCGGTGTTCTACTCGATCAAAGGCCTTGGTTAAGTCCAGGGCCAAGACAGCTTTAGTATGAGCGGGGATGAGAGGATCAAGAATGCCGTGCGTCAGTTGAAGCATGGCATCTTGGACGGAGAGACACGGGCGGAAGCCCACCATGCTGTGCGGGTATAGGTTGTGGTCGTGCATGTGTTGAGTCAGTCTGTTTAAAGCAACGTGCTCGAGAAGCTTCCCGAGACACGATGTGAGTGAAATGGGGTGGAGGTTTGATATGGTAAGGGGTTTGTTAGGTTTAGGGATGAATACAATCTTGGCATGGCGCCAGGATTGCGGCAAGGTGCCTTCCTTCCAGCATTTATTAAAGTAATCTGTAATCTGTGCAATCGATTGATCATCCAGATTACGGAGCATGGAGTTAGTTATCCCGTCTTTCCCCGGTGCAGAGCTTGTTCGGATGTTCTGGAGGGCCATACGGACCTCTTGCTCCGATATGTCGTTGTCCAGGGCTTCATTCGGGGCTCCCGTGTAGGGCGGGAGAGGAGAGGAGGTGCCGGGTGCCGTGTGGTTGTGCATAGTTGGTCCAGAAGGGTGTCAGAAGAAAGCGTGGAGTTGTGAAGTAGGCGTGTAATGTGATGTTGTGACGTTGTGCGTGAGTGTGTAGGGTCGATAAGGTGCCGTAGGAGGTGCCATGCGTACTTGGTAGAGAGGTTGCCAGCTATGCTGTTGCACACCTGACCCCAGTTGGAACCACACAACTCCTCGGCGTGCGCAGTTATTTGTGTCTGTAGCGTAGCCAGTCGGCGTTTTAACGTTCTGTTATGTTTCTGTCGTTTCCATCTCTCCAGTATGCTGTGGTGCGCCTCCCAGAGGTGGGCTAAGCGAGTGTCCAATGTAGGGGTGTTGGGTGGTGTGGTAATCTTTTGTGTGTGTGCGGTTATATCATCTAGGAGAGATGAGACCTAATGATCAATGTCTTGTATCGGGGTATTGGGGAGTTCCCGACGAGCGGATCGGATAGCGTGCCAGTGAATCAGATTGTGGGTGAGGAGTCGAGGTCTGTGTGGTGTGTGAGGCATTTGTATGGCGATAATATAATGGTCGCTTCCAAGTGTGTGTTGTGTACGAGACCATGAGATATCTTTGAGAGAACGGCTGAGTGTGAGGTCTGGACTAGTGTCCATTGTTACGCTATTGCCGATTCGGGTTGGTGTGAGAAAGTTGTTATGTGTAGTGAGGCGCAAGTCTTGAATGGTAGTCCAAAGCCTGCGACCCCGTGCTGTGGTGTACCGATAACCCCAGTCTGTATGCTGAGAGTTAAAATCGCCGCCTATGAGTAGGGGGTTTCGGCCCGCGATGCGGTGAATTCTCTGCAATAGCGCATCGAGAGTGGCCATGGCCTGGCGTGGGGTGTGGTAGATATTGGCTATAAAAATCGGAGGTGTGTTAAGTTTCGTGGGGATGAGTTCTATGAGGACGCACGGAGTGGAGGAGGTGATTGTGTGTTCTTGGTAGGTAAGGGTGCGATGAATAAGTGTGGACACTCGGGGAGTGTCAGTGGGGTCTGAGTGTACTGCATGATAACTTGGAAGTTTGGCTTGGTGTTGCGTGTCCTGTAACAAAAGAAGTTTGGGTATGGCAGGGAGAGCAGGTATTAAGAGCTGCAGCGGTGCGCGCTTGCCCCGAAAGCCGCGGCAGTTCCATTGGATTAGTGATAGGTGGGTAGAAGTATCACGACCCGCCATACTGGAGCGTGGGCGGAGCTAGGATTGGTTGTTGTTGCTGTAGTGGAAGTGAAATAGAAGGAGCAGGTGTGTGTGAGATGTAGGTAGAAGACCCCTCATGTGATGAGCTGGTATTTTCGAGCCTCTGAAGGCGGGCCTCAAATTGCGTAAACCTAGTTTCTAGAGTTTGGGTTAGGCGTGTGAATAGTGCATCCATCTGTTGCTCAAAACGAGTAGACAGCTGCTCGACTATCGTTGAAAATTTAGCTTCGATGCGCGCCTCCAACGCTACCAATTTGGCGTCAAATTTGGCTTCCAAGTTTCTTAGGTCAGCCTGATAATCGTCGACTGAGTCTGAGCTGCGTTTCTTTTTAAGGGGGGGGGGGTGAGGAGTGTGTGGTGGGGCTGTTGGGTGACTGCGCAGTGGGTGGGGTGACTTGTTCTGGGGACCGCTGTTGCGAAGGAGGTGAGGGGGGAGTAGGGCTTTGTGTTAGAAGGGTCGTGAGACGGCTTACCTCCACACGCAGGGCCCGGAGCTCCTGGTCACAGGGGGTCCGGGGAAGGCGGAGTGTTGGTTGCCGGTGGTCTGGTCCCATTGGGCGTCTTCAGCTTGTCCGCCCATGTAGGTTGGTCGGAACTCTTCGACTGCCCTTTGCGTTGGCCGGCATGTGGCTCAGAGCGTTTGGTGCTTGCACCGCGTAGTGAGTGGTCTACTCCTTCCTGTGATCGTGGTTCACGTGGTGACTTGGGCCTGGTTACTTTAGGTAGGTGCCGGTGCTTACACTCCCGGGTCCCCGACAGATGTGGGCCTTCGCAGATGATGCAGACTGGAGTACACGTTGGATTTGCCTCCTTTGGGTGTAATTGGCCACATCTGGGGCACCTGTGCGTCCTAGGTTGTATGCATACATCCGTGCGGTGGCCTATGGTCCGGCAGTTACTGCACGTCTCGACCCTTGGTGTATAGGGCGTGCACAGATGCAGTCCTCCACCATAAACAATCTTTCGTGGGACGGTGGCTTGTTCAAAGGTAATGAGAATCGATCGCGTGAGTCCCATTCGTCGAGCGTCTAGTATAGTTTCGTGAGGGTTGCGGGAGATCAAGTCCGCGAGTAGTTCTTGTGGTGATTCCTTCCAGTAGGCGTTTGTAATGACACCCCTGACTGAGCCATCGGGGGGTGCGATGTATGCCGTCATGGCATACTCATGCTTGTCGTAGGTGATGTGCTGTAGCTGCACAAGCTTGAGCGCGTCCTTTTCATTCACCGCAGACACTGTGCAAGTGTCATTGACAGGGTGAATCCGGAGGGTCAGCGTAGATGGGTCGGTCAGCGCAGCGGCCTGCATGAGAGCGGTGAGGAGGTAGCGTGGCTGGAGCGTCGTAAGGTCAAGGCCTCCCTGGGAGCGGAACACCACTTTAAATCCGTCAGGTGGAAGGGGCGGTAGTTGCTTGACCTTTTGGGCGGTTGTATGGAGAACGCGCAGCTGCGTCGAAGAGCTCTGTAGCCCGGGAGTTGTGGCGCTCTGCGGAGTCTCGCGCGACTGGCTCGGCGTCTCTCGCACAGAAGGATCGGCGTTCGTACCGTGGCTCGCGTTTCGTGTTTCCCGGAGGTTTGCCTGGGCTCTGATGACTTGGGTCCAGTCCCGAGGGTCATACTGGCTTGGGTCCATGTCCGTGCCTTGTACTCGAACCTCCATGCTGGCCTAAGGTGAGGAGGCTGCGGCGCGACGCGTCGCAAGGCCTAGCACGGCGGTGGCGCGACGGGGCCTGGTTTTTTGGGCCTGGTGGCCCTCCTGGGGCTCGCCGAAACCTCAATAGGGGTTAGTGGAGAGCGCTCACCTGTATGAAGGCGTTCGTGTTGTTGAGAGCACTCGAGATACCAGCGATTGGCAATTTTCGCTGTCGCGGTGCGGAGCCGAAGCGAAGTGCTGATGCACTCCAAGACCCCTAGCGGCCAATCCGGGTATCCCTGAGACATCATATCAGCAACCTTAAGCCATGAGATACGCTGCTGCTGCCCGACGCTATACTCCACGTCCTCGTCAAGAGGCCGCGCTGCCGAATTTTTGTCGCCAGACACCGCCGCCGCCACCATCGACGCCATACCGTCAACCTGCCGGCCAGCGCAATGCTCCGAGGAAAACCGACGTGTGGCGCGCTCTCGACCACCGGCCTCTCTGCTACCATTGCGGGGAAGCTGCCCACACCTACCGCCGCTGCCAGTACCGCCAGATGGGACTACGTGGTTTCGCCTTTGATGCGCCGCGCCCACAGTAGGGTGAAAGGCCACGTGACATAGCCGACTATTTCGCCTGAACGCAGAGGACGCCCCGAAAATCTCGTTGACGTTCACCCAGCCGCTACATGTCACCGCGCCATTGTGAGTACGCTGGCTCAAGCCAGGGCCGGTCGCCTAGCCCGTACCAGGAAAACTAAGAGCAGCAACCGATGTAGGTGCGGTTGCTGCACGACGAACTGCCGAAGATCCTCCGCCGCCGACGACGACGCCACGACGAAACTTCAAGAACCCACCTCAACGTAACCCCGCCGTCGAAACTTCGCGACCAGAAGTTCTGATTACGCAACGTCGAAATAGTGGTGCAAACCATTCTAGCAGTGATTCGACGCCGCGACCCAACCACAACGCCAGGTGACAAACTAGCGACCTTGAGATTCTCGTCAACGGCTACAGCATCACACCTTTCTTCGACACCGGAGCCGACTATTCCGTCACCAGTGGGACTTTCGCCGGGAAGTTGAAGAAAGTTAGACCGCTTGGGAAGGCCCTGAAATCCGTACAGCCGGAAGTCACCTAGTGACACCAGCGGGAATCTGTGCAGCTAGAGTGACCAATAACAGTCGAATTTATCCCGCAAGCTTCATCGTACTGCAGCATTGCTTGAGAGATTTCTTTCTTGGAATGGACTTCTTGAGCCTCCATGCTGCAGTCATCGTTCTGAAAACAAACTTTATAACACTATCCACAGAAAAACACTGCAGCCGCACACGTCATCAGGAAGGCGTACCTTGAATGTGCTGGAAGAACAAGTAACCCTTCCTCCTTGCACCAACGTCAGCATTTTGTCGGCACTCAAGAATCAACAGACGTGCAAGGCGTCATTGAAGGTGACCAACACCTGTTGATCAACCGCGAAATTTACGTCGCCAGAGACATAGCTGAGCTGCGAGGAGGGAACGCAAAAGTGATGCTCACGAACTTCAGCAACGAGTACAAGCACGCGATCGAACGCACGACGGTTGCCTACATCGAAGAGATACTGGAAGCCAGTAACGCTTTTGCCCTAACCAATTCCGCCGAATCTGCTGACTAAAACCCTCTAAACAGCGTTTGACGTTGATCCGAGCCACCCAACTCGTAAACAAGAGCAGCTCGAAAACCTGCTCATGAAATACAAGAACTGCTGTTCATCGTCATCAAGAATTCGACAGACCCCTGGCACGAAACATCCAATCATAATAGAAGAAAATGCCAGGCCACTCCGCCAGAGTCAATACAGAGTTTCAACACGAGAACGCGAAGACATAAAGCACCAAGTCAACGAAATGCTCCGAGACGAAATCATCCAGCCTTCTAAAAGCCCATGGGCGTCACCGGTGGTGCTGGTGAAGAAAATGGATGGAACACTTCGTTTCTGCGTTGACTATCACCTACTCATTAAGATAACGAAGAAGGACGTATGTCCTCTCTCCCGAATCGACGACGCTTTTGACCGACTTCACAACACCAAATAATTCTCATTGGTGGACATCAAGGCAGGCTATTAGCAGATTAAAGTAGACGAGAGAGACCGAGAAAAGACTGCGTTGATAACACCAGACAGTCTCTCCATTTTCAAGGCCATGCCCTCCGGGGTCTTTGCTCGGCACCTGCGACGTTCCAGCGTGTAATGGACATCGTCTTCGCTGGATTGGAGTGGCAGACTTGCATCGTATTTTTGTACCATGTCGCCGTGTTTTCTTCAATCTTCGACAACCATCTCCAGCGCCTTGAAGCTGTACTTCAAGCTTTCAAGGCTTCTCGACTCAGCCTGGAGCCAGAAAAGTGCCGCTTCGCGAACGAGGAACTCTTGTTTTTTGAGCCACATTATAAGCACGTCCGAAGTAAGACCTGATCCGCAAAAGACAGCTGCCATCGCTGAATTTCTGCCGCCCGGCGATAAGAGGGCCATGCGTCGATTTCTTGGCCTGTGTGCCTATTACAGGCGCTTCGTCAGAAACTGCCCGCATCGCCGAGCTGCTAACTAACCTTGCGAAGATTGACGCCGAGTTAAAGTGGAAATCCCCACAGCCGGAAGCATTTGGGGAGCTAAAATGACGCCTTCAGATGCCTCCGTTACGCGCGCATTTCGACGAAAACACTGAAACAGAAGTGCCACTGACGCAATCAGCATCTATAGGGCTCGGCGACGTCCTTGTGCAGAGAACTGACGGACTGAAAAGGGTTATTAGTTACACTAGCCAGTCACTATCCAAGGCAGAAAGTAATTATTCCACAACAGAAAAAGAGTGACTTGCCATCACCTGGGCGACGTGAAAGTTTCGTCCTTACCTCTACGGTAGACCCTTCAAAGTTGTGAGCGACCACTATGCCTTCTGTTGGCTAGCGAACTTGAAGGAACCTAAAGCTCGCCTTGTCCGATGGAGCCTGAGACCTTAAGAATACGCCATTACCGTCATCTACAAGTCCAGCAGAAAACACTCCGACGGAGACTGCCTGTCGCGAGCTCCCGTCGACCCACCACCGCCCGAAGACCTGAATGAAGGCTCCTTTTTGGGAACGATAACTGCCGACGACTTCGCTGAACGCCAGCGGGCTGACCAGGAACTTAGGAGCCTAATCGAATACCTCGAGGGCAGGACCTCCGTTGTCCCGAAGGTATTGAAACGGACACTTACGTCGTTTTCGCCGCGAAATGGTCTTCTCCAAAAGAAGAACTTCTCGCCGCTTCAAGTCAAGTACCTTTTTGTGGTGCCTTCAGCTCTGCGACCAGAACTCCTCCAGGCCCTGCACGATGATCCAACGGAAGGACACCTCGGTGTTTCCCGCACACTCGTGAGGAAACATGAAAGGTACAACTGTTCGCACCTTACCGCCGACGTCCCTCGTTACGTGAGGACATGCCAAGACTGCCAGCGACGCAAGACACCACCGACAAAGCCAGCAGGCTTTCTTCTCCCGATCGAACTACCTCGCCAACCATTACAACAAATTGGGGTAGACCTATTGAGGATTTTTCCGGCGTCGAATTCGGGAAACAAATTAGCCGTCGTAGCTACTGACTACCTCACCCGCTACGCCAAAACAAAGGCCCTACCAAAAGGTAGCGCCGAAGAGGTAGCCAAGTTCTTTATTGAGAACATCGTCTTTCGTCATGGCGCCTTAGAAGTTGTCATCACCGATAGAGGTACGGCCTTTACTGCTGAATTGACTCAAGCGATTTTGAGACATAGCAAGACAACCACCGCCGCACCACCAACTACTACTCAAGACAAATGTTCTCACCGAGGGGCTAAACAAGACAATCACCGACATGCTGGTCATGTACGTCGACGTCAAACACAAGACGTGGGACGCCATCCTTCCGTACGTGACCTTCGCATACAACACGGCCGTGCAGGAGACGACACATATGCAATTGCACAAGTTGGTATACAGAAGGAACCCGGCCACGACGCTCGACGCAATGCTGCCCAACGTCACTGACGAAGAAAACCTCGACGTCAACCTCTATCTTCAACGCGCTGAAAAAGCTCATCAGCTCGCCCGCCTGCGCATCACGAATCAGCAGACGACCGGCCACCACCGTTACAATCTTCGGCGACACTTCGTGGAATACCAGCCCGGTAAATGAGTTTGGGTATGAACGCCCATACGCCGACGTGGACTCGGCGAAAAACGTCTGCGACGGTACTTCGGACCATACGACGTCTCGGCCCACTCGACTACGAAGTTGTTCCCGACGGCATTATGAACTCTCAACAGTACCGATCGCCAACTGAAGTCGTCCATGTCACACGTTTCAAGCCGTTTCATGAACGTTAGCGAACTGAAAGAGTGTATTTTGTTGTTGTTGTTGTTGCTGCTGCTGCTGCTGTATCATACTTTATTATCTGTACTTTCTTACATTATTTGTAATTTTTTACATGTTCCGTCAAAGCATCGGGACGACGCCTTTTTCAGAGGGGGCAATGATCCTTCCTCAAGTTTTCATATCACTCCGTTACGCTGCCACGCGATTCTCAGCGCAAACTGCGCAAACAGTGTTCGAGAAGCTTCAGGACTGCAGTAGATCACTTTGTTGAGATTACGCCCACTTCGTGAGCATTTCAGATTATTCTTGAAGCTACGTCGCCGCTTGCGATAACACTGGAATTTTCGATGACGAGTGTATAAATGCCATCACAATTCGGCGCTTGTCAGTTAATCGACGGCCGACGCTGCATTCACCGCTATCAGTGCAAGTGTGCTACTGTAGCCCGCTTTCCATTTACCGGGCACGGGTTCACCCAAATAAGCAATAACATATATATATATATATATATATATATATATATATATATATATATATATATATATATATATATATATATATATATATATATATATATATATATATATATATATATAGTATAAAAAGAGGTCGACAAACGTGCGAAAAAACACTAGTTTTACTAACGTTTCGGCAGGTGGGCCTGCCTTCGTCGGAGTGAATGGTTACACATGGCACACAGGGCACATATATAAGCCGCTTCTTTGCGTATCACACGGCTAAGTCATTATCAGTAGCATAGGAAACAAGATTATATATCACCAAAGGTACGTGGCTATAGTGCATATACAGCTGAAAACGCGTATCAAGTATTCTGCGATGGCGTGGGGTCGTTCGCCGTCTTTGGGCCGACGAGCGTCTGGCCGAAATCCAGGTAGGCCCATCTGTACGAGCATTCCCGGTACAAGTGACCTGGCTCACCACAGTGGTAACATAGTGGCCGATTGTCGGAAGCGCGCCATACGCTAGATTTCCGCAAATTAGGTCGTGGATTCTCATAGTGTGGAGGGCCCGAGAAGTACTGCGGCATCTGCAGGCAAGTCGGTCGTTGGTTTTCGTAGTGCGGCAGGCCCGAGAAGTGCTGCGGCGTCGGCAGGCTGGTCGGTCGTAGGTTTTCATAGCGTGGCCCGCCCGAGGAGTGCTGTGGCGTCTGCAGGCTTGTCGGTCGGGGGAAATAGCTGGCTGCCGGTGCAGGAGTACGTACAGCTTCCGCATACGTTAGCAGAGGAGCTTCGGTTGGAGGTGGCGCTAATGGTCGTATCAGCTGCCGCACCTCTTCACGGACGACGTCTGTCAGAGCAGCCACTTGAGGCTGTGAAGGCACTGCCTGAAGCTTTTGCAGCTCGTCGAGTACAATGCTGCGGACTAGCTCAGCAAGGTTTCTCACGCTCGTGACATCGGGTGTTACCAAGGGTGCCGACAGACATGCAAGGTTGTCGGACCACTCATACTGCGAAGACTGCTGTCTTAGCATTCGCTCCATTGTCGTCGCTTCACGGAGGAATTCCGCCACGGTAGCTGGTAGGTTTCGTACAAGTCCTGCAAACAGCTGCTCCTTGACACCTCGCATCAGAATGCGTACCTTTTTGTTTTCCGTCATTGCAGAATCCACTGACGGAACAGACGAGACATCTCCTCAATGAACATGGCCACGCTTTCATTGGGTTTTTGATTGCGAGAATTGAGGAGACATTCGGCTTGTTCTTTCCGGTCGGCGCTACCATACGTGTTCCGCAGCTGAGTGCAAAACACCGGCCAGGTTGTCAGGGCGGCCTCTTGGTTCTCAAACCAAATACGCGCCAAATCCTCCAGGTAGAAAAAGGCATACCGCAGTTTGCGGTGCTCGTCCCACTAGTTGGCGACGGCGACTAAATCGTATTTGTTCAACCAGTCTTCAACGTCTTCGTAGGGCTCCCCATTGAAGGGCTTTGGCGTTCGAGAGGCTGGTAGCCATGGAGCTGGCGGAGTCGCGGTCTGTTCAGTCTGGCTTGCAGTTGTCGCATATGCCATGGTTCTGGAGCGTTCCGGAAGAGGGCTGAATTGGGGTGGTAGGCCTAGTTGCCGCCGACTGCGTCGAAGGTTGGCTGTTTCTACCAAGGCGTCGATGTTGGGGTCGAGATCTTCCTCGTGGTAACAGTGCATAGGCTATTACCCAGCACCTCCACCAGTTTCACGTTACAACGCAACTGTAACATGTAGATAATGGCACACAAGGACGTCAAATTGATTCGAACAACGGCAGTATGACTATTGTTTTTCTCTGCACGCGCATCTTTGTCCTCTACTGAACAGCGGCACATACAAGCATGCCAGCATCTGTGGAAATAATACTTTCAGAACTTGTACTAGTGGCAATATATATATATATATATATATATATATATATATATATATATATATATATATATATATATATATATATATATATATATATATTGTTACGAGAAGGAGACCGAGGGGTGGTGACCGACATATTTACAGCCGGTTAAGCAAGCAGCGCCAGCCACACAAATTAGCTCGCGCCAGTCTATCTGCTGTGTCTTCTTTAACTCCATGCACTGGCACGTAGCATGACCCCGGAGGGCAGAGGCACCGTCCCGGTGTTTTGAAGGTCATTTTTTGACGCATTCTTGTAGAGCTTGATCCGCGAGACGTGTACGACATCACTGGGCCGCATAATAGATGATGATGAATAGATGGGGCTGATCTCGTAGGTGACAGGTGTTACTTGACGCAATATACGGTAGGGTACCGTGTAATGAGACAGAAGTTTTTCCGATAGGCCCAGCCCGACGATGAGGGGACCAGAGTAAAACGAGGGTGCCGGGAGCGAAACGTACGTCTCTATGTTTCCCATCGTACCGACGGCATTGGTTGGTTTGCGACGCCATCAGCCGAGCGCGAGCGAGCTGACGGGCATGATCGGCTCGCGCAATCGCGTCGCGGGCATACTCGCTGGTGGACGAGGTGTGAGCTGAGATGACTGTGTCCAGTGGTAAAGTCGGCTCTCTTCCGTACAATAAGTAGAACGGCGAAAAGCCCGCTGTGTCGTGACGGGATGAATTATACGTGAAAGTTGCGTAGGGTAAAGCAAGGTCCCAGTCTCGGTGGTCGGGCGACACGTACATAGCGAGCATATTTGTTAAAGTGCGGTTAAATCGTTCCACGAGGTCGTTTGTTTGAGGGTGGTAAGCGGTTGTCAGTGTGTGTTGCGTGGAACAAGAACTCAGAATGTCGGCGATGATTGGGATATAAATGTACGGCCATGGTCTGTGAGAATCCGTCTCGGAGCACCGTGAATCAATATAACGTCCCGTAACAAGAAGTCAGCGACGTCGGTTGCACAGCTAATCGGTAGAGCTCGCTTAATAGCGTAGCGTGTAGCGTAGTCTGTAATAAAGGCTATTCATTTGTTTCCCAATGTTGATGTGGAAAAAGGACCAAGCAGGTCTAACTTACCACGGTAAAAAGGTTCCGCGGGTATGTCAATTGGTTGAAGATGGCCAGCGGGTAGCAGCGACGGTGTTTTACGACGTTGACATAGGTCACACGCGGCGACGTATCGGCGTACCGAGCGAGCGAGGCCTGGCCAGAAGAAACGGCGCCGGACGCGCTCGTACGCGCGGGATACGCCAAGGTGTCCAGTCGTGGGAGCGTCGTGAAGTTCAGTGAGAACACAGCGGCGCAAATGCTTAGGCACAACAATGAGAAGGTCGGGCCCGCCTGGTCGGAAATTGTGACGGCATAGCACACCCTTTTGAATGACAAAGTAGCACACGAAAGCATCATTTGGGGATGATTCCATACGCTGATGATGTCAAGCAGCTCTGGATCACGCTTCAGTTCTTTCCCAATATTAAGGAAGTCGGACACTGACAAGATAGAGTTCTCCGTGGGCTCGTCAGTGTCCTCAGGATCGTCGACAGGGTACCGGGGAGGCAATGGGCATCATGGTGTAGGCTGCCAGATTTGTAGGCCACCGAATAGGAAAACTCTTGTAGGCGCAAAGCCCTGCGACCCAGGCGGCCTCATGGATCTTTCAGAGTTGAGCCAGCAGAGTGCGTGTAGGTCGGTAACTACCGAAAATGGGCGTCCGTAGAGATAAGGTCGAAATTTCGCTACCATCCATACAAGAACCAAGCACTCACGCTCTGTGATCGAATAGTTACGTTCAGGGGCGGATTGGAGGCGGCTGGCATATGCAATAACGCAATCATGACCATGTTGTTTCTGAGCCAGCACTGCACCAATGCCATGTCCACTTGCCTCTGTACGGATTTCCGTAGGGGCAGCAGGGTTGAAGTGTGCCAGAATCAGAGAAGTAGTGAGAAGAGCAACGAAAGTCGAGAACGCAGAAGCCTCTTCGGAGCCCCATGAAAACGAGACTCCTTTCTTGAGGAGCTGCGTAAGCGGCCTCGCTATGTGCGCGAAATTTTTCACGAAGCGTCGGAAGTAGGAGCAGAGTCCTATAAATCTGCGTACATCCTTCGCAGATCGTGGTACAGGAAAGTTTTTGACGGCGCTGATGTTTGCCGGGTCTGGTTGTACACCGTTGGCGTCTACTAAATGGCCAAGCACTGTGATTTGATGGCGTCCAAAGTGACATTTGAACGAGTTGAGCTGCAGGCCACGTGACGGAAGATTTCCAGGACGGCTGAGAGGCCCTCTATATGAGTTTCAAATGTTGGTGAAAAGACCATGACGTCGTCCAAGTAGCACAAACAGGTGGACCATTTGAATCATCTGAGCAGGGAGTCCATCATTCGTTCGCAGGTGGCTGGAGCGTTACAGAGGCCGAAGGGCATGACCTTGAACTGATATAGGCCATTGGGGGTGATGAATGCCGTCTTTTCACGGTCCATTTTATCTACCTCTATCTGCCAGAAGCCGGAACGAAGGTCTATGGAGGAAAAATAGTGGGACCCATACAGGCAATCAAGCGCACCATCTAGTCGTGGCAGAGGGTAAACGTCTTTTTCGGTAATTTTGTTTAGGTGTTGATAATTCACGTAGAAACGCCATGCACCGTCTTCCTTGCGGATTAGCACTACAGGAGAAGCCCAAGGACTGCAGGATGGCTCAATGATGTCCTTGGCGAGCATTTTGTCGACCTCACTTTGGATAATGTGACGCTCGGCCGCCGACACCCGATATGGATGCCTATGAATAGGATGCTCAGTACCAGTGTTTATGCGGTGGCTCATACCAGTAGCTTTCTTCGACGGACGGCCGCTGATATCAAAAACGTCGATGTAGGACAACAGAAGCCGGTGGAGCTCGTCAGTCTGCTGCGGCGTTAAGGTGGAAGCGATCATCGACGTAATAGCGCTGTCTGAGCAAGTGGCAGATTGATGTTGAGCGTGGGGGTCAGAAGGAGCGGCCATCGCGAAAACATCTACCGCATTGTCTTCTAAGGGGCAGAGCAACGCCAAAGAGATCCCTTGTGGCAGAACTTGAGGTGTTAAGCTAAAGTTGAGAACTGGGAGGCACGTAGAATTTCCTGCGACGGACAGAATGGTGTGTGGTAATGTAATGCCACGGTTTATGAGGACATCGGTGATAGGGGTCAGAACATAGTCACCATCGAAAACTGGTGGTATTGAGACGAGCTCCATGTAGGTCAGTGTCTGTGGAGGGAGGCGCGCGTGTCCCGTTGTGCAGAGGCGACTCGGCCGTTGTGCAAGAGGTTCTGTTGCGGGCAAGTGTAGACGGAGCGTACTGGTCGAACAGTCTATGAGGGCAGAATGCGCGGACCGGAAGTCGATGTTTTAGGATTACGTCGTGGGGGCATTTATCAAGGACGGTGAAGAGAACAACTGTGTGTCGATCCGTAATGCTCACACGAGCGGAGCACATTCGAACGATAGATGCTATTCCACCATCGGCAACACGGACGAACTGAATGGTCGCAGGTGTAAGAACCTTCTTGAGCTTGCGGCGAAAATCACGCGTCATCACGGAAAGTTGAGCACCGGTGTCGACGAGCAGTGACATGTACGCCGTCTACTTGTACTTCTATGAGGTTCCGTTTCGTCGGTACCGTCAAAAGAGAATTTTTGGTCAGTCCGAGCGATGAAACGCCTCCTCCGTGGGCTGCAACACTTAGTTTTCCGTCGGGGAACCTCGTGGGAAGGCGGGGGAAGATGGTCGGTGGGTCTGTAAGGAACGAGACTGGCGACGTTGGGGGGATGGAGAGCGGGAGTAGCGGTGTTCAGAAGCAGGTTCCAGGGCAAAATGGTCGCGGCTGGTCTCATGGCGATAGGTAGGACGTGCATAGAAGGGACGACTGGATGGTTGTGCAAGAGGACCCCAGAGACTTCTGCAATGGCGAGAAATGTGCCCGATCCTGTGACACGAGAAGCAGATCGGCATGTCATCGTGTGTTCGCCATGCGGACGGATTACGGAACGTTGAAGGAGAGCCGGTCGGGAAGGGACGTGCAGGCGTGTATAGGGGCTGGTAGTCGGTGCGGGCAGGCGGAGAGATAGAGTGAATTCCCAAGCTGGCGATTTGCTGCCCGACGACTGCTTGAATGAGAGGTAACGTAATTGGCGGAGAGGGGTCAGGGGACGTTGGTCCCACATTAGCTGGAGCTGCCCCTTCAAGTTCTTGCCTGACGATTCGGGTCAAGTTGTCACAGGTGTCTGGTGGACGATATGTGTCGAGACATGAGGACGTCGCAGTGGTGTTCGGGAGGCGCTGGAACTGATGAGAGATGCGTCTGCTTTTAGCTAGTTGGAACCGGTGGCATTCTTGAATGATCGCATCAACAGATGACACATTGTTGAATACCAACAAGTTGAACGCATCGTCGGCGATACCCTTTAGGATATGCGCAACTTTTTCAGGTTCGGACATGTTTTCGCCAGCTTGGCGGCATAGTGAGAGGAAAGCCTGAATGTATCCAATGTAGGGCTCCGTGGAAGATTGTGCGCGAGTCAACAACTCATTTTTCTCAGGTTCACGACGACCACAAATGTTGCCAAAAATCTCACGGATCTTTTCCTTGAATCTGTCCCAGCTTGTTATGTCATGCTCGTGGTTGTCGAACCAAACACGAGGGGTTCCGTCGAGATAAAAGATGACGTTTGCGAGCATAAGAGTGGGATCCCACCTGTAAGTGGTGCTGACGCGTTCGTAGAGGCGTATCCACTGGTCGACGTCGGAATCCTTGCTGCCCGAGAACACGCCGGGGTCTTTGAGCGCGGGAAGCGTCACGAAAGTTGTTGCGGGCGCTGGGTTGACAGGCCGGGCAGAAGGGCGGGTGACCAGAGAGGATGTAGCCGAGTCTTGAGTGGTCATGTTGTAAGCCGCGAGGGAGCGCCCGCTTCAAAGTTCCATGGCGAGGACGGGGATCGCACAACTCCACCAAATATGTTACGAGAAGGAGACCGACTCGGAGGGGTAGTCACCGATGTATATACAGCCGGTTAGGCGAGCAGCGCCAGCCACACAAATTAGCTCGCGCCAGTCTATCTGCTTTGTCTTCTTCAACTCCGTGCACTGGCAAGTAGCAATATATATATATATATATATATATATATATATATATATATTGTAAGCACATTCCAAGCATTTGATCGTTCTCACTTGCACATACCCATCATCATCGTCCTCTCTCTTGGGTGGTGTTGTTCTGAGCCGAGCCAGACATCGCAGAATAAACGCTTCTGCTCGCCCTGCCTGCTCGCCGTACCTAGTCTGCCTGCGTCTTTCAGAGTGGTGGAGGCGCTGGGTAAGATCCCGACGTCATCCTACGTTCATTCCCCACCTGGAGCTCCGATCTGGTCGCCGATTGCACCCAGCCACCCACACAGGTATGCAGACATCGGACCTAACGCCTAGCCCTAACGCTACAGCCCCTACGCCGGCGGCTGCCCGCTCTTCATCTACTGTCACCAGCCCTCAGCGCGAACCGCCCGTGTTCGCGGGTCTTCGCGGTGACGACGTCGAGGAATGGCTTGACCTTTACAACCGTGTGGGTTCAGCCAATCGATGGACCGAAGCAGAGAAACTGAGCTACCTTCCTTTCTATTTGACCAGCGTAGCCAAAACCTGGTATTTTAATCACGAAACTGACTTCGTTGATTGGTCGACCTTTGCCAACAAACTGCGACAAATATTCGGATGCTCATCGGGTCGTTCCGAAGCCGCGAAACAGAAGCTGGCTGTGCGTCTACAACTGGCACATGAGTCGTACACTTCGTATATCGAGGATGTTTTGGCCCTCTGTCGCCGTGCGAATAAAGACATGACGGAAGATGAGCGCGTTCGCCACATCCTTAAAGGAATCGGCCCAATCGCATTCAACGCCTTGGCTGTTGGCAATCCCGCTACGGTTAACGACGTCATTTCGACATGCCAACGCCTTGACCAGTTGCAGTCCCTCCGGCTTCAACAAGACAGTGATCCACGCCTGATGCCTCCCTCTGAATTAAAAACCCTTATCCGCACAATTATCCGGGAAGAACTTCGAGACCTTGAACAGCAGCGGTCCACTGTCGCCTCCGCTCCGTCTCCACCATTCGACCTGCGGAATCTTGTTAAGCAGGAGTTAGCGGCAATGGCGACACCGACATCCCCGGTCGCTCCGCCAGCACGCCCGATGCCCACATACGCCGATGTGACGCCCAGGTCGACACCGGCAGCACCGGTTGTTCAAACGGTAATGCCCACATATGCGGAGATCGCTGCGATTCCGCCTGCTCCCGGGGCATCTAGCTCTACGGATACTGCTAGTAGCCATTTGGCTGCTATGCGAGGTGGAATGACTGCTGCACCCTTGTATCCTCAGTGGCGTCAATCCCGTCCTGTTTGCTTTTACTGCGGTATACGAGGCCACATTTCTCGTTACTGCCGTCGCCGCCAGCAAGAGGAACGACGAGGCTATGCTGAGTTCGAACGAGACCGGTTCCGAAGACCAGATCTTTATGCTCCAGACACCTACCCGTCCGCGCAGTACCGGTCTCCGTCTCCTCCAGTGTCCCCTCGTCAACATCAGGAATACCGCTCCTCCAGACGACGCTCTCCATCGCCCTACCGCCGCTCCGCATCGCCGCTTCGGCCAATCATCTCCCGTCCTGTTGACCAATCTTCGGAAAACTAAGGATTGCAGTTTTTGGAGGGAAAACTGCGTCCCGTCGACCAACAAAAATACCTCCTGTTCGCCCAGCTAATATGTTGTCAGTGACTCTTGAAGGTATTCCTGTGCAAGCTCTCGTTGACACCGGTGCAACCACTTCTGTTTTGCGTAGTGACTTGTGCTCGCGCCTCCGTAAAGTCAGAACGCCCTATGTGGGACCTGTGTTGCGTGGGGCAAATAACGTGCTGATTCAACCTGACGGACAGTGTACGGCTCGTGTTTCTATTGATGGTATACGTCACCACATCGAGATGATTGTGTTGCCCACGTGCATTCATGAACTTATCCTTGGTTGGGACTTTCTGCATTCTGCTTCCGCTGTTATATCCTTTAAAGAGAACGTCATTCACATAACGGATACAACGGATGCGCCCATTCCAGTTTCATCACCCTCGATCTCCAACTTGGTCATTGTTGAAGACTGCGTCCTGCACCCTGGTCACGAACACGTGATAGCTGTCGCATCTACCCAAGTAACCGACGGTGATGCACTTGTGGCTCCTTCGTTTCGCTGCACCTCCCGTGGAATTCTCGTCGCCTCTTGCCTCCTCCGGTTTTCCTCTGGCTGCGCTTTTCTGCCCGTTTCTAACACAACTGCAGAATCTGTGCTGCTGCCCAAGGGAATGACAGTGGCAAAGATTGACTTCTCTCCATTGACCTCCATCGCGACACTCTGCCCGTCTTCGTCACCAGTACCAGCTCCAGGTTCACGTTCTTTCCCTTTTCGAGCTGTCATTGGTTCGGACCTCACACCAAAACAGTCTGAAGCACTATTGGCCCTTTTGGCTAAGCACAAAGCCTGCTTTGATAGCTGTGCCACAACACTGAGTCAGACTTCCGCGGCTGTACATCGCATTGAAACCGACGGTTCTCGTGTGATACGCCGTCGCCCATATCGGGTTTCGCAATCAGAGAGAGAAATAATTGAAAAAGAAGTGAACGAGATGCTATCGCGAAATATAATACGACCTTCTTCGAGTTCCTGGGCATCTCCAGTCGTTTTAGTTAAAAAGAAGGATGGCTCTGTTCGTTTTTGCATTGACTACCGCGCGTTAAATAAGATCACACGCAAGGACGTATATCCTATGCCTAGAATTGATGACGCTTTAGACACACTGCAAGGGGCGAACTATTTTTCGAGCCTTGACTTACGATCAGGTTACTGGCAAATCCCCATGAACGAGGCTGACAAAGAAAAAACTGCATTTGCCACACCGGACGGCCTTTATGAATTTAATGTAATGCCATTCGGCTTGTGCAACGCTCCAGCCACGTTTGAGCGAATGATTGATACTGTTCTTCGTGGCCTAAAATGGAAGACCTGCCTCTGTTACTTAGATGATATCGTTGTTTTTTCATGTACCTTTGCCCAACATCTTCAACGATTAGACGAGGTGCTACAATGTCTCTCCAAGGCTGGCCTTCAGATAAATACAAAGAAGTGTACATTTGCCAGCAAAAGCATCAAAGTCCTCGGTCACGTCGTTTCCAAAGACGGAATCCAACCAGATCCCGAGAAGATCGCAGCTGTGCTACAGTTCCCTCGACCGTCCAACCAAAAGACGTTGCGCAGCTTTCTTGGTCTCGCGTCCTATTTTCGTCGCTTTATACGCAACTTTGCTACCTTAGCGGCTCCGCTAAATAAGTTATTGGCCACTGGTGCTCCTTTCTCATGGTCCAACGACTGCGAGTCTGCATTTGAAATTTTGAAAGAACGCCTGACTTCCGGACCAGTGCTGCGCCACTTCGATGAGAGAGCGCCTACCATACTCCATACTGACGCAAGCGCACAAGGCATTGGAGCAGTCCTTCTGCAGCGTGATTCCACCTCTAAAGAGCAGGTTGTGGCCTACGCTAGCCGGACTCTGTCAACAGCTGAGCGGAATTACACCATCACGGAGCAGGAGTGCCTGGCTATCGTATGGTCGATACAGAAATTCCGCCCGTATCTCTACGGTCGGCACTTCACCATCATCACCGACCACCACGCACTCTGTTGGCTTTCATCAATGAAGAATATGTCAGGACGTCTTGCGCGCTGGATACTGCGCTTACAAGAGTACGACTTTACGGTTACGTACAAGTCTGGCAAATGTCATCATGATGCCGACGCGCTGTCCCGGTGCCCACTTTCGCTCTCTCGTGACAATACGTCCACCGCATCGCGTTCGAATGACTCTGACACCCAGCTTGCCTCACAACACGTATCGCTCGCATCGCTGGATCCAATGCAGCTATCTTCGAACTCCGATTTACGTTCACTTCAGCTGGCAGATTCCTACTGTCGGTCTTTCATTGATCGCCTTCGCGGTGTCACTAAACCACCCAACAGCCGCTTGCGACGCCAGCTTCGACAATTTCGCCTTGAGGACGGTGTGCTTAAGCGCTACATTTACCATCCCACCGGTAACAAGTGGGTGCCAGTTCTTCCCCGCTGCCTTCGTCTTCGAGTTTTGGAAGCATTCCACGATGATATTGCTGCCGGTCATCTAGGCTTCCACAAGACCTACGATCGCATCAAGACGCGCTGCTTCTGGCCTGGCTTGTCCACAACGGTGGCCAAATACGTGGGCTCGTGCGCGTTGTGTCAGCACCGCAAGCGATCCACATCCCCGCCTGCTGGTTTCCTTCAGCCTCTTCCCTGTCCCACCACACCATTCGAATTTGTCGGAATAGACTTGTACGGTCCTTTGCCGTTGACACCTTCCGGTCACCGTTGGATCGTCACTGCAGTCGACCATCAAACAAGATACGCCGAGACTTCACCTCTTCATTCTGCTACCGCCACAGAAATCGCCAATTTTTTCTTGAACTCCATCGTCTTGCGCCACGGAGCCCCTCGCGTCCTTTTGAGTGACCGTGGCAAAGCCTTCCTTTCCAAGGTCCTGGATGAAGTCCTGCAGGCGTGCAATACAGTGCATAAAACCACTTCTACATACCATCCGCAAACGAATGGCCTTACCGAGCGCTTCCACCGAACACTCTCTGACATGATATCGATGTACTTGCATCCTGACCACAAAAATTGGGATAACATTTTACCGTTTGTCACCTTCGCATACAATACTGCGGTACAACGATCAACTGGCTACAGCCCGTTTTTTCTCGTGTACGGCCGATCTGCCTCCTCGGTCTTCGACACGGCATTTTTCTTTGCACCGGCTCCAAGCAGTACCTCGCTCCCAGAAGAGTTCGCAGCCCGAGTCACACAATGCCGTGAAATTGCTCGCAAAAACACAGAAGCAACCCAAAAGGAGAGAAAACATCGCTGTGATAAAAAACGACGCGACGTGGCCTTTAATGCTGGCGATAAGGTTTTACTATGGACCCCGGTTCGAGCGTCGGGCCTTTGCGAGAAATTTCTTCACCGGTATGTTGGCCCATACACCGTTGTACGACAGACATCTCCAGTTAACTACCTCGTCACCCCACTTCAGTCTGTCACTGACCGCCGTCTGCGCAGCACGGAAATAGTTCACGTCTCACGCATGAAGCCTTTTGTTACTCGTTCGGCCGATCTCTGACTGGCGGCCAGGTTGGCCGCTTCGCAGAGGGGGGGGGGGGAAATTGTAAGCACATTCCAAGCATTTGATCGTTCTCACTTGCACATACCCATCATCATCGTCCTCTCTCTTGGGTGGTGTTGTTCTGAGCCGAGCCAGACATCGCAGAATAAACGCTTCTGCTCGCCCTGCCTGCTCGCCGTACCTAGTCTGCCTGCGTCTTTCAATATATATATATATGACGTATGAGGCGATCATTGGTAGAAGCCGAGAAGGAAGAAGTGCAGAACGGAATAAACATGGGGTATGAGCCAGGCCCCGTCCCCCAGTCATCATAGCGTCACACGAGTCGACAGGATGAAGACCGGGCCACCACTCATCAACCTCACATCATTCACGAAGCCACCTGCAGTACGCCTCAACTGAATATCGACCACAGAAGAGGTGATCTCAGGCGCATTCAGTTACCGGCACCATGACAGAACCATCGACTGAGCTCGACATCCCCAAGTACACCGGATCAGCGGACGACGGACCCGTACAGGACTGGTTCAACCTATTCGAGGTCCACGCCGCCGCTGCATCCTGGTCGGAACTGGAGATGATCATCAACTTCACCGACTACATCTCCGGTGAGGCATTCAAGTTTTACCTGACACACATATTCGAAAACGACGAATCATGTCAAAAGATCAGGGAAGAGATGATTACCCGTTTCGAAGAATACGATGATGACCTCGCGACCACTTCATCGCCCGGTCATCATCGAAGACCTCAGCGAGACGCAGTGACCGAACGCGGACCACCAAGACCACCAAGCATTATGACAGCACCATCAGACGACCTTCCCATCCCCAAGTACACCAGAGCAGCGGACGATGGACCTGTACAAGACTGGTTCGACCTTTTTGAGCTCCACGCTACCGCTGCATCATGGTCGGAACGGGAGATGGTTACGAACTTCAGCGACTACGTCACCGGTGAGGCATTTAAATTTTACCTCATCCACATATTCGAGAACGACGAGTCATGGCGAAAAATCAAAGAGGAGATGATTACCCGATTTAACGACTATGACCAAGACCTACTCATTACCAACCATCTAGAGACAACCGCACACTATCGTCAATTTCCTAAGCAGTCCTCAACCATTCGAAAGCCCAGCGCGCGTCGACAACTGCCTCAAGACGAAGTGGCACACGAGTTCAGTGGCATACGACAATGCGTATTTTGGGAAAAACACAGCCATCGAGCGCGCTTCCCTTCTGCACGAAAGTCGGCATTTGCGAAGTCATCGCTTCAGCATATGACCCGAGATGTTGCCCAACCACCTGATGCCGTTCACTCTTCGTCTCGCATACGTGGTCCACCACCTGGGTTTTCATCACGCGATTCTTCAAGCGCTCCTAACACTCACCATTTGCCTTATAAGGACGCCGTATTTATGGTATATGACCTGGCGCATAGGGAAAATACCCTGTCGAGCCATGCTCTTTCCACACGGGTTCATGCATCGCCATCCAGTCCATACACACTCGACAGTGGAAGCAACACCGAAGGCTCCGACACATCGAACGTCGCCCGCTGCAATGCGCAAGAGCCTCTCGTAGTGAACAGGGTAGAAGAAGCTTCCGAAGAACTTTCTACCAATTCAGAAGCATTATCTTCATTGCCCGAAGTGCATGACAACAGCCCACAAACTACCAGTTGCCGACTTGGCCCCACATCAAGTTGTGAAGAAAACGAGCGCGATGTTCAAGAAGGGATCTCACCGCAATGCGTTCCACAGCAACAGCAGCAACGCCAGCAAAAGCAAGTCCAAGAATCGCAGACACTCCAACGGATACACCGACAAAAACGACGACGCAAAGTCAGCCTCTTAAAACAAATTCAAGACGTCAGGCATCTTTGCATACGAGATCGGCGTCAGAAACGCATTTGGCACAAAATATCAAGACTGCGCCTAAGATTACAGCTCCGAAACCTCAGGAAACACCGAACAAGACAAGAAGTCACCACTTCTACCACGCAAAGATTCAGACACCATCCCATTAGTTCACGACAACGGAGCCAACGCCACAGAAAACTACAAAAGAGACTGAACGTTATAATTTGTACAATGCACGAACATAGACATAATTCCTTGAACTTCAGTTCTTGTACACGCAGGCTGCAAGCACTAATTCTGTCTCAGCCGCGACACAGAATACAGCGCGTACGACAGAGGATTCTGCGCCTACGACATTCGACCATAAAGTGCTCCAAGGACTTCCAACCTTGTTCGTTCCACGCAGGTGATCAAGTCACGTCATGGTCAGTGCAGTTTTGCAAGACGCGGTTACCTTCTCCAGAACGCCACAGCCAACCTCGCCCACCAGAACTTCCCCATTTGCCGGACTGCTGCACTCTTTTCTGAAGTTTTGCGAGTTTACGGAACACCACGGGGCCATGAAACCAATTGTGCATTTTGACATTTGTGACTTTTCAACCTCTCCTTGTTTACTTTTTGTTGTGCGTAATCAATGCGTTCTTTCGGGGGGAGGGGGAATATGTGACGTATGAGGCGATCATTGGTAGAAGCCGAGAAGGAAGAAGTGCAGAACGGAATAAACATGGGGTATGAGCCAGGCCCCGTCCCCCAGTCATCATAGCGTCACACACACACACACACATATATATATATATATATGAGATGAAACAGACAGTAATGCCAAGGAATGTATAGGGGAAGTTATCAGAACTGTAAAGAGGTTTATTGGGCGAACCAAACGGGCAGGTGGGAGATTGGAGATAGCGACAGGACGAGGAGGAAGATGGAGGAGCTCGAGCGCCGATCTCGTGGTGTCTTACTCTGCGATGATGCTTGCTGTTCCCTTTTGTTGTCATCATTCCTTCATTATAATTGCCCCCGTCGAGAAAGATCAAGCCATCCTGGCGATCTAACAAGTGAGAACGAGCGGGTCGAAGTACGGCTTCAAGCGGTCCACGTGAACAATATCATGTCCACGCCGACGATGGTCACCGGGTGGCGTAAGTGGTTCAATGGCGTAATTGACGGGCGATGTGCGCTCTACCACGCGGTATGGGCCATGGTATTTTGAAAGTAGCTTGGTAGACAAACCAGGTGCACAGGGTGGTACACACAGCCATACAAGGGTCCCAGGGGCGAACTTGGCGGGAGGAGGGTGGTCGTCATCGCGGGCCTTTTTCTGGCGTTGCTGGTCAGCCGTAGTAAACTGCTTCGCTAGTTGGCGGCATTCTTCGGCGTGACGGCCGGCTTCAGACACGGTCGTGCACTCAGATACATCTGGTGCGTATGGCAGCAAAGTGTCAATTGTGTGCGATGGTTGACGTCCGTATAGAAGGTAGAATGAAGAAAAGCCGGTGGTGACTTGGGTAGCGGTGTTGTACGCGTAGGTCGCAAACGGAAGAACCAGGTCCCAGTTCGTTTGGTCAGAGGCCACATGCGTCGCGAGCATGTCACCCAGGGTCCGATTAAACCGCTCAGTCAGGCCATTCGTCTGTGGGTGGTAAGCAGTACTCATCCGGTGTACAATATGGCACTGACGGAGAAGTGCTTGGATTACGTCGGATAGAAATACACGGCCCCGGTCACTGAGGAGCTCGCGAGGAGGGCCGTGACGCAACACAAACCGATGGAGGATGAAAGATGCGACGTCCTGAGCGGTCGCCGTAGGAAGAGCAGCGGTTTCGGCGTACCGTGTCAGGTGATCTACAGCAACGATAGCCCACCGGTTACCTGCTGTGGTCAATGGCAGTGGTCCATAAAGGTCGATTCCGACGCGATCGAATGGGCGGTCAGGGCACGCAAGCGGCTGTAGTGGAGCTGCTCCTGCATTCGGTGGCTGTTTTTGTCGCTGACACTCGTGGCAGCCGCGAATAAACTGTCGAACAAAAGTAAACATCCCACGCCAGTAGTACCGCTTCCTTAAACGCTCGTAGGTCTTGAAGACACCGGCGTGAGCGCATTGCGGGTCGGAGTGAAATGATGCACAGATTGTAGAGCGCAACTTTCGGGGAATAACGAGCAGCCACTTCCTGCCGTCTGGTGAGTAATTGCGCCGGTACAAGAGGCCATCTCGAATGGTGAAGTGCGAAGCCTGGCGTCGCATTGCTCGAGTGATGGGAAGTGTCGGTACCTCAGATAAGACGTCCAGAAGCGAAGTTATCCATGGATCGTCGCGCTGTGCAGAGGTCATTGTGTCGATGTCAAGAGCGGACAGCGCGTGTTCCATAGAAGATATAGAGGCAGCCTCAGTCGACAGTGGTGATCGCGAGAGCGCATCAGCATCGGCATGTTGGCAGCCGGAACGGTACACGACGCAGATGTCATACTCTTGAAGTCGCAGAGCCCGACGAGCAAGGCGACCTGATGGATCCTTCAGCGACGACAACCAACATAAGGCATGATGGTCTGTAACTACAGCAAAGGTGCGGCCATATAAGTATGGGCGAAATTTCACAATTGCCCAAAGTATGGCTAAGCACTCTTTTTCGGTAACACTGTAGTTTACTTCAGCCTTGTTGAGCGTTCTGATGGCGTAGGCGACGACATACTCAGGGGATCCAGGCTTGCGTTGAGCGAGAACTGCACCGAGACCGACACCGTTGGCGTCTGTATGGATTTCAGTTGCAGCCGTGGGATCATAGTGGCGGAATATAGGCGGTGATGTCAGGAGACGGCGAAGAGTGGTAAATGCGTGATCACATTCAAAAGACCATGATGAGATGTCGTTGGCACTGCTTAAAAGTTGGGTCAAAGGGGCAATTATGGAGGCAAAGTTGCGCACAAACCGACGAAAGTAGGAGCACAATCCTACGAAGCTGCGTAACTGTTTTACAGTCGTTGGTTTGGGGAATTCAGTAACAGCGCGTAGTTTAGCCGGGTCGGAAAGTACACCATCCTTTGATACGACGTGACCGAGAATGGTGAGCGTCCGAGCAGCGAAGTGGCATTTCTTGAGATTCAGTTGGAGCTGCGCATTCTTCAGACACGTGAGGACATGTTTCAGGCGTACAAGGTGTGTTGCGAAATCGGGTGCAAAGACAACGATATCGTCGAGGTAGCAGAGGCATATGTTCCATTTCAAACCCCGCAGAACCGAGTCCATCATGCGCTCGAATGTGGCCGGCGCATTGCAGAGGCCGAAGGGCATGACATTGAACTCATATAGCCCGTCCGGTGTCACGAATGCTCTTTTTGGACGATCATCATCTGCTAAGCGCACCTGCCAATACCCCGAACGCAAATCTAACGACGAAAAAAACTCGGCACCTTGTAAGCAATCAAGGGCGTCATCAATCCTGGGCAAAGGGTATACGTCTTTGCGAGTGATCTTATTTAAGCGCCTGTAATCAACGCAGAAGCGAATTGTACCATCCTTCTTCTTAACAAGAACGACAGGTGATGCCCATGGACTTTGGGAAGGTCGGATAACGTCGCACTTGAGCATATCGTCAACGTGTTCGGTGATAACCTGACGTTCCGTTGCGGAAACACGGTATGGTCCCTGTCGTACTGGCGCGTTGGAACCTGTGTCGATGCGGTGGAAAAAACTGGGAGTTCGGCCAAGGGTAGGTTGAGCAACGTCAAAGGATTCACGAAACTGGTAGAGCAGCTGAAGGAGCTCAGAGCGTTCAGATGGCGATAGTCCGTCGGCAATCGATGAATCGAAAAGCTCGCAAGGTGGTATACTGGAAGGGTTGAGGGCACTGATGGCGTCGTAGTCACCGGAAATATCTGGCGGCATGGTAAAAATTTGTTCTTTATCAATGGCATGCACGTGTCCAAGAGATTCACCTTGAAACAGTTCAACGGGATACGGAAGGGGATTGATGAGGCAAGGAGCACTGTTTCCTTCAGAAATAGAGAGGGTTGAATAAGGCAGAAGTGATCTTCGACTAAGGAAGAGGCTTGATGGCTCAAAGAATGCAGCTTTGTTCCCAATGCCGTCACAGAACACGGGGAGCAACACAGCTGCTGTCGGAGGAATTTCAGTGCCTTCTTTGACGACGAGTTTGTGTACGGTGGGCTGAATGCGGCTGGTTGGTTGGTCGTAAAACGGGAAAGTTTCAAGCTCCGATCTTGCACAATCAATAACGGCATGGTTACGCGATAAAAAATCCCATCCAAGTATGATGTCGTGTGAGCATGACGACAGGACAATAAACTCAACAGTGTAGTGGTCCTTCGCGATCATCAGTCGGACAGTACAGGCCGCTACAGGCTGAACCGGGTTCCCTTTCGCTGTTTGCAAGGACATCATATTAAGAGGCGTCGTCACTTTTCGGAGCTTGCGGCAAAGTTTAGCGCCTATCACGGAAACGGCAGCACCAGTATCCACTAGAGCATATGCTCGAGTACCTTCTACAAAAACTTCGACAATATTCGACGGCAATGTCCGAGGACTTGAGCATTTTGATAGCGCAGTTCTTGCCTCCCCCTATCAAAAAAATTGCCATGGTGGATACTGGAAAACATGGTGGGAGTAGTGGAAATAATAGTGGGCATGGTGGAAATAATAGTGGGCATGGTGGAAATTATGATGGCTAAGGTGGGACGTAGTGGAAAATATGGTGGTTATGCTGGGACATACTGGGTGGTATGGTGTACAGATGATGGCTAAAGTGGAAATGATGGTGGAAAGCAGAAGCTAGATAGTGGGCAATAATGGGACACTCTGCCCACCATTGCGATAATGCTGGGGAGCCCTAAGCATATGGTGGGTGGTGCTTATTATGGTGGGCTACGTGGTGTACCAAGTTGAGAAACTCTTCCCACCATTGCGATAATGCTGGGAAGCACTAAGCAGATGATGGGTGCTGCTTGTTATGGTGGGCCACATGGTGTACCAAGCTGAGAAGCTCTGCCCACCATCGCGATAATGCTGGGAAGCAGTAAGCAGATGATGGGTGGGCTTATAATGGCGTGCAATTTATATAGTGTACAAAGCTGGGATCTGTACACTACATGTTCTACCACCATGATTTCCACCAAAGGTTAGGCCTACTGACCGAGCCCATACAATTGTGTTATCCGTGCTTCCGGGTTTCAGATTACAGGATTACGACGATTAGGTATGACAATACAGCGCAGCCATATGGCACCAATTAACCTAAATGAAGCATTTTTCATTGTGTATGGTGTCCGCTCAAGAAGCAACAAACATCGATGCGACGCGATTAAAGCACTCCCAGAAAACGTAATTAAGTGTCTTCTCACCGACAGCCGCCGGTCACACTCACCGGCACTTCTCTAACTTTTGTACGAGAACTCAGACGTGGCAATTCGTGTGCTTGGTGAACCAATATGATAGCGTAATGTTTCCGGCACACTGCATTCGTTTTGGCCAAGCCGTTATGTGTTTGTTGCTTTAGCGAAAGAGCTGTAGCATTGCGCTGGCGCGACCGCCCTCTACATTGCGCGAAAAGCATCCCAATACTCAATCAAATAAATTAGGCGGGCGTATCTATGGAATGAGCCTAGAAGCGTCATAAAGCGTGAACAGATGTCGCCCTTTAGAACGAGCGTGAAACGGATATTAAACTTGGCAGACCCCGCCGGTAAACTGTCGCTGCTCCCCAGTCCACATGGGTTTTTTTTTTCTTGAAGTTGTGAATTGCAAAAAAATAGCACTAGTGTCATTAACATAGTGGCAATCGTTACAGGCCGCAGTTGCTTGTGTTTAATAAATGTGCAATATTTAGTAGCAGGTGTAGATCTTGTCTATGTTGTGTACACGACAAACATAACCAAGTTGAACCTTAAGTTTGTATGGCGACTAAGTATTTAACACGCAATCAATGTCATGTTGGTGTGGCGCAGTGGTTAGCGTCTTTGAATGGAAATCCGCAGGTCGCACGTTCAATCCTCCGTGGCGCCTTGTTTTTTTTTTACGGGACGGGTGTTTTTTATACCGTTTTTATAGAATTCTTTTTTTATTTTTTGTGGCAGCTCGTCACGGTGATTCTGACGTCATTTCGCGCTCAAGTGTTGCCGGCACTGCAGCACCCACCATACCCACCATGCGCCATGGTGGGCGTTTCCCACCATTCACCCACTACATTAATCCACTATAATGGTGGGTTGTGGTTTCCACCATGCCCACCATTCGTTTTTTTCCGATAGGGAGGCCTGAACTGCGGCGGTTAGTTTCCCTCGTGTTCAGGAGCTGGCCGACGACGCATGGGTGACAGGGAGCGACGACGGGGTGAAGGTGAGCGACCAGACATAGTACGCGGACATTCCCGTGAAGACGAGCTTGACTGAGGGTCAGGATTTTCCAGACGGGATGGAGAAAGGTCCATGAAGCTGTACTGTGTCCGGGCGTGTGTATCCCGGCACGCGACGACGGCAGTAACGGGCGATATGGCCAGGGCCGCCGCACGCAAAACAGATGGGCCGGTTATCGCGCGTTCTCCAAGTATTGGCGACGAGGGGACCAGTCCATGCGGCAGACGGGTGAGTCGAGGCTGTGGTGGCAATGGGAGGAACCCAGGCGGTGGACGGCTGAGTCGGGGCTGAGGTATACGGCAGTCCCTGGAACGACGGGGGGTGGTGTCGCGTCTGCCGCTTTAGTGCCTCAGCGTAAGTAAGAGGCGCGGTGACGGGGGGCTGCTGCAAGGGCACCGGCATAGCCTCAGAAATCTGCTCCTGGACCACATGTCGGAGCATGGGAGCCAATGGTGGTGTGTGTCGCAGTGGCTGTTGGTGCGAGAGCTCCTGGCGTTGAGCAAAAGGCAGCAGAGAAAGCTGCCGAGCTACTTCCTCTCGCACGAAGTCTTTCATTTGTGCGAGAAGGTTTGTCTGGTCAGTCATAGCGTCCAGTGCGGTCACTGGTTGGATTGTCTGAAATGAGCGTCGCGTCTGAGCTCGTTGCCTCCGCATTTCATCATAGCTTTGGCACAAAGTCACTACTTCTGCCACAGTGCTTGGAGACTTCGCGAGAAGCATCTGGAAAACGTCATCGTCGACGCCCTTCATAATGTGCTGTATCTTCGCACTCTCGCTCATGGAAGCATCGACGCGCCGGCAGAGATCAATCACATCTTCTATATATGATGTGAAAGTTTCACCTGGCTCTTGTGCCCATGTGCGCAGACGTTGTTCGGCGCGTAGCTTCCGTAAGGCAGGACGACCAAAAACGGCACGTATTGCCTCCTTGAAGGCGGACCAATTCGCGAACTCGGTTTCGTGGTTCGTATACCACAGCTTGGCCACGTCGGTGAGATAAAAATTACAGTGCCTAACTTAGCAGCGTCATCCCACCTGTTGGGTCCACTGACTTTCTCGTATGATGACAGCCAGTCCTCGACGTCCTGGTCTTCGGTGCCGGCAAAGATCGGGGGGTCTCGCTGATGAACCGGGCCGGGGCAAGTAGCGGCCGCGAGAGGTATTGTTTGTTGGGCAGCGTCAACTTGCATGGTCGACGGCAGGGTGCGAGATCGGAGTTCCAGGTTGTAGGCGATGTGGTTACCCAGCACGATCCACCAAATGTAAAGAGGTTTATTGGGCGAACCAAACGGGCAGGTGGGAGATTGGAGATAGCGACAGGACGAGGAAGATGGAGGAGCTCGAGCGCCGATCTCGTGGTGCCTTACTCTGCGATGATGCTTGCTGTTCCCTTTTGTTGTCATCATTCCTTGATTATAGAACCAATGAAATGTAAATAAAAGGAAAGAAAAGTGGTTGAAGAAATAACCAGCCGTGAGAAATAACCTGCTCACGGCTGGTTATTTCTTCACCCACTTTTCTTTCCTCTTATTTACACTTCATTGGTTCTAATAACTTCCCCTATACATTCCTTGGCATTACTGTCTGTTCGATCTCATTAATATTGTGTCAAAACACGGAAAAACGAGCCCTTAGGTATACACTTCTTTCCTTTATATATATATATATATATATATATATAGAGAGAGAGAGAGAGAGAGAGAAACAAGTGTATATTTAAGGGATCGTTATTCGTGTTTAACACACTATTAATGAGATCTAACAGACAATAATGCAAAGGACGGTATAGGGTAAGTTAATAGGCCAATTGTAATGTAAATGAGAAGAAAAGTGGGTGAAAAGATAACTTGTCGTGGGCAGGATCCGAACCTGCGACCTTCGAATAACGCGTTCGATGCTCTACCACTGAGCTACCACGACCGCTATCCCCCCAGCCACTTTATTGGGTACCTATGTCAATTTAAACGTGGGAGTGTCAGTCAGCGCCACTAGTAGCCATGGCGGCGAGTGCGGCACACTCTTTATGAGCCTGTTTGGCGTCACGTAGCACGTGAACTTATTACTAACTAGCAGCTGACCAATAGTCCCCCGTATAGAACCTAAAGGCGCCAAGTCAGCCAGTACGAGACCCTCGTTAATGAATAAGGGAGACAAGTGTATACTTAAGGGCTCGTTTTAGTGTTTTACACAATATTAATGAGATCTAACAGGAAATAATGCCAAGGACGGTATAGGGGAAGTTATTAGGCCAATTGTAGTGTAAATGCGAAGAAAAAAAAGTGGGTGAAAATATAACTTGCCGTGGGCACACGGCAAGTTATCACACCTCACTTACTGCTCACTCATATGGGGTAACACCACCGCACAAAATATTCAGATGATGGAAACACTTCAAAAGAAGGCAGTTCGAGCTATTGCGAATATTTCTTTTTCCGAACATACGGAAGAGCTTTTTCGGCACAATAAAATAATAAAAGCTCGTGATATTTGTAAACTGAAAACTCTACAATGCTACAAGAGTGCTATGCTAGGAAAGTTAGATTCATTTTTAACCCTCGCTGATCTTCAAGAGAACAAAAGTACCTATTCATTTCACCGTCAGGCCCCATGGCAAATTCCTTTTTCTCGTACAAATTATGGACAACAACGCCTTTGTCATACACTGCCTTTCCTACTTAACTATTTAAACAGACAAAGTGTTGATGTGCTAACGCTAAACAAAATTATAATGTTGGACCTATTTCTGTAACGGCTCATTAACATAGGCTTAGAAAAAAAATCCCACCGGTTGTTGATAGCATGCTGCTGTGATAGTAATTTTCTATGTTAAAAAAGTGTTTATCAGTTGTAGTTTGTAGTTGCTGTATAGTTGTTTTTAATTTATACATTTCTCTACCTTCATCGCAATGTTTATTTTATATTCAGTTGAAATGTTATTATTGCTTTAATGCTTTATACTTTGTAACATGCTTTCTTTTATTGTTTTGAAACAAACTTCACCACTGTCTGCCTCGGGGACCGGAGCTTTGTCAAGCCAAAGAACTATCGGCTTTTTCTCCAGTTCTCCCTTTTTCGCCTTTGTATGAAATGGTGAAAATAAAATATTTTTGATCTTGATTTACATTACAATTGGCCTAATAACTTCTACTATACAGTTTTTGGCATTATTGTCTGGTAGATCTTATATATATATATATATATATATATATATATATATATATATATATATATATATATATATTGTCACGTACCAAGAGCAGTAGAGAAGAGACAGGAACAGCGGGGCAGAAAGACACGAGCGTGTATCTTCGAAACGAGGCGCTAACCACACTTCTTCTTCGTTCTCCTTGCCCTTTTCGGCTCGCTAGGGCTTGCCGGCTCACAACTCTAGGTGGCATTATTCCCCCTCCCATTAGAGCATCGACCCGATGCTCATACACAAGGGGACAGCAGGGTCGGTAAGGGGAAAAAAAGAGAAACGGTAGCTATAGTGCACAGGGCATATGCAGGTGCAAAAAAATTGTCTGAGGTTGGTCATAAGAGAAAAAAAAAACCATTAACAGAGTTCACAGTTTGTTCGAGACCCAACGAGCAATGTAAAAAAAAACGAAAATGTTTGCTGCCCGGGCATAATAGGACGAGTATCACCGCGTAATATAAGGTTTTAGGCGGACGACATGCACAATCTCTGTTCGTGGTGAGTGGCGCTGTGTCGTTGCCGAGCCTCCGTCTGGAATAACTTCATAGTTGACCTCGTTCAACCGCCGTTATACTTTGTAGGGTCCGAAGTACTTGCTCAGGAGTTTTTCGCTCAGACCTCGCCGTCTAACAGGAGTCCAAACCCACACTTGGTCGCCAGGTTGGTAGGAGACTTGTCGGTGGTGGATATTGTACCTTTGGGCGTCTTCACATTGCTGCGATCTTATGTGCACGCGAGCTAATTGACGTGCTTCCTCTGCACGCTGAATGTAATCGTCGACATCGGGAGTTAGTAGCTCGTGCTGGTCGATGTCACAAGGAATCATAGCGTCTAGCATGGTTTGCACGTCTCTACCGTAAACGAGGCGGAAGGGTGCGAACCTTGTCGTTTCCTGGGTTGCGGTGTTGTACGCAAACGTTACGTATGGCAGGATTTCGTCCCACGTTTTATGCTGCACATCCACGTACATAGAAATCATGTCCGCCAGCGTTTTGTTCAGCCTTTCTGTTAAGCCGTTACTCTGGGGGTGGTATGCGGTTGTCTTGCGGTGGTTGGTGTAACTGAGCTTGAAGATGTCGTCCAACAGTTTTGCCGTAAACGCTGTCCCTCGGTCAGTGATGATGAATGACGGGGCACCGTGACGAAACACAATGTGGTGCATGAAAAACTGGGCGACTTCAGATGCTGTACCACGTGGCAATGGCTTCGTTTCAGCATAACGCGTCAAGTAATCAGTTGCGACGATGATCCACTTGTTTCCGGAGTGAAACATAGGAAACGGTCCAAGAAGGTCCATCCCAACTTGGTCAAACGGCGTACGCGGTGGACCGATGGGTTGTAAGAGGCCTGCAGGCTTCACAGGTGGTGACTTGCGACGCTGACATTCGCGGCATCCTTTAACGTAGCGTTTGACACAAGCTGCGAGTTTTGGCCAGAAATATAGCTTTCGAACCCGGTCGAGTGTCCGTGAGTATCTCAGGTGGCCGGATGTCAGCTCATCGTGGCAGGCTAATAGGATGTCATAACGAAGGTCATGAGGGACGACTAGAAGATAAGATCTGCTGCCAACACCAGTGTTTTTCTTTTATAATATGTCGTGTCGTAAGCAAAATGACGGCAACGTACGGGAAAGGGGACGAGAAACAGACGTGGTGCTGCCTTCTAAATGATCGATGATGGGTCTTAACTCGGGGTCCGCTCGTTGCTTACTGAGGAGGTCCGCCCCACTGAGAGTCCCCAGGAAGGTGCTGTCGTCTTCTACAGCTATATGGTCGGACTCCAGAGGTGCTCGTGATAGCGTGTCGGCGTCTTCATGCTTTCTACCCGACTTGTATACAATGGTGATATCGAACTCCTGAAGTCGCAGACTCCATCGTGCTAATCGCCCAGAGGGGTCTCGGAGGTTAGCCAACCAACATGAAGCGTGGTGTTCACTCACAACTTTGAATGGGCGCCCATATAGATAAGGCCTGAACTTTGTAATCGCCCATATTACCACGAGACATTCCTTCTCTGACGTTGAATAGTTGGTTTCGGCACGTGATAGAGTGCGGCTCGCGTAGGCAATCACACGTTCAATCCCATCTTGTGTTTGCAGTAGGATAGCTCCGAGACCAATGTTGCTTGCGTCAGTGCGCACCTCTGTCTCAGCGTCCTCATCGAAATGACCGAGTAAAGGAGGGGAACACAATCGATGTTGCAGTTCCGCAAAGGCAGTCGCTTGTTCGTCAGTCCACTGAAATGGGGTGTCGTCACGCGTAAGTCTGATGAGAGGCTCCGCAACCTTAGAGAAGTTTTCAATAAAACGGCGATAGTAGGCGCAGAGCCCCAGAAATCGCCGAAGACTTTTTTTGTCTGTCGGAGCTGGAAAAGAGGCCACAGCGGCAGTCTTCTCGGGATCGGGCCGAACGCCTGCAGCGCTCACAACGTGATCGAGGAACTTCAGTTCATTGTAGCCGAAATGGCACTTCTCTGGCTTGAGGGTAAGGTCAGCGGATCGTATGGCTTCAAAAACACTCCGAAGGCGATGAAGGTGCTCGTCAAACCTTTTTGAAAAGACAACGACATCATCTAGATAGACGAGGCAACTTTTCCACTTGAGCTCAGCGAGAACGGTATCCATCATTCGTTGGAATGTGGTCGGAGCGGAACAGAGGCCGAATGGGAGCACTCGGAACTCATACAGGCCGTCAGGAGTTACAAAAGCCGTTTTTTCGCGGTCACGTTCATCGACTTCAATTTGACAATAACCACTTTTGAGGTCGATTGAGGAAAAGTACTTTGCTCGCCTCAGCCTGTCAAGAGAATCGTCCACTCGAGGCAACGGGTACACGTCTTTCTTTGTGACGTTATTCAGCTTCTATAATCGACACAAAAGCGAAGTGTACCATCCTTCTTCTTTACAAGGACCACTGGCGATGACCAAGAGCTACTTGATGGCTGTATTACACCGTCTTGAAGCATTTCCTTCACTTGCTTTTGAATTGCGCATCGTTCGGTTGGTGAAACGCGGTAAGGCTGTTGCCGCAAAGGGTGCGCGTACCCGTAGGTGATAATACAGTGTTTGGTAATCGATGTTTGGCGGATTCTCGATGAACGTGCAAAACAGGCGTGGAATTCTATCAACAGGTCGTTAAGCCTTCGTTTGTTTTCGTCAGAAAGCGCTGGATTTATGTCGACGCCCCGGAGAGGTGCTTCGGTATTATCGGTTGCCTCGGAAGCAAAACGCTCAGTCACATTAGTTACTGGGTAGGCATAGGCGATGACAGTACCAGGGAAAAGGTGTCGGCGCTCGTAGCTGAAGTTCGTAACAAGTACCTCGCAATGGCCATCCTGAAGGTCTACTAGGCTTCGTGCTACGCAGACACTCTGGGAAAAGAGCAGGGATCGATTGCTCTCCGCCACCATTTCACCGTGTGCGTATTTGTTACCAGCCACTTGCACCATAACACTTGAGCACGGTGGTATCGTCACAGCATCGTCAATTACCCGCAGACATACTCGATTGTGGTCGGGATTATGCTCTGGTGTGGCGCTTTTTGTTGAGAACGTGACGAGGCGTTGTCGAATGTCGATGATAGCACCGTGCTCCCTCAGGAAGTCCATGCCAATGATCAGGTCTCGAGAACACTGACGGAGAACGCTCAAGCTGATAACAAAGGTTGAACCACGAATCTGTATTCCTGCTGTGCAAACGCCGAGTGGCATGACGATGTGCCCGCCAGCAGTACGAATTGGCTTGAGGTTCCAAGGCATCGTCACTTTTTTTAGAAGAGCAGCCTGTTTTTCACTTATTATAGAAAAATCCGCACCCGTGTCAACTAAAGCAGTGACTTTGCGACCGTCGAGCAGCACTGGAATATCTGATGAAACCTTTTCGGAACCAGCTGGTGTCGTCGTCGTCGTCGGGGAATCTTCAGTTTGCGGAAGCTTCGGTAGGAGGCCTTGAGCTTGTCCAGTATGAGCGGCCTCGCCCCCGAAGGTCGCTGTGGTTATTTTTCCCGGCGCGGACTGGGGAACCGACCCTGCGCCACGCTCGAATAGGTGCGGCGATTAGGAGAAAATCGCCGCGGCGACGGGGAGCATGACTGGTGCAAGGATGACGAAGTTCCGCACTGTTGAGCCACATACTCTTCAATATCAGGGGGCCGCTGACCGAACCTGGGTGGTGGTGAGTACGTCGAAAATCCGCGTAGTCCAAGCTGCCGGTAAGAACAGTGTCGGTAAAGATGCCCAGCTTCTCCACAGTGGAAGCAGAGAGGACGTCGATCAGGCGCACGCCAGACGTCTTATTTTCGCGGGATCGGGCGAAGTGCGCTGTAATATGGCGCCGCTTGGACCGTCTGCAGCATGGCTGGGGCCACGGTGGGATGCGGGATTGCGGGTGTTACAGGTTGCTGCAAAGCTTGAGCATACGACATGCGGGGGAAGTCACCGGGTGGTTGATAATCCCGCAGGCAAGATGGTTCTCTTAAAGCGTGCTGGACTTCATCTCGGACAACGCTGGAGAACGAAGAGGTAGGGGGCTGCGAGGGCACTGACAGCTTCTGGAGTTCTTCGCGGATGACTGAACGTATAAGCTCTCGGAAAAAATCCATTTGGCCACCGAAAGCTCCAAAGTAGTCCGTAGTTGAAGCATTGACGTGCCGCTCGTATGACGGGGCCCGGTGCCTAAGGGTGCTTTCGATGGTGCCACCTTCCGTGAGAAATTCTGACACAGTCTTGGGTGGACTGCGTACAAGCCCAGCGAAAAGTTGCTCTTTCACTCCGCGCATGAGGTACTGCACCTTCTTTTCTTCTGGCATGCCGGGGTCAGCTCGGTGGAAGAGGCGCGTCATTTCCTCGACATACATCGCAACCCCTTCATTTGGTAGTTGTATGCGGGACTGCAGATCGCGCTCAGCTCTCTCCCGACGGTCAGGGCTTGCATATGTCACAAGAAGTCGGCGTTTGAAGTCTTCCCATGATGTAAGAATACCTGCCCGGTTCTCGTACCAGACACGTGCGCCGTCCAAAAGACTGAAATAGACGTGCCGCAGTTTGTCTGCGTCGTCCCACTGGTTGTGCACGGCAACGAACTCGTAATGAACAAGCCAATCTTCCACATCCTCAAGTGCAGTGCCATGAAAAGAATTTGGCGTTCGCGGTGTGAGTAAGGTGCAATGGAGCGGCGTTGTGTCGTTCGTACTGGTTGGGTTGGTGTCGGCATGGCTGGTCGGAGCTGCCATGTTGTTTGCGAGCAGTCCAAACTCAGGCGATTGCCCTCGGATCCTTCTGCTGGCGCGGTGCACAGGAGTGACCACCGGTACGACGCTTGTGTTCCTGGTATGTGGAGGGGTACGGTGCATAGATTACCCAGCACCTCCACCAGTTTGTCACGTACCAAGAGCCGTAGAGAAGGGACAGGAACAGCGGGGCAGAAAGACACGAGCGTGTATCTTCGAAACGAGGCGCTAACCACACTTCTTCGTTCTCCTTGCCCTTTTCGGCTCGCTAGGGCTTGTCGGCTTACAACTCTAGGTGGCATTATATATATATATATATATATATATATATATATATATATATATATATATATATATATATATATATATATATATATATATATATATATATATATATATATAATGTGGGCATTCCTTATGCGCTTCTTCTCATATATGCATTATCATACTTATCATCATCCATCTGGGTCCCTGTCCTCATTTTCACAATCATCATCGGGTGTGTGCGCGCTCACTCTCAGACAGCCCGTTCGCTGCTGAGCCCTTGGCTGACTCAAAAAGCTGTCTGGCTGATAAAAGCTGTCTCAACCCAGACGTCATATTTTCGGTCCTCGGTCCTCCGCCACCTGGCTCGACTCCCTGGAGCTGCGTTCAGGCCGCCGATTGCTCCCCCCCCCACCTGTCTGGCAGCATGTCACAGAACGAGCGTGTCGGCGCTGCTACCATCACTGCTGCCATGTCTCTCCCAAAGTCTTCAGCCGCGCCTCCTGTTTACGTACGTAAACACAGCCACCAGCATGATCCCCCTCTCTTCGTCGGTCGTCGCGGGGAAGACGTGGAGGACTGGCTTGATGAGTACAGTCGCGTGAGTGTTGCTAATCACTGGGACAATAGCGCCAAGCTCTGTTATGCATCTTTCTACTTGACCGCTGTGGCGAAGACGAGGTACTTTAACTACATCATCGACATACCCGACTGGGCAACCTACGAGCAGCAGCTCCGTCACGTTTTCGACACACCGGCCATTCGGTCCGCAGTTGCAAAGAGAACCTTCGACACTCGCCAACAACATTCCGGTGAGTCGTACACGTCGTACATCGAGGACGTTCTTGCACTCTGTCGGCGGGCCAATTCATCTATGCTGGAGTCTGCCAAAGTACGCCACATTTTGAAGGGTATAGGCCCTGTTGCCTTCAATGTCCTGGTTGCTCAGAACCCGGCTACCATAGCCGACGTCGTCACGACATGTCAGCGCCTCGATACTCTGGGCTCGGTTCGTCTACAACCAGACATAGGCGAACAATCTAACAGACCTCTCCATGACCTGATAAGAGACATAATAGGTGAAGAGTTGCAGAACATGGGTTTCACACCTTCTCCACCATGCTCTCCACAGTCTACTGGAACGGCATTACGCGACATCATCAGGGAGGAACTGACATCTCTGAACTATCCGGCTCACGTCCAGTCACCCTCGTCTCGGTTCATATGAACCCACGCGCAGGTCGCTGCTATGCCTCCCAGCGAGGTAAACACGACGTTTCCGTTGCCATCGTACGCGTCGGTCCCGCCTGACCCTTCCTCTGCACACCTGACGGCACTCTCTTCAGGTACTCCGCATGGTTTCTACCCTTCCCCTTGGCGCTCATCTCGCCCAGTTTGCTATTACTGTGTGTATCGCGGCCACATTTTTCGTTTCTGCCGCAAGCTCCAGCAAGACGAGCGCCGCGGTTACGACATGCGTGAACAAGATGCTTTTTACTATCAATTGATATGTGGGGTTTAACGTCCCAAAATTATCATTTGATTATAAGAGACGCCGTAGTGGAGGGCTCCGGAAATTTCGACCACCTGGGGTTCTTTTAACGTGCACTCAAATCTGAGCACATGGGCCTACAACATTTCCACCTCTATCGAAAATACAGCTGCCGCAGCCGGGGTTCAAGCCCGCAACCTGCGGGTCAGCAGCCGAGTGCCTTAGACACTAAACCACCGCGGCGGGGCCTTTTTACTATCAAGGTCAACGCCATTCATCACCTACACGCCGGTCTCCCTCTCCGCCCGTATCGAGTGCACCTCGGAACAGCCAAAACTCCATACGGCGTTCGCCATCACCCTTTCGCCGCTCTTCTTCCCCACTTCGGCCTGCCTCATTCGTCACTACAAGTGATTCGGAAAACTAAGAGATCCAGTTTCTGGGGGAAAAACTGCATTTCGAATTAGGACTGATATTCCTCCATCAGGCCCGTGCAACATGATTTCGGTGGTAGTGCAGGAGTGTACGTAGATGCTCTGGTGGACACGGGTGCGGCATTTTCTGTTATCCGCGAAGATTTAGGCCAACTTCTTAAACAAGTGATGACCCCCTACGATGAACCCACGTTGGTTGCTGGGCAGGGGTATATCGTTCGCCCTTCCACTTTCTGTACAGCCCGCGTTTTTATTGATGATATTCGGCACCACATTCAGTTCGCCGTCCTGACTGCTCTCACCAGTTAATTTTAGGGTGGGATATTCTTTTTTCTGCCTCCGCGGCTATTTGCTGTGGCCAACACGTCGTCCACCTCACCGACACGGACTGCACGCTCAACGACGACCCCCAGAGGCCTGAATTACCACCAGGTCAAGAGCGGATTGTTGCTATTACCTCCAGGGACATCGACCATGGCGACGTCTTGGTCTCACCATCATTTAGTTGCGTCGGTAAAGGCATCATTCTCGCTTCCGGTGTAGTTAGGTTTCTTAATGGTTCCGCACTTGTCACCGCCGTGAATACAACATCCTAAAAAATTCTACTTCCCAAGAACACCACGGTGGCCTGCGTGACGGATCCCGAGCCTGCGTGCGTCGTGCCACTTCATGCCGTCTCCTCCAACGACAGCCCTAGCAGTGAGCCTGCTTCTTCACCTTTACTGCAGCCATTACTGACGACTTGGCAGCTTCACAGACGCAACAGCTACTTGCTTTGTTAAAGAAACACGCAAGTTCCTTCGATGTTTCCTCCTCGACGTTGGGCCGCACTACTTCTATAATGCATCAAATCCACACAGTCGGAACATCTGTTGTACACCGCCGGCCCTACCGCGTGTCTTCTTCTGAGAGAAAAATTATCGAAGAAAACGTAGCTGACATGCTCAAACGAGAGGTAATTTGCCCTTCATCTAGCCCTTGGTCGTCGCCTGTGGTTCTGGTTCGCAAGAATGATGGCTCCGTGCGCTTTTGCATCGATTACAGGGCGCTCAACAAGATCACTCGCAAGGATCTGTACCCAATGCCTCGCATTGACGACGCCCTTGATTCTCTACAAGGCGTGAAATAATTTTCCTGCCTCGACCTGCGTTCCGGATACTGGCAAATTCCTATGCACGAAGAGGAGAAAGAGAAAACGGCATACGCAACCCCCGACGGGCTATACGAATTCAACGTTATGCCTTTCGGGCTGTGCAACGCGCCCGCTACTTTTGAGCGCATGATCGATACCATGCTGCGCGGCCTTAAATGGAAGACCTGTCTCTGCTACGTGGACAACATCGTCATTTTTTCGTCAACGTTTCCTCAGCACCTGCATCGTTTGGATGACGTTCTGACATGTCTTGCCGCCGCTGGTCTCCAACTCAACACGAATGCCGTTTCGCCACAAAAGCTATCAAGGTTTTCAGCCACGTCGTGAGCAAAGACAAAATTCAGCCGGATATGGACAAAATTGCTGCGGTGCTTCGCTTTCCGCGCCCCGAAAGGCCGAAGAAGTTGCGAAGTTTTCTTGGTCTCGCCTCCTATTTTCGCCGTTTTATACGAAACTTCGCATCAATAGCGACCCCACTGCACCAGCTCCTTGCTTCTGTCGTTCCCTTTCTATGGTCGGAAGAATGTAAAATGGCATTCGACCTGTTAAAGTGTGCCCCCGCGTCCGAACCTGTACTCCGCCACTTTGGTGAGGCCGCACCGACCATCCGACATACGGACGCTAGCGGCTGCGGTATAGGTGCCATTCTGCTCCAACGCGACACCTATTTACAAGAGAGGGTAACAGAATCGAAAGTTGGGCTAGTTGGGTATGCATGGTATAACTGTCAGTTCAAGCGCACGAATAAGCAAAAAGGAAGAGAGGGTAGTTGCGTATGCTAGTAGAGTATTAACCGCGACAGAGAAGAACTATACCATAACTGAGCAGGAGTGCTTGGCTGTGGTCTGGGCAGTGCAAAAGTTCCGTCCCTACCTCCACGGCCGCCATTTCACGATCGTTACCGATCACCACGCCCTATGCTGGCTTTACACGTTGAAGAACTTGTCTGGACACTTGGGGCGGTGGATTCTACGTTTACAGAAGTATGACTTCGATATAATTTACAAGTCAGGTAGAAAACACCAAGACGCCGACGCCCTTTCAAGCTGCCCGCTACCAAATACCCAGCTCAGCATCGGTCAAAGTTTGGCCATCACATCAACTACAGCGCCTGCGCTCGCCTCAGTAGACTAGCTATTATCGGACGACAAGCGCACACTTCACTCCTGCCTGTTGTCTGATCCGTACTGTAGGCGTATTATGGAACAGCTCTCAAGAACTTCCCATCCACCTAACGCACGGCATCGTCGTCAACTCTTGCGATTTAAGCAGGAAAATGGAGTTCTGTACCGTAACGTCTACCAGCCTGATGGTCAACGCTGGGTTCCCGTGTTACCACACTCTTTTTGACTTGACGCGCTTAAAGCCTTCCACGATGACTTGACTGCCGGACATTTTGGTATTCAAAAAACTCACGATCGCATTCGAAGTCGCTTCTACTGGCCCGGTATTTCTACTAGCATCGCGCGCTACGTCGGTTCCTGTGTCCCGTGCCAGCGCCGTAAAATCCAGACAACTGCACCAGCCGGGCCTCTACAGCCAATTCCGTGCCCCACAATGCCATTTGAGGTTGTAGGTATTGACCTTTACGGCCCTCTTCCCGTCACAACTACTGGCAAACGATAGATAGTGACCGCCGTAGACCACTTGACACGCTACGCGGAGACAACGTCTGTATTTACTGCCTCTGCTTCGGAAGTTGCCGACTTCGTTCTGCACGCTATCATTCTGCGTCACGGAGCCCCTCGTATATTGCTGAGAGACCGTGGAAGGGTGTTCCTGTCAGAATTGCTAAATGAAGTATTGCGTGCCTCTGGAATAACACACAAGACAGCTTCAAGCTACCACCCTCAGATAGATAGATTAGATTAGATTTGTGGGTTTTAACGTCTCAAAACCACCATGTGATTATGAGAGACGCCATAGTGGAGGGCTCCGGAAATTTTGACCACCTGGGGTTCTTTAACGTGCACCCAAATCTGAGTACACGGGCCTACAACATTTTCGCCTCCAACCACTCTCAGAGCAACGGTCTCACTAAGAGGTTTCACCGTACTCTTGCTGATATGATAGCCGTCTACATCAGTCCAGATCACTAAAACTGGGACACTCTCCTACCATTCCTCACCTTTGCTTTCAACACGGCCATTCAGCGCACCACCGGTTATTCACCGTTCTACCTCGTTTATGGACGTTCTCCTACTTTCTTCCTCGACGTTTCCTTTTTCAACAGTGACGTCAACTCATCTCCGTCTTCCAGCGAGGAATACATTTCAAGACTAGCCCGGTGTCACGATCGTGCTCGCATCAACACGGAAGCGCGACAGCAAGATCGAAAAGTCATTTATGACGCATCCCATCGCCTTGTACTCTTCCGACCTGGTGACGAGGTGCTCCTATTCACACCTATTCGTACACCTGGTCTGTGTGACTAGTTTCAGCCACACTTCATTGGACCTTACATAGTTATCGAACAGACTTCGCCCGTTAGTTATCGTCTGACCCCACTTGTCGTCCCAACAGGCCGCCGTCACCGCACCACAGAGATCGTGCACGTGTCTCGCATGAAACCCTTCAGGCGACGTTCTCTGCCACATTGACTTGCTAAGGTCAGGTTGGCCGCTTCGACGTGGGGGGAATTAGTGTGGGCATTTATTATGCGCTTCTTCTCACATATACATTATCATAATCATCATCATCCATCTGGGTTCCTGTCCTCATCTTCACAATCATCATCGGGTGTGCGCACGCTGTGTCTCAGACTGCCCGTTCGCTGCTGAGCCCTTGGCTGAATAAAAGCGGTCTCACCCCAGACGTCATTATATATATATATATATATATATATATATATATATATATATATATATATATATATATATATATATATATATGTGTGTGTGTGTGTGTGTGTGTGTGTGTGTGTGTGTGTGTGTACAAGAAAGAAAAAGACTCCGGCACGCGGAATTGAACGTGGGACCACTGCGTCGTGAATGCGAGGCGTTAACCACTGAACCGCCCAGGAGCACGTGCGTCAGCGTTTTAACGGCAAGCTATTTATATTGCCACCTAGAGTTGTCAGCCGGCAAGCCCTAGCGAGCCGAAAAGGGCAAGGAGAACGAAGAAGAAGTGTGGTTAGCGCCTAGTTTCGAAGATACACGCTCGTGTCTTTCTGCCCCGCTGTTCCTGTCCCTTCTCTACGGCTCTTGGTACGTGACAAACTGGTGGAAGTGCTGGGTGATCCATGCACCGTACCGTTTCACATACCAGGAACACAAGCGTCGTACCGGTGGTCACCCCTGTGCACCGCGCCAGCAGAAGGATCCGAGGGCAATCCCCTGAGTTTGGACTGCTCGCAAACAACATGGCAGCTCCGACCAGCCATGCCGACACCGACCCAACCGGTACGAACGGCACAACGCCGCTCCATTGCACCTTACTCACACCGCGAACGCCAAATCCTTTTCATGGCACTGCACTTGAGGATGTGGAAGATTGGCTTGTTCATTACGAGTTCGTTGCCATGCACAACCAGTGGGACGACGCAGACAAACTGCGGCACGTCAGTTTCAGTCTTTTGGACGGCGCACGTGTCTGGTACGAGAACCGGGCAGGTATTGTTACATCATGGGAAGACTTCAAACGCCGACTTCTTGCGACATATGCAAGCCCTGACCGCCGGGAGAGAGCTGAGCGCGATCTGCAGTCCCGCATACAACTACCAAATGAAGGGGTTGCGATGTATGTCGAGGAAATGACGCGCCTCTTCCACCGAGCTGACCCCGGCATGCCAGAAGAAAAGAAGGTACGGTACCTCATGCGCGGAGTGAAAGAGCAACTTTTCGCTGGGCTTGTACGCAGTCCACCCAAGACTGTGTCAGAATTTCTCACGGAAGCTGTCACCATCGAAAGCATCCTTAGGCACCGGGCCCCGTCATACGAGCGGCACGTCAATGCTTCAACTACGGACTACTTTGGAGCTTTCGGTGGCCAAATGGATTTTTTCCGAGAGCTCATACGTTCAGTCATCCGCGAAGAACTCCAGAAGCTGTCAGTGCCCTCGCAGCGCCCTACCTCTTCGTTCTCCAGCGTTGTCCGAGATGAAGTCCACAATGCTTTAAGAGAACCATCTTGCCTGCGGGATTATCAACCACCCGGTGACTTCCCCCGCATGTCGTATGCTCCAGCTTTGCAGCAACCTGTAACACCCGCAATCCCGCATCCCACCGTGGCCCCAGCCATGCTGCAGACGGTCCAAGCGGCGCCATATTACAGCGCACCTCGCCCGATCCCGCGAAAATCAGACGTCTGGCGTGCGCCTGATCGACGTCCTCTCTGCTTCCACTGTGGCGAAGCTGGGCATCTTTACCGACACTGTTCTTACCGGCAACTTGGACTACGTGGATTTTCGACGAACTCACCACCACCCAGGTTCGGTCAGCGGCCCCCTGATATTGAAGAGTATGTGGCTCAACAGCGCGGAACTTCGTCAATCTTGCACCAGTCACGCTCCCCGTCGCCGCGGCGATTTTCTTCTAATCGCCGCACTTATTCGAGCATGGCGCAGGGTCGGTCCCCCAGTCCGCGCCGGGAAAACTAACCACAGCGACCTTCGGGGACGAGGCCGCTCATACTGGACAAGCTCAAGGCCTCCTACCGACGCTTCCGCAAACTGAAGATTTCCCGGCGACGACGACACCAGCTGGTTCCGAAAAGGTTTCATTAAATATTCCAGGGCTGCTCGACGGTCGCAATGTCACTGCTTTAGTTGACACGGGTGCGGATTTTTCTATAATAAGTGAAAAACAGGCTGCTCTTCTAAAGAAAGTGACGATGCCTTGGAACCTCAAGCCAATTCGTACTGCTGGCGGGCACATCGTCATGCCACTCGGCGTTTGCACAGCAGGAATACAGATTCAAGGTTCAACCTTTGTTATCAGCTTGAGCGTTCTCCGTCAGTGTTCTCGAGACCTGATCATTGGCATGGACTTCCTGAGGGAGCACGGTGCTATCATCGACATTCGACAACGCCTCGTCACGTTCTCAACAAAAAGCGCCACACCAGAGCATAATCCCGACCACGATCGAGTATGTCTACGGGTAATTGACGATGCTGTGACGATACCACCGTGCTCATGTGTTATGGTGCAAGTGGCTGGTAACAAATACGCACACGGTGAAATGGTGGCGGAGAGCAATCGATCCCTGCTCTTTTCCCAGAGTGTCTGCGTAGCACGAAGCCTAGTAGACCTTCAGGATGGCCATTGCGAGGTACTTGTTACGAACTTCAGCTACGAGCGCCGACACCTTTTCCCTAGTACTGTCATCGCCTATGCCTACCCAGTAACTAATGTGACTGAGTGTTTTGCTTCCGCGGCAACCGATAATACCGAAGCACCTCTCCGGGGCGTCGACATAAATCCAGCGCTTTCTGACGAAAACAAACGAAGGCTTAACAACCTGTTGATAGAATTCCACGCCTGTTTTGCACGTTCATCAAGAATCCGCCAAACATCGATTACCAAACACCGTATTATCACCTACGGCGACGCGCACCCTATACGGCAACAGCCTTACCGCGTTTCACAAACCGAACGACGCGCAATTCAAAAGCAAGTGAAGGAAATGCTTCAAGACGGTGTAATACAGCCATCAAGCAGCCCTTGGTCATCGCCAGTGGTCCTTGTAAAGAAGAAGGATGGTACACTTCGCTTTTGTGTCGATTATAGGAAGCTGAATAACGTCACAAAGAAAGACGTGTACCCGTTGCCTCGAGTGGACGATTCTCTTGACAGGCTGAGGCGAGCAAAGTACTTTTCCTCAATCGACCTCAAAAGTGGTTATTGGCAAATTGAAGTCGATGAACGTGACCGCGAAAAAACGGCTTTTGTAACTCCTGACGGCCTGTATGAGTTCCGAGTGCTCCCATTCGGCCTCTGTTCCGCTCCGGCCACATTCCAACGAATGATGGATACCGTTCTCGCTGACCTCAAGTGGAAAAGTTGCCTCGTCTATCTAGATGATGTCGTTGTCTTTTCAAAAACGTTTGACGAGCACCTTCATCGCCTTCGGAGTGTTTTTGAAGCCATACGATCCGCTGACCTTACCCTCAAGCCAGAGAAGTGCCATTTCGGCTACAATGAACTGAAGTTCCTCGATCACGTTGTGAGCGCTGCAGGCGTTCGGCCCGATCCCGAGAAGACTGCCGCTGTGGCCTCTTTTCCAGCTCCGACAGACAAAAAAGTCTTCGGCGATTTCTGGGGTTCTGCGCCTACTATCGCCGTTTTACTGAAAACTTCTCTAAGGTTGCGGAGCCTCTCATCAGACTTACGCGTGACGACACCCCATTTCAGTGGACTGACGAACAAGCGACTGCCTTTGCGGAACTGCAACATCGATTGTGTTCCCCTCCTTTACTCGGTCATTTCGATGAGGACGCCGACACAGAGGTGCGCACTGACGCAAGCAACATTGGTCTCGGAGCTATCCTGCTGCAAACACAAGATGGGATTGAACGTGTGATTGCCTACGCAAGCCGCACTCTATCACGTGCCGAAACCAACTATTCAACGTCAGAGAAGAAATGTCTCGCGGTAATATGGGCGATTACAAAGTTCAGGCCTTATCTATATGGGCGCCCATTCAAAGTTGTGAGTGATCACCACGCTTTATGTTGGTTGGCTAACGCCCTCTGGGCGATTAGCACGATGGAGTCTGCGACTTCAGGAGTTCGATATCACCATTGTATACAAGTCGGGTAGAAAGCATGAAGACGCCGACACGCTATCACGAGCACCTCTGGAGTCCGACCATATAGCTGTAGAAGACGACAGCACCTTCCTGGGGACTCTCAGTGGGGCGGACCTCCTCGGTAAGCAACGAGCGGACCCCGAGTTAAGACCCATCATCAATCATTTAGAAGGCAGCACCACGTCTGTTCCTCGTCCCCTTTCCCGTACGTTGCCGTCATTTTGCTTACGACACGACATATTATAAAAGAAAAACACTGGTGTTGGCAGCAGATCTTATCTTCTAGTCGTCCCTCATGACCTTCGTTATGACATCCTATTAGCCTGCCACGATGAGCTGACATCCGGCCACCTGAGATACTCACGGACACTCGACCGGGTTCGAAAGCTATATTTCTGGCCAAAACTCGCAGCTTGTGTCAAACGCTACGTTAAAGGATGCCGCGAATGTCAGCGTCGCAAGTCACCACCTGTGAAGCCTGCAGGCCTCTTACAACCCATCGGTCCACCGCGTACGCCGTTTGACCAAGTTGGGATGGACCTTCTTGGACCATTTCCTATGTCTCACTCCGGAAACAAGTGGATCATCGTAGCAACTGATTACTTGACGCGTTATGCTGAAACGAAGCCATTGCCACGCGGTACAGCATCTGAAGTCGCCCAGTTTTTCATGCACCACATTGTGTTTCGTCACGGTGCCCCGTCATTCATCATCACTGACCGAGGGACAGCGTTTACGGCAAAACTGTTGGACGACATCTTCAAGCTCAGTTACACGAACCACCGCAAGACAACCGCATACCACCCCCAGAGTAACGGCTTAACAGAAAGGCTGATCAAAACGCTGGCGGACATGATTTCTATCTACGTGGATGTGCAGCATAAAACGCGGGATGAAATCCTGCCATACGTAACGTTTGCGTACAACACCGCAACCCAGGAAACGACAAGGTTCGCACCCTTCCACCTCGTTTACGGTAGAGACGTGCAAACCATGCTAGACGCTATGATTCCTTGTGACATCGACCAGCACGAGCTACTAACTCCCGATGTCGACGATTACATTCAGCGTGCAGAGGAAGCACGTCAATTAGCTCGCGTGCACATAAGATCGCAGCAATGTGAAGACGCCCGAAGGTACAATATCCACCACCGACAAGTCTCCTACCAACCTGGCGACCAAGTGTGGGTTTGGACTCCTGTTAGACGGCGAGGTCTGAGCGAAAAACTCCTGAGCAAGTACTTCGGACCCTACAAAGTATTACGGCGGTTGAACGAGGTCAACTATGAAGTTATTCCAGACGGAGGCTCGGCAACGACACAGCGCCACTCACCACGAACAGAGATTGTGCATGTCGTCCGCCTAAAACCTTATATTACGCGGTGATACTCGTCCTATTATGCCCGGGCAGCAAACATTTTCGTTTTTTTTACATTGCCCGTTGGGTCTCGAACGAACTGTGAACTCTGTTAATGGTTTTTTTTTTCTTATGACCAACCTCAGACAATTTTTTGCACCTGCATATGCCCTGTGCACTATAGCTACCGTTTCTCTTTTTTTCCCCCTTACCGACCCTGCTGTCCCCTTGTGTATGAGCATCGGGTCGATGCTCTAATGGGAGGGGGAATAATGCCACCTAGAGTTGTGAGCCGGCAAGCCCTAGCGAGCCGAAAAGGGCAAGGAGAACGAAGAACAAGTGTGGTTAGCGCCTCGTTTCGAAGATACACGCTCGTGTCTTTTCTCCCCGCTGTTCCTGTCCCTTCTCTACGGCTCTTGGTACATGACAATATCTACCACTTACCTCTGCTCACGGGACTTTGGGGGGATGGGGTATAAGTTTTTCAGCATTACCAGCAAGATGACGCAATGAGCGCGCGTCACCACAAAGCGCGGCCTCGCGCTCTAATCTGCCACGCGTAATTTGCCCCGCTTAGGAGAGGGGGCCACGCGCCCTCGCACATCCTTTTCTCGCGGGGAGGATCGTACGTCATGGCTGGCCTTTGGCTTTACCTGGAACGATTCTGTTGTAGTTACCTGGCGCACAAACGTCACTGTAAGCGAAAAGCTCGCACTTTTCAGATACAGCAAAGTAACAACTGAGACGCTCATTCGCGTACCTGTGAGTACGTTTTGTGCGTAATTATTGCGTGAGGAATGTCCAATCTCTTGATGCATTCGTCTTAAGTTGCCAACATGTGGTACTTTTAGGGAACTTGAATTGTGTCTTAGACTCACACGCGGACGTTCGAGGTCCGGGTCGCGGCCGGTCAAACTGGAATGCCAGAGAACTCGAACGTCTAGTGCAGCAATCGGCATTGAGTGACATTCATCAAAGTGTGCATGGTGGCAATTATGCCTATACTTGACGTTGAGAGGCGTCGAGCAGCCGAATTGATCGCGTGTATGCATCCCCCAGACTCATTACCGACGTTCACGACACCGGGGTAATGTGATTGCCACCGACACCAGTGTACATTTGCGACCATCGCCCGGTTATATTCTCTCTCCGCCTGCCAGCTGGGACGCCAACTATTCACAGAAATGGCGTCTCGATTGCTGCTTCCTCCAGGACTCTCAGGCTACGGAAAAATTGTCCCCAGCGTTAGGAGCTGGAAGAAGACGACGAAGCTGTTGCTGCTTGGCTAAGTAGCTCTGTCTGCATTTATCGTTTATTTTTGTTTATATTACGGCTCAGCACTGCTCAAGACGTCGGACGACTCGAAAAGGTACCTGCCGTATCGGCGACCGACGGGTACTGCGCAGCCCGCCGCGTCGAAATGTGCTAGAAGAAACGAAACAAGCATCGGGGAGAGCGCCGCCATGACCTCCCAAGGTGTGACACCAGGTCAGAAGCACCAGCTGGCTGGCGCAAGCATACCTGACGGCAAGCGACAACACAGCGTTGCATCAGAGGACGAATCAACTGTCGTCGGGGACCACAACGGGGCGAACCTCACAGATCAAGACATGGACGAGGGTGGTTTCCGCCTTGTGCGACATCGCAAAGACAGGACGGTGGGCATTCCTGTGTTAATTGCTCCAACATCCGAAGGAGCTAACTTGAGGCAAGTGAATCCTATTGACCTATACTCGGAAATTGAAACGATTCTCGGTGGAGCCCCAGTTAAGAGCCGTTTCACAGCACAGGGAGCCCTGCTCTTGGATATAGAGACAGAACACCAAGCTAATATGCTTCTAGAGACCAATACTATCTGCGGCCTTGCCATATCTGCCCGTGTACCACACAGCTACATGAAAAATACATGCATTATAAAAGGGGTCCCAAAATGGTACTCGGACGAAGAGTTGTTAACTTACCTGAGACCTCAGGGAGTATACCACGCAAGAAGAATCATACGACGAGTCCAAACCTCATCCACCGAATGGGAATCAAGGCGCACTGACTCTGTAGTTCTCACATTTGCTCCAAATTTGGAACGCCCAGAGAAGATCAACCTTGGCTTCACCAGACACGAGTTGGTAGACTACGTGGAGACGCCACCACGCTGTTTTAACTGTCAGCGTTTTGGACATGTTGCTAAGCACTGTCGTGGGGAACAAAGGTGTAAGCGCTGTGGGGGGCCTCATGACTTTAAGACGTGTACAAGTAAAGAAAAACTTGTGTGTGCAAACTGTGGCGGCGACCACCCAGCTAGCTACGGCCGATGTCCAGCACGAACAGCTGCGCAGCGAAGAAATAAGACGTTTGTCCTCGGCCCAAAGACTGTGAACGAACCATCGCTCACAAAGAAGACGTCCGGCGCGCCACAGCATGGCGGTTCGGATAACGAGTACGCAGGAAATTTTCCGCGCCTAAAGCCGACAAGAGCTGGTACTGAGTCAACGCAAGTGCTCAACGCTGGTGAGAAATGTATCACGAAAGAGTCCGCCAAGCGCACCTACGCTGATGCACTGAGCCCACCTCAAGTACCATCTGGAAGCCAACAGCAAGAAAACCTCGAGCACGTTATTCGCGCTCTGTTCACCGCACTACGTTCACACGTCGCTAAGATGGCTGCGAGTTCAACGAAGGATATGTTGGAAGCAGTCCTGGCTCTAGAGTCAGTGTTACTTTGCTCTGCTTCCACAAACACACAGTAGAATAATGGCAATGTCTCGCCCACCTGGTCTATTTCGTCCTTCAAAAGTGCCCTTAATAATGCAATGGAACTGCGCCGGTCTTCTAAAACGCCTGTGCGAACTCAACCTTTTCCTGCGCGACATTCCAATACCGATTCTAGCCCTCTCCGAAGCCGGTCTACCGAATGCAAGGACGCTCCCAGGGTACACCCGACACGGCAACCCGAGCATAACGTCGTTTGCAAATGGAAGCGCAATGATATACATAAGGCGGGAAATCCCTCACGTCGCCTTACCAGTGCAAGACCTCTGTTCCAACTCACTGGAAGTCACTGCTGTGCAAGTGTGCCTGGGAAACCGAAAACTGAGTGTGGTATCGGTGTACATAAGCCCACGAAAAAAGGTCTCTATGGAGACTTTCCTAAAGGACCTTTGCACTCGATGTCCCGCACCTCGAATAATCTGTGGTGATTTTAACGCGCACCATCCACTCTGGGGAGATAAGAGTGTCGATTTTCGAGGCAAGGAATTTCTAGCAGCTGCGGATGCTGCCGACTTATGTGTGGCGAACGATGGTAAACCTACATTTTTCAGGCCACCAGATTCATGGAGTGCAATAGACCTTGTACTTCACTCCACGGACCTTCTGGTATCATCGACCACGGCTCCAGACAAGATGGGCAGCGACCATTTCCCCATCTTCACCAATATCCTGGGATTTCGAACTGCTGGTCGACAATTCTGCAATGTAACACGCTGGGACACCTACAGAGTAGTGTTGGACAAATCCACTGGTGAGCTGTTCGCAGATATGTTGCAAGGCAAGCGATCAGCAACTTCATTGCTGAAACTGCCCGACCATTTTCCTGCTCCTGACTTGAAATTGAAGAACCTCTGCGCAGCACGTAGACGGGCGGAGCGGAAATTATTGAGAACAAAAGGAAATCCGTCTGCGAAAACCGAATATAACAGGATAAACGCTGCGATTCGTCGCCATACAAAAAAATTAAGACGAAATCAATGGGCCGCTTTCTGTGAGAGTTTATCAACGTTTACGCTCTTGACAAAGATATGGGCAGTAATAAATAGTCTTTCTGGGAAGATCCGAACACACAGGCCATTCGAAGCACTCGCTTTGAAACAAGGGATAGATTTTCAAACCCTTGCAGAGGATTTCGCAGACGTGTACATATCTGGTAGATCAGCAGGAGCGGTGATTCCTCTGTCACCCCAGTTTTTTCACACGATGGATACGCCATTCACCTTCCGAGAGCTGGATATGGCACTTAGCAAATTAAGAAGACGCTGTGCCGTGGGTCCCGATTTGATCAGCAATCAAATGCTGACAAATCTACCTTATGAGCGAAGAAGGGCCCTTTTGGACATATTTAATCATGTCTGGAGCACGGTAGAGATCCCATTTGTTTGGAAGACAGCTTGGGTGGTGCCAGTCTTAAAGTCCGGAAAGGATCCTGCGAGCCTCGCGTCATATCGACCAGTATCTCTTACATCATGCGTATCTAAGCTGATGGAAAGATTAATATGTACAAGATTAACTTGGTACCTTGAACAAGGAAGACGATGGCCATCGTGTATGACCGGATTTCGCCCACGACTGAGTGCCCAGGACAGTGTTTTGGACCTATTAAGCCACATCGAGCACCACCGTGTCAGCGGACTCTCGACACTCGCCGTCTTCATGGACGTTGCCAAGGCATATGATTGTGTGCTTCAGGCAGGCATCGTGAACGGGCTCCAAGCCATGGGTGTGTCGGGAAATGCTCTTCGGTTCATACATGAATTTCTCAGAGACCGTTGTGTCCGTGTTAAGCTTGGAAATGTAATGAGCGAAGAGAGACGCGTTTCCCTCGGCGTCCCACAAGGAAGTGTTCTATCTCCCTTGCTTTTTAACGCTGCCATGGCCAGCCTTCCCGACACTCTGCACTTAGCTCTGAAAGCAGTTAAAATATCCATCTACGCCGATGACATCTGCATTTGGATCTCAGGGTACCAGCACAAACGTTTGGCCCGGATAGCACAGAGCGCTATTTCAATCATTGAGCGTCACTTGTTGACACTCGGCCTATCTTTATCAGCGGAAAAATCGGCCTTCATGCTCTTCCCGGGAGCGCGACGGAAGTCAACACGTCTGTCGCTGAATATTCGAGGCCACTCAATTCGTTATGCAACAAGTGTCCGTTTCGTGGGCATTACCATCGACAACAAGCTATTATGGCGACGTGCGGTTGATGGTATAGTCACTGCATCAGTGCAAAGGATCAACGCTCTTCGTCGCATGGCAGGGGTCCGTTGGGGCAACAATCCTATGTCCATGCTTAAATTAAATGATGCGCTTATAACAAGCCGCATCATTTATCAGCTGCCCCTGATATCACCATCACCAAGCCAGTTCGAACGCCTAGAGGCAGTGCACAGAAAAGGCCTTCGCTTGGCGATGGGAGTCCCTCTGGCGGCTTCAAACACAAAGGTCACCAATGAAGCCGAGTCTCTGCCGCTCCGCCTTTTGGCATCTCAGGCCTTATTGACGCAGCTGTCAAGACTGGGTGAGTCCTTCGCAGGCACGGCGCTTCTCCGGCGGCTAAGAGCAAGAACTGGCTCACATTTCAACGCGGCACTAAACACATTTCATTATTTAGGCTTGAAACTGCCTAAACGGCGCCCTATGGACCCGCCATGGTCTTTTATGGATGTTGCGTGCAACTTCAGCGTACCCAAGCTACCAGCGAAGCGCACCATTCCAGCCGCGGAAGCAAAATTTCTTGCGCTGGACCACTTGAGCACCATGTACCGCAGCCACCTACAAGTGTACACCGACGGATCAGTGTGCACACAGACGGATAGCTGCGCAGCGGCTTTCTGCATACCCTGCCTGGGCGTGTCATGGTCGGGCCGCCTGGATCGCGTGGTTTCGTCCACAACGGTAGAAAGCGCTGCAATTACGGCGGCTTTGCGAAAACTGCGATCCCTTTCTGCACGAGATGTTGTAGTGCTGACGGACTCCAAATCGGCGCTACAAAGACTGCATCGTGGCCTACCTCAAGAAAAGTTCACCAGGCAATCTCTGGCACTAATCAAACACCTAAATGGCAAGAGTTTTAATATAGAGTTCCAGTGGATCCCATCCCACGTTGGCATTGAGGGCAATGAAAAGGCTGATGCCCTTGCTTGCGAAGCACGTACATCGTTTCCAAAAGTAAGAATTCCCAAGTCTTACCAGAACAACAAAGATGTAATACGCAATCATTTCAAGGCGATCTACAAGTTTCCACACCAAGCATGTGTAATTCATGGACTCTCTCGTGAAGAAGCGACGCTGTTTTACCGCATTAGAACTGGCTCCGCATACACCCCGGCCTGGTCATTCAAGACTGGGAGATACGCTTCCCCGTTCTGTGCCTTCTGTGGCGACATTGGGGATATTGAACATTTCATTTGGCTTTGCCCACAGTTTGATGTGCAAAGAGCAGCGATGATCCGCACCTTGCGAAAAGGCTGTCATAGACACCGGACAGTTGATGACATCATCTTTCCTGAAGGACCCGCGGCAACTAGGAGGAACGTGCAACGAATTTTGTTAGTCTTCCTGCGAGACACTGGGCTGTCTGACACGTGGTGACATTTTCCAAATTCAGGAGATGCTCAGGCGGAACAATTGCCGGCCATGCAGGCCAGGCTAACCCCGCCTGCTACAACACCACCACCACCACCACCACCACCACCACCACCTCCCCAGCGTTACGCGCATCGCTCATTGGAGCGGATATAGCTGATTGCGATCGCCTCAAAAAACAGTGGCGCCATCACTACAGTGCGCCGGGCAGAGGACTTCGCACCCGTATGTCCAAAGATGCGTCATTGTTAATTCAGAAGATACGCATTGCCAATCGGATCCCAATCCTTCCCCTGTAATGCGGGCATGGCAAGAAGAGCTCGTTGAACGGTACCAACGTATTATGCGCGTTTCTTCACTCTCGGCGGCAGCTTGGCGCTGTTGACGTGCACCGTGTGCGCACCCCGAGACATCGCGTCACCTGATTTGTGGCAAAAGTTGTCCCCGCCTTCTTCGGCCCTCCATGTAAAGAGGAGACTACGGGCAATAAAAGCCGAAGACATTTTGTAAATAAGCGCGTAATCATGAGCTGAATATTTTATTTGTACATAGCTGAATTATGAGCTGGCCCTGCCGCGGTGGTCTAGTGGCTAAGGTACTCGGCCACTGACCCGCAGGTCACGGGTTCGAATCCCGGCTGCAGCGGCTGCATTTCCGATGGAGGCGGAAATGTTGTAGGCCCGTGTGCTCAGATTTGGGTGCACGTTAAAGAACCCCAGGTGGTCGAAATTTCCGGAGCCCTCCACTACGGCGTCTCTCATAATCATATGGTGGTTTTGGGACGTTAAACCCCACATATCAATCAATCAATGAATTATGAGCTGAATCTTTGTACACAGCTGAATTTCTGTACAGTTCTGCTTTTCAACCGCTATGTAAATAAACCTTCGTTCTATAACTCTTAAAGCGTCCCCTCACTGGCGAAGATCGGCTATGCGGACGACGGCGGGGAGCCAGCTACCCTAAAGAAGAAGCCCGCCGTACCTGCCATCAACCTTCAAGCCCTTTACAACTAGTGGCAGCGGTAGGATGCCATCATCAACTTCCCACCCATAACAACTGGTTGGCAGTGATGGGATGCCATCATCAACCTCATTCCATTTACAACTGGTTGGCAATGGCAAGATGGACCTCACGACATGGTGTTGTGCTGTGGTCAGTGCTTGGTTTTCACTTTGACTTTCCAAGCTTCATTTTGTGAGTGTGAGTTGATTAGAAGCTGAATTGTGTGTCAGTTAGGGAGATCACTTATTTGTGATTTTTCAGCGAGTTAGAGGGATCACCTTATCATGTGTGAGATGCGGGACCAAAGTACAACGGCAATCATGTAGGTGAGGACACTGCTAAAAGATGGTCTTTCGTACATTAGTGAAGACGTGGGTATTAAGGTTAAGGAAGGAATGGGCAGGTGACAAATTTTAGAACTGATTTTGCAAAACGCCAGTGAGGAGGATATTGAATACGCGTTGAAGAACGAAAGTTGAAGAACGAAAATTGGAGAGTGAGCGAAAATAAGAGAGAGAAAAACGGGAGCGAGGTGAAGAGCGTGAGCGAGCTCTCTGCCTAAAAATTGAACTATCGGAACAGAAAGTTGAGTCGACACAGCAGAAGATTCAGCCATCCGCAAATGTAGCGCACAACAAGTGCCAGGAACAAATGTGTGAAGTGCAGTTCAGAGCCGTAAAAAAAGGCTAGCACGAGTGAAGATAGCAGCAGGTTTGAGGATGAACCCAGTTTGAGAGCTGCGAAAGATGCTGCGTTGAGTAGACAGGCCGACGAAGGCCAGATGAAGTGCGACGAGGTACTGTGCCAGTTGAATGCTGGCGAAACAGCTAGGATAGCTGTAGACAATCTGGCACAGACCTGTAGTTGTCGTGACGGTGGATATTGCAAACGATGTCGAAGTAAGCAAGCATACCGCAGATAGCTCAAAAGCAGCAAAAGCAGAGAGTGAGAAGAACAGTGCGGTTGTAGACAGATTCCAGCAAGGCAAGCAAAATTTTTCAAAGGGAAGCAGCTGCATTGTCCTTAAGTGTGTTAACCTGTCCGCCAGTCTAGAGCGTGAAAAATATGATTTTTTAAAGCGTTTAGACTTCGCGGGTGAGACAGCTGACAAAAGCTGTGAGAGGGTTGACGAGCTTGATATAAAATCGGAAGGCTTGGCAACGGGCCGCAAGAAGCGGCGCCGACAAGAGATGGCGCAGAGCCGTGCAAAAGATAAAAGACACTACACGTGTAAAAGAAGGTTCGAGACCTGTCAGCGTAGCAAGCAGACCTAAGGGTTTTGCAGCAGCTTTAGAACTGCTTCACATGCGTTCGAGCCGCCGGACGAAAAGAAAAGCGAAAACAGTATCTTCGCGGATACAATCACGTAGAAGGCGTCGGTACTTCCGTTGTTCTATCCACAGAACGCTGTAGGGCGCGCGTGAGTATAGGACTAGCACATCTTAATCAGCCCGACAAGGCAACAGAGCCGAAGTAGTATGGCAGGTGGTGCAGAAGCACCCTTGAGCTGTACAGCGGCCGATGACGCAACCCAAGGGAGACGTCCTAGCAGTGTAGTAAAAGTCGCTCGCAAATGTCGCCGTAAAAGAGTGAGGAGTACACGCGCAGCAAAACGTAGGGAGGAAAGAGGTGGCAAGCAGCCGGGTGTAAGAAAGAGGGGTAGAACATTGGCCAGTTCAACGAAAGGACCTTTGTGGCATGCGGTAAGGCACAGGTGGCGCAACGGTCGGCTATGGCGCGCATCCTTGCGACAGAATGCACACCGGAGACTTACAGCTTTGCGGGGACGGGAGTGTCGAAGGGGTCCTTAGAGAAACGCCACAGTAGCTAAACACTGCACGGGAGCGAGCCCCAAGAGGGCATGGCCACTCTTTCCCACGTATTCCTCCGGTCCCCTCCGTGAACCTGACAGAGACAGGCTGAAATCGCTGAGTGCACCATTCAGCTGGTACCACATACGCGTCGTCGTCTCGGGCATTCTCGAAATCCGTCAAAACCTCAACCGCCGCGTGTACGATTAAAGAGTGAGGGACAGCTGTAAGCTAGAGTGTGGGACACAGAATTTTTTTTAGAAACGTGTTTGTTTATTTTTGGTTTTAAAGTAATATTCATGTGTCGTCTCCATGAGAGTTTTAACTTGTTAGGCATTATGCGGAATCAGTGACCCGCATCAGTCAGCCAACGGCGTGCAATGAATTTTTCTTTGATATAAGTACACGTTAGTGGAGAATGAAGATTTGTACGCCCCGCTAATTTTGAAAGCGTGGCAGCGTTGTCAAGTGGAGCCGTTGTCTGTATGCTTCGTACTTTTTGCTATGTAGCACGAGGTTGTGCACTGTCTTGAAAGGTCAGATGAGCATTTGTTAGGAATGATTCAGAATAAAACTGGAGGTGAAATTCGAAATGCTCATACTTAAAAACATTTGGTACAGGGTTTTTAGCGCAAAGCTTACGCAAGTTTTTAGGTGCTCATGACGTGTACGGCATCTAGCGTTATTTTTATTGCGTGTTGTTTTTTGTGAACATTTACGTTCAGATGTGTGTTTAGTGGTGCCTAGGTTATAAGAATATGACCTATGGTTAGGTGCGTGTTGGTATGCTAGCGCTCTTTGGATGAGAGTATGATGTCGTGCTAGAGCACACAGCAAAGTCCTGTGCGTCCTTTAAAAGCATGGGCTGACGTGAGGCTACATCCAGCAAATGAGCGTGTTAGTGCATGAGTTGTATTTCGTTTTGTTATTTTAGTGAGTGCTTATAGAAATCATGTGATCTTTTGAGCTGAGCGGTAAGCTTACCAAATGATAAGGCAAGGGGCACGTTTTAAGGAGTTATAAGACACAGTTAGATTTGTCGTGAGGGAGTTTTAATTGGCGTCAGGGTGCCTCCAAGTAGGTACACACAACTACGTTGTGAAATATGTTCAGAGAGAATTAAAAATGCGCCCACTTACCTTGTGTAGGTTAAGGCAGCATTCTTGTGAAACCATTGTTGTCAGTTGTGTTTCATTAAGTAGTCATGAAGTTGGCAGATGTAAGTTAACCTAGAAGTGCGGATGGTAGGAGAAAGCTAGTTTTGAAAGAGTGTGTTTATGGTTATCTGCGCCCAAATTGTATTTGCTTTTGTGTGCTTTTCTCGCACGGCAAATTGTTTTATCTTGAGTGGACATCTCCATACCCGTGAATACTGTAACTTTGGCGGCACAAAAGTTTATCGAAATTTTAGAGTAGAATACGTTTGTGTTGCTTGAAAAGCCTGGAGGGTTTTAAGCGAGTCCGTTGCATTTGACTGCGGCATGGTATTGTGTTGTATGTTTCACCTTGCTGTTGTCGATCATTGTGAGGTGGTTTAGGAGTTGGTTACGAGTTCGCAGCTGGAGGTTCCAAGCCAGGCCATCGTCCTCGTCACCAGCCATTCTCTTAATTCCCAGCGGTTGGGATCGCTGGCCAGCCGAGATTTTCCGGGCGGCAGAGAAGCTGTTACGTTTGGCCCAGCAATTCGTCTGGGCAGACGCCATTGTGCGTAAGCTGGTCTGCTAAAATGCTTTCAACCCCATCGGCGCCCAGTCTGCAAGACGCTATTCTGTAGATGTTACAGGTAGCAGTCGGGTCTCAACGAAAACTTTGCGAAACAAGCCTTTTGTTGAGCGGGCTAGAACAACGTGGGACGGCGCCAGTATGACGGTTCTCTTGGAGTCAATCTCTCGACTCGGCTGTCGTCGCCGACGCGAAATTGCCACAAAATCACCGACAGCCCGGAAGCGTGAGAACGCGTCGAAGAAGCCGTTCTCAGTGATCGAGCGTTTGGACTGCCATGTTCGAGAGGGTTCTGGAAGCCTGTAGCTGAAAGCAGCCATGCACCGCTGCTGGCGTTCGGGTCAGCGGCCAACTCCCCGAAGCAGCTCAACTTTCCCTCTCCGGACTCTAACTCCTCGCCTTGTGGTGCCTTCAAGACGTGGGCCGAATGCGTCATTGTGTAGAGCACTCGTGATGACCATTGGACATTTTCACCCACCTTCTTCCTCTCACGAGTGGCCCGATTTCTGCATCATTTCTGGTGGGTGGACCACTGAGACATCGCGTCACCTGATTTGTGGCAAGAGTGGTCCCCCGCCTTCTTCGGCCCTCCATGTAAGGAGAGAAGGGGCTATAAAAGCCGAATACAATTTGTAAATAAGCGCGGAATCATGAGCTGAATCTTTGTACATAGCTGAATCTTTTTACAGTTTTATCTTTCAACTACTATGTAAATAAACCTTCGTTCTATAACTCTTAACGCGTCCCCTCACTGGCGAAGATCGGCTATGTGGACGATGGCGGGGAGCCAGCTGCCTCAAAGAAGAAGCCAGCCGTACCTGCCATGAACTTTTGAGCCTTTTACGACTAGTGGCTGCGGTAGGATGCCATCATCAACCTCCTACCCATAACAAGGCAGTGGTTCGCAGCGATGAGATTCCATCATCAATCTCACACCCTTTGCAGGTTGCATAGAACGGCGTTTTTATTGTTGTACTGCAGAGCACCCCCTGGCGTACGCTGCCACCGAAGAACACGCGATCGTAGTAGCGCGATCGTTTCTCTCCTTCCGTGCGTGTGACGGCAATCCTTCTTTTCTCCAAGTATTTATTTATTTATTTATTTATTTATTTATTTATTTATTTATTTATTTATTTATTCGAGTTTCTACAGCGCCCAATTTGGGCATTACAGTAGGGGGGAGGAGACAAAAACATTTGAAATTGATACAGGGTATGAATACCAATAACAAAACAAGTAAGCATGCTCAGCTTATACAGTGTGTACACATTCTCGGGAACACGAGGCAATCAAGGAAAAGTAAAACACAAACAGAAATGCAGACAGAAATTGGCAATTTTCATTTCAACAAAAATTGTGACAGAGCATTTTGAAATGAGGGTGGCGGGGTGGATACAACAGTAGCACCCTCTAGAGTCGTACCATTTGCATTTTTCAGCGTATAGTACAAGTACAACCCTCTATGGCGAGTTCAAGAATTAACGAGGGGCGGTTACCCACAACGGGGACGCACAAGCCATGCCATAAGGAGCTTCGCCCCTAAAAAGTTATTTATGCAGGTATAACGTGGCAGCAAAAAGCACACGACCAGGTTGATTGGCTCATCATGGGAGAGGCCCTCGCCCTGCAGTGGGCGTAGTCAGGCTGATGGTCATGTTGATAATGATGATGACTTCTAATGCAGTTTAAACTCGTTTAGACGTAGCGATGACCGAGCTTCAAGTTCTGGCTTAATTGAAAATGTCAAATCATCGAAGAAACAACATTGTAGTCTCTTTTATTGGTTGGAATATTAAAGTGAGCGGTACAGGTGACGTACGTTACTGCGCATGGGCACTTCGATCTCCCTATCACGGGAAGCCCTCTATCCTTCTAAGCCCAGTAACCTGTCTTTCAGAGCCTGCGTGTACCTGTGATGCTAGCCAGGTATAGGGGCAGGGGAAACGCATGACAGGCTACCGATATGTGATGAAGCGGAGAACGAATGCAGTGACTATTCGAGGAGGCCGACAGAGAAAGATGCGAGAAGATTATCAGTACATGCTATCTCCCGCAAAAACCATAAATTGACCAAGGTAATTTCCGTCTTCACGAGCACCGCCAGGCACGCAAGAGCGTTGACGCGCCAACTCCTCTGTGCATGGACGTGGCGGGAAGCCTCGCTCAAGTGAAGCTAGTGCTTTTACTAGGGCGTGTTATTATTTTAACGATATAACGTTGAATCATTGGTGCATCGACGCACTGACATATAACATTAGACTACACATGCTAAGACTGGCTCGTCTTGATTGAAATTGTGAGGAATCGAACACTTTATGTCTCAGTCGTGTCAGGACAAACTTCGCTCAATCGAATTCGGTGGTCAGATTATTTCGTTAATGATTCACCGGGGTATGTGAAAAACCCTTCGTTACATAGGCATTTCGTAAAATTGCGTTTTTCTGATCGAGGTTTAATTAGAGTGAACATTGTTGCTAGGAAAATACGTCAACCTCCTGTGATGACGTGTAGTGAGACCTCTAGGCTCGTGCTTTGATGCGCTATAATTTTTTTATGCGCTTTTTGATGCGCTCGTCCTTCGATGCGCTGTGAGTAAACCAGCAAAAAGAAAAATTCCGAGTATTTATGCATATTCGCACTAGTGTGAAAGCTTTGCTTTATTCTACGCCCTAAAAATTTATTACTAACCCTCACGCCATTATCATTCATGGCGAAAAATGATATTCTAAATTTGAGCGTTTTTGTTTAAAACGTGAACTCTCAGAGGGTTTTAGAATATACTCCCAATAGCGATCGTAAACCAACGCTAGGCTTTACTAGTACGAGCAGCCGAGGCCAACGTTATTATCAATTTTTTTGCCTTTGCCTGACATATCCAATAATAATGGTAAAACAAGCTTGTTCTATTCTACATGAAGAAACAGACTCCAGCTTTTGCAGGATACAAATACCAGAAAAAAAAAAGGTTCACTTATGGCGAGAATACGAGTACTTCTGAAACAATACATGCCGTTTATTTGTTTTGAAGCAAAGAATAAGGCTATATATTTCAGATTTGGAAGACTCTTTAACACGTAAGCTAGACCGGAAAGCAGCCTGTTACATTGCAAGCGTAAGTTATTGAGCAAAACCACTTTTTAATCTGTGCCTCTTCCTTCGTCAAGGAGGTGGCAATGGTGTATAGGTACCATTCGTATGCGTGTTTTAGGTTCCTTAGTACAATTAAAGTATTGTTACGCCCAGTAATTTAAAATAAGTTCGTTTATATATCGCATAAGCTTTTTTGTTACTGAGTTCGCCAATAATAATCTTACTATTTATTGGGGTTTCACATTTCCAAAACGCCGTAGTGGAGGGCTCCGGAAATTTCAACCATTTATGATTCTTTAACGTGCACCTAAATCTAAGCAAATGGCCCTAGAGCATTTTCCCCTGCATTGAAAATGCGGCCGCCGCGGCTGGGATTAAATCCCTCGACCTGCAGAACAGTGCCTGAGTGACTTACCCACTAGACCACCATGACGGGTAGATAAAGAGTTTTCCGTTCCTGGCGGCACAAGCTATTTGTGTTAAACGAACCAGCCTTACAGAGCAAGCTGTTATGAGGTTCCAAGGACAGGCAGTTTTGGTGGCGTAGTTGTGCTCCGCCGCCGCCGGTGTCCGTAATCTCTATAGCTCACGGTGAAAAAAAAAAACACGTCCAGGATTGGGTAGGAATTCAAGATCCCTGCGTGGCAGCAGTAGAGTATTTTGTGGTCGCATATTCTTGCCCCCCCCCCCCTTGTCATACCCCCTCCACGCAGCGAGCGCTCACTTGCATGACAGCACAGAAAAAGCGCTTGAAGCGAGTGAAAAATTCCTCTAAGTTGGCCTTCACTTGATGTGATAATAAAAACTTTTTGGGCCGTAGATTCGCGAGGCAACACTTTCATTTAATGAAGTCTTTTGGGTATTACTTTCAAAAGTGTGGCTTTTACTATTTTTGCGATGGTATTACGGAGTACGGTTTACTTCACGGTCAAGGTATTCTAAAATATGTTTGAAAAATAAATATTATAAAGACAGCGGAAGGGGGCGATACTAGCATAGAGTATCCTAAAGTAACAAGATGAGGCTCTGGCGGTGCGATCATTCAGCGACCATGGGAATGATAGGTAGCGTACGCATTTGACTAGTATTCGTACTTATGGGCCTCGAGTCACGTTTTCGACTTCCTTTATTGCTATGTTTCGGTTTTGTTTTCAAGGAAAGACCAAACCCTTTTGAACTTCGTGACCCGATTTAAAATAGCGAACCTAAAAGGCTTAAGTCATGAAGTGTTACTGCTGAATATTTGCTGTTTTTTTTTTTTGTTTTGTAACAAATCATCTCCAAGCCACACGAAGCCAACCGGACCCAAAAGTACGAAAATTGGACAGATTCGTATATTATACGCATAATTTCAATGCTCGCTGAATTCCTGTGCGCTGCAGCTCCCGTAGACACTTGCACCAGAGTTCCCTCTAGTGTATTATTAGGAAAGTCTATGAGCAAAGGATGCCTTCCGTCTGTTGGCTTAACACAATAGAAGTCAGAGGACCCCCTTCTCCACAATTTACCAGTGACCTTATCACATCAATTTCTAATTGACGCTGTCGCTTGTGCAGACGCAAAAGATCCGTGCCAGTTGTCACCATGTCTGGAGTGAATACGTGCCAGAAGAAATCCACTGGCGTCCGCTTCGCGGCTGTGCTCTTTGTGGTGGCGTTCGCAGCTTCCCAAGTGAGCAACTCCGTGCTTGCAAACAAAGACGTCCGCGCCGACAAGTTGGTCTGGGCCAACGCCACTGCTCCTCCGGCTAACAGTCGCCACGCCCATGAGCCTGCATCCCATCTTGCCAACGCCTCTAGTAACAACCTTCACTATGCCAACCACAGCCAGGCCAGCCCCAAGAACTAGACATAGCTGGAGAAGAAACCAGCCAGAGCTCCCTGAATAAAGCTACAAATCTCACGTTACAAATGGTCTTTTTGATATTGTTCCCCACTTAGTTAATTGCTGCAGTAAAACTGAAAATTGTCCTTGTTTGTTCCTCCCGAAAATTTTCATCCTGAACTGCACCTGCATGCCATCACCACCAAATATTTACACTGCTACTTCTAGGTAAATGGTAGAAAAATTATAAGAGAAGCGATAGGCATAACCTTAAAAGACAAAAAAGAGAGCAGATTGTGTCAGCGAAAAAAAAAAAACCGCGGTTAAGGATATCATATAGTTGAAATCAAGAAGAAGAAATGGACATGGGCCGGGCACGTAGAACGTAGGTAGCATAACTGCTGGTCATTAAGGGTAACTGACTGGGTCCCCAGAGAAGGCAAATTCACGAAGGGAAGAGAGAAGGTTACATGGGACGATGAGATTGAAAAAGTCACTGTTTCGCCGGAAGGGCGAAGCAATGCATGCGACAGCAACAACTTGGAATGTAACGCTGACAACGTCAAGCAGATCGAAACGTGCAGTGTGCTGCACACGCACAAATAACGCACGAAAAAAGCGCACGCAGGACAAGAGCCAACTAACAACGTTTAAAGCTCGACACATAACGCACAGTTTGAACAAAAACGAGGCACGAAACATAACCAAAGGTACATATATGAGCGCTAACAAGCGCCCTAGTTGTTACTTCGTTGCGTTTGAAAAGCACGCTCTTTTTCCAAACGAGGCGCGTTTAGCGAGTGAAGTGACCTTAGTGCGCCCGGCAACTAAACGCAATCATTTCGGTCAAAATCGTGCGAGTCTCCCCCGCCACAGGATAAGTGCACGGATTAAGCCCCATTCTTCAACCGGAGCTATGCATGCTTGTGAGATGAGCGCGCATCAGCGCATCGCGACAAGCTGGGCTTACTGCGAGCTAGAATGCCTCGATGCGTTCTCCTCCACTTCGTTCAGAGTGGAGTAAAGTGTGTCGTCTGCTACAGCAGTCGTCATTATTTGGCCCACTGCTCAACGCGCATACTGCAAGCGCGCGGCTTCACGGCCTTTTGCTCTCGAGTAAAGGCACTTTGTGCTGGAATCGCTTTCACCAGCGCGACATTGCTCACTAATGCTGCTACTCATGAGTTTGTAGGTACGCATCCCAACAAGTAAACAATTGTTTTGCGCCTGAAAGTGTTGCAGAACGTATCGACCCTGTATCGATATGGCAATCACGTATCAATATGACGTTTCACTTGATGCCGGCACTTATCTCCATCCACACTCTGTCGTCTTTAACACTCTTTCCCTACCTACCCTTATATACAAGCACTCAATAAACGAGGCATTCTTTTTACTGCTCGAAAGTGGCCTACGCGCATCGTTCATAAGTACCCGACATCGCACCCAACAGATCCTGACTGGCGGCGTGGCCACTCGGCTGCTGGCTGCGGCTGAGTGGTGCACAGCTGCAGACATCACTATTTATTTCTATACTTTGCGGGTTCGTAGGCTTTTAGAGGCGAAGCTCCTTATGGCGTGGCTTGTGCGTCCCTCGTAGTACGTAACCATCCGTGGCACATGCCCGAAATAGGTATAACATATGACCCCCAAGGTGGTGCCGGTGAGAGATTTCTTCTGTGCGTTGTTTAACAATAAAAAATAATGCTCAATGTACATGCCAATGGCTGCTAATGGAGAATGAGAGACAGGAGCATTCGGCTTTTAGTCAACGCGCACGCTGCAATCCCCATTAGCAGCCATTGTAATGTACATTGAGCACTATCGGGCAAGAAAGGGTTGCTACATTATACTCGCTGGGCGTAACCTCCTTAGTTTTAGAAAGGTTTAGCGAGCGTTGAGCCGCAGGGCCATGAATACAATGAACTAGTATATACCATGAACTCGAGGTGGGTAAAGGTGGGAAGTAGATACGAAGCGCAAGCCGTAAGAAAGTAAAAGCCGAATTCTCCTGTCTCTCATTTTCCATTAGCAGCCACTGGCATGTACATTGAGCACTACCTGACAGGAAAAGGTTGCTACGTTATACTCGCTGGGCGTAACCTCCTTGGTTTTAGAAAGGTTTAGCGAGCATTGAGCCGCAGTGCCATGAATACAGTGAACTAGTATATACCATGAACTCAAGGTGGTTGAAGGTAGGAAGTAGACCCGAAGCGCAAGCCGTAAGAAAGTGTGCATGTGCCACCTCTCATTTAGTCCTTAGAATGTCCACTGAATGGCGGTGCTTCTATATGGGGAATATATGATAAAAAGATGCGAGATGGTGGGACTTGATGGGTTGAATAGATGGACGAACGGACACACAGACAAATGCATGGATGGACGCATGAACGGACGCAGGGGCGGATGCATGAACGAACGCAGGGACGGGCGCACGAACAGACGCATGGACGGTCACACAGACAGACGCATGGACGGACGAATGCTTCGCCCCACTCTCCATCATTCACTCCATGGATATGCTGCCATTTTTTTCTGAAGGCATGACATGTTAGCTTTATTAGGACAAGTTCGAGATACGCGGAACATTGTAAATTAGAAAACGGTGATGGAAAGGTATGATTCCCCAGATTATCAAAAATAAAAGCCGTGCAATAATGCCCCTACCATTAAGGCACAAAATATATGCTTTTATGTACGCCTGACGTTGTTCTAGCTCGAATTCTCGAAGTTCGACGGACAGTATTTAGACGCGCACTGTAGTGTCCCCGTCTTTTTTGATGTGACAGCGCAACGCATCTAGTGAAGAAAATGAATTACCGAAACATAAAAACATCACATTATACCCACGGAGTAAATGATGATTGGGACGAAGCATCCATCCGTCCATCCGTGCATGCGTCCATGCGTCCGTCTCTCTGTCCGTGTGCTATGCTGGCTACGCCGGAGGCACGCGGGATGGCCCTAGACCATAAGGAACTTCGCCCCTAAAATGTGAAAGCAGCTCCCGCAGATTGGATGGTTAGATTAGATGTGGAGTGGTAATAAACTAAAATGGTATATATCGGAACACGGCCTTTCCGTCCCATTCCTAACTGCGGGCTCGCTCAGGCAGGTTTTGATTTTATAACTGCTAACAACTCCGCTATTAGCTAAAGGCGCACATGCATTAATGACATTCAAAGCCATTTGAAGTCAGCTTAGACATAACTATTCAGATCCAAATCAGGGTTTCTACAGCTGAACGGCGATCGTATGGTCTTATTGCCGCAAATGGGTCATTTCCAAGCAATCCCAGAACTCCACGAGGGTACACGAAACACTATAGGGAAAACCTGCACGTTGAGTGCGCTGTCTGTTCCATCGCCTCCATTGGTGTCATGCGATCCAATAAAAATAAAAGCATCCAATATAAAAAAAATGTAGCCACTTTTCACTATAATCAAATCCTAAATACTACACATATTTGAACGCACTTGCATGCATCTATACGCACGAATTGTGAAAGAGATAAGTGTCTATTAGTTCATATTGATACACAACAGCCGGCACAGCCTGGCTGCAAGAAAGAGAAAGACGACGTTGGTGGCTGGTTGTTGATGAACTGACGCCATGTTGTTCGCCGAGCACGGTGCCTCGTATTTAATTTATTAAATAAGTTACCCGTAACATTATTGGTGGAGGTGGACGACTCCCGTACCTAGATGGAGACGCGCAGCGGTCGCAACACCGGGGACTCTTCGGCTACTTCAACTGCCAGTGCCTCATCCCCACCGGTCTCTCGATTCGAGTCGACAACCTACGCCACCCTGCCACCCCTGCGGGATCCTGGAACTTTCTCCGCTGACGGTACCATCGACGTTTATTTTTTTATTTTTTATTTATCGTACCCACAGGGCTTTACAGCATTGCAGAGGGGAGCGGGCACTGACGAACAATGTTAAAGCTCGACACATAACGCACAGTTTGAACAAAAACGAGGCACGAAACATAACCAAAGGTACATATATGAGCGCTAACAAGCGCCCTAGTTGTTAGCAAAAAAAAAAAAAAAACGAATCCCGCGCTAGCAACAAAATCAAGCGTTTACATTTCCAACACCAAGTATGTTATCGAGCGATGTTTTAAAACTGCAAGGCGAGGTGATGGATGCAACTGATTGTGTGAGGTAATTCCAATCATTGCAAGTTTTAGGCAGGAATGAGTGGGAATATGTTGATGTCTTGAAGCGAGGAACAGCAACTTTCTGCGCACGGTCAGTACGAGTTGAAATGTATGACGGTGGGGTTATTAAAAGTGAACGCAGAAGGGAGTTGTAAATTTTGTGGAAGAGTACGAGACGGCATATCTTACGGCGTGTAGCGAGTAAAGGAATGTTAATAATTGATTTCATGTTAGTTACGCTAGCGGTACGGCGATAATCTAATATAAATATAACAGCGCGATTCTGAATGCTCTCAAGTTCATTAACTAAAGTGATATTACCAGGGTCTCATATCGATGACGCGTATTCCAAATGCGGACGAACGTACGTAGTGTAAAGAAGCTTTTTTAAATCAACAGGGGCCATGTAAAAGTTTCTTCGCATGAATCCTATAGAACCTGGTTTGCCTTACATGTGACAGAGTTGATATGATGTTTCCAAGATAAGTTGTTAGTAATATGGACACCAAGGTATTTATAAGAGGGGACGGGATCGAGTACGGTGCTGTTAAGGAAATAATTTGGACATGCGGTATTATTACGTGATATGCGCATAGACGTGCACTTCGGGACATTTAATTCCGTTTACCATAATTTACACCAGTTAAGCACGTTAGTCAAATCTGTTTGGAGGGTAGTGAGGTCATTATTATTAGATATTTGGCGATTAATTACACAACCATCCGCGAATAGGCGCATTGTTGAAGAAATATTGTTAGGCAAGTCGTTAATGTAAAGTAGGAACAGCAATGCCCCAAGGGCAGACCCCTGTGGCACTCCGGAGCGAACTGGTGTAGTAGACGAGTCGAAATTATTAGCCGATACGTATTGGGAGCGGTTAGTAAGAAAACTACGGATCCAAGCGAGCACATATGAGTCAATGTTTAATAGGCTTAGTTTATGTAGTAGTAGGGAGTGTGTTACTTTATCAAAGGCTTTGCTGAAATCTAGAAAAGTGCAGTCAGTTATTGTTCCAGAGTCAAGGGATATGTGTAAGTCATTAGTAAAAAGTAGAAGCTGTGTTTCACACGAATACTGTTTTCGGAAGCCATGCTGAGCGGGTGTAAAGAAATAATTGTCTTGAAGAAACTTGATAAGGTGAGAGTAAATGACATGTTCTAAAATTTAACACGGTACTAATGTGAGAGTGATGGGACGAAAGTTACCTGGATCGTGGATTGTTCCGGACTTATGTAAAGGTACCACCCTATTAATTAACCAGTCGTTAGGAAGCACTGTCGTAAGAAGAGACTGTGTGAATATTCGTTCAAGGATTAGAGAAGAACACTCTGCCGTGTTTTTCAAGAATTTTGTGGTCATACCATCGCAGCCGCATGAAGATGAAATCTTTAGTTTATTGATGATGGACCGTATTCCTTCCGAGCTAATGACAATAATGTCCATTGAGGGAAAATTAAACGGCTTTGCAGGAAGTATGTCATTACTACTGGAGATGGTTCAGAGAAAGTTTCAGCAAAAGTACGGTTAAGTAAACATGCACACTGATGATACGGAATTACATTACCTTGGGATATTAAAGACAGGTTGCTATGCTTGTTACCTCGAACAATGTTCCAAAATTGTTTGGGTTTCTTTTTTGCAGCACTGATGGTAAGGTTCCGTTAAAAAAGGTAAATTTAGCTACTTTTAGTTCACTTAAGTAGGTAGCAGCTGCAGATTTGTAAGCTAGCCATCGAGCCGAAGACTGGGATGTCCTCGCAGCTCCAAACAGTCTTTTCTTGCGGTTAGAGAGTCTATTTAAGAGTCGGTTGTACCAGGGAGAATTAGTATTGCAGTACACCTTTCTTACCGGAATATATTTATTTGTTAGTTCCAAAATTTTACTTCTAAATAGGTTCCAGTTATCTTCTGCAGTGCGTTCAAAACTTGCAGGGAAAAAGTATCTAAGAAAGAGGATAATTTAGTATTTATGGTGTTAAAGTCAGCTTTGTTATAATCTCTGATCATTTTAAAATGGTTGGATGAGCGCAAGCGTGGAAACGATAGAAAAAAATGAATTATGTCATGATCACTTAACCCAGGCAGCAGTGTTATCGGGGACACAAGATCTCGAGATGACGTCAACACGAGATCTAGAAGTGATGATGTAGCCGAGGTGACACGTGTGGGATGCTGAACTAATTGTGATAGCCCAAAGTCGTTACAAATCGAAAGAAATTCGATAGATTCAGATGACGTTGCCATAGAGCACTGGTAAGTGTCTGATTGATTGATATGTGTGGTTTAACGCCCCAAAACCACTACATGATTATGAGAGACGCCGTAGTGGAGGGCTCCGGAAATTTAGACCACCTGGGGTTCTTTAACGTGCACCCAAATCTGAGCACACGGGCCTACAACATTTCCGCCTCCATCGGAAATGCAGCCGCCGCAGCCGGGATTCGAACCCGCGCCCTGCGGGTCAGCAGCCGAGTACCTTAGCCACTAGACCACCGCGGCGGGGCACTGGTAAGTGTCTGACCACTGAATATCCGGGAAGTTAAAATCGCCTAAAAGAATAATAGTCGCACCTGGGAAACGAACAGTAATCTGGTTTAAGCAGTCATGAAAAGAATCGCAAAAGTTCGATTGGCTGGATGGGGGTCGGTAACAAACTGCAATCATTAGATTTTTAAAGCCAGTACGAATACAACACCATACCGATTCTAAGTCGGTGAGAACAGGAACAAGGAAACATTCAATGTCATCTTTATTAGCAAGTAGAACACCACCACCTCGTCGCTCATATCTGTCACAGCGAAAGACCTTGTAACGTTGTTCCCATTTTAATAATTCGGCATCAGAGACTGTATTCGACAACCACGTTTCAGTTAGAGTGACAATACCAGCGTCACGATCATTCATCAGGGCACACAAGTCATCACTTTTTGACAAAAGGCTACGTATGTTAGTACTTAGTACAGAGAGAGCACCGCCCCCTGCGTGACCCTAACTTAGATCACTTTGCGGCATACGGCCAGACCGGAGTCGACCCGGGGAGGCAGCATGACTATTTGCGGTTCTGTATGTGGAATTACTGATGTTTTCGTCGTTACTTACAGCGTCGCTAACACTTGCGCTATCTCCTACGTTATTACTAGCCGGGGAACTTTTTCTTGTGGATGGACCGATGACGTACAGTGCTTTAGTGGTTTTATCATAGCCGTAGCATTTTTCGTTGGCGAAAAGTTTCGTGTGTTGAAGATTAACCGGAACATGCAGTCCTTTGCCATATTCGTACAGAGCCTTTCTCGTATCACGCGTAGTTGCACAAAAGTCCTCACTCATAGAAACATTGCAGCCTTTTAGTAAAAAGCGTTTATCAAAAACGGTTTCTTTTGTTTTGTAGGCCGAAAATTTTACGATAAGAGGGCGGTTCCGGCCACTAGAGAGTTTGCTAATTCTATGCGCACGGGCTATACTATCGGACGATATTGTCAGCTGAAGCTTGCTAGCGAAAAGTTTAAGAACTTTCATTTCAGATTGTTCGGCAGTCTCTGAAGCGACATCTTCAATACCAAAGAACACAACGTTGTCCCTTCGGGAGCGGTCCTCGAGATCGTCAAGACGGGTTCGAAGCGAGTTCGTTTCAGTTTCCACGCGCTCCACTGCAGCACGTGTCGCATTAAGGTCTTCCCTCACGCTGTCGAAACAAGCTAACTGGCTTTCCACAGAACCCAGACGCTTGCCAATGTCGGCGATTCGGCTCGTAGCTGCTTTCTGTTGCTCCTTTAACTCGGATATGTCATTGGACATGGCTGTTTGGGATGCCTCTATTCTAATAGACCGCGCGGACAAGTCCTTCAGCATTTTGGCAATGTCTGCCAGAGAATTATCGCCAGGACCAGGATTTTGCTCCACATCCCCACACATAAGCAAGAAAAGGGCACTGAATGGTTCAAGCAATGCTTCTGCGCATGGAAGCACCACAAGAAAGCGATCATCAGATTTGAAACAGGAATGAGGAAGTTGACTAAGGTAACTAACCTGCGAAAGAACGAAGAACCACGGTATGAGCATTGTTCTCTCGGCACCTCCATGCCCACTGGCGAAGACTAGCTGGGTTTGTAGGCCGCGGTGGAGCCACTGTTGCAACTGTCGATGTCGATCCGGGATAGCTCGCAACGAAGCTTGCTTGAGCAGGAAGCGTAGCAGGAAGATGTGGTTCGAGCGGCGTCGGTGAGTGCGTGGATATATGCGATAGGCACATGCTGGTATCGTTGGCGGCGAAACGCATGGCACGGGGGCTGTCAAGGGAGACACTCATGCTGATATCACCCATCAATCCACCGGGCTGGAAGCCGTCAGCGCAGGCGCCAATAATCTGCGAAAGAACGAAGAACCACGGTATGAGCATTGTTCTCTCGGCGCCTCCATGCCCACTGGCGAAGACTAGCGCGCATCCTGGGTTTGTAGACCGCGGTGGAGCCACTGTTGCAACTGTCAATGTCGATCCAGGATAGCTCGCAACGACGTTTGCTTGAGCAGGAAGCGTAGCAGGAAGATGCGGTTCGAGCGGCGTCGGTGAGTGCGTGGATATATGCGATAGGCACATGCCGGTATCGTTGGCGGCGAAACGCATGGCACGGGGGCTGCCAAGAGAGACACTCATGCTGCTATCACCCATCAATCCACCGTTGACTCCTGGCTGCACCGGTACGAGCGAGTCAGTGCTACCTACCGCTGGGATCCCACGCTCATGCTCGCCAATGTTGTGTTCTACCTCGACGGCACGCCGCGGACATGGTTCGAAAGCAACAAAGCCGAAATCACAAGCTGGGATCTTTTCAAATCGAAGATCCGTGATCTTTGCGGCTATTCACCTGGTCGTCAGCTCGCTGCCAAGAAGACTCTCGCTACTCGCGCCCTGACGTCTACTGAATCACACGTCTCACATTCTTGACGTCTTGGCGCTCTGTAGCAAGGTCGACCAGCTCATGACAGAACAAGAAAAAGTTACGTCCTCAAAGGGATGGCTGACCATGCCTTCAACCTGCTGGTTTTTAATAGTGTCACGAGCATCGACACGATCCTGACGGAATGCCGCCGTCTAGAACAGGCCAAAGCCCGCCGCGTCACCCACGGCATCACGCGCCTGCCGAACACAGCTGCTACTTCTTGTGATGACGCCGTCCGCCCAGTTCCCCGATGTGACAACCTCAACCGCATCATTCGTCGCGAGGTCGAGGCAGCCAGACCAGTAGCTACTCTATTTCCAACGCCTGATCCTTCACCGACCACAATATCACTAATACAAGTCGTTCGTCAAGAATTATCGAACGTCGGCCTACACCCCCTTCAACCAGTCTACTCTGCCGAGCCGTTTTATTGTCGTCCCTCAACTCCTCGAGTTGGTTACAACTACTCTCGACAGCGCAATTTGTCCGAATGGCGTACACTGGACGACAAGCCCATATGCTTCAACTGCCGACGTGTCGGTCATATTGCTCGCCACTGCCGCAATCACTAGGCTCCGCCGGCACACTATGGGGCCTCCTACCCAGGCCACTTCTGTCCACCAGTCGTCATCGACATTTGATTTTGATTCCCCTATGCCGACCACATCCTCTGATTCTGCCGCACCTCTGACGAGACCTCGCTACGCCCGCTCACCATCCCCTGCTCGCCGTCGATCTCGTTCACCCCCTCAACGCCGTCCTGCTTCTCCGACCTATTCGCAGCGCCCCCGACCGGAAAACTAGGCAGTGCAGCTTCTAGAGGTGAAGCTGCATTGACGACGACCTCTGCAAGAAATCCTCGTGTAACTTTACCGACCACCCGGAATCTGTTGAACGTTACTTTAGACAATTTACCTGTGCGCGCGTTGATCGATACCAGTGCGCATGTGTCCATAATGAGTGCTGCTCTTCGTCTCCGCCAAAAGAAAGTTATCACACCCGCTTTGAACCGAGCCGTTCGAGTCGCCGACGGGGAAACTACCGCGATTATTGGCATGTGCTCTGCCCGTGAGACTATCGCCGATAGAAGCGCACTGCTGTTCTTTTCACCGTTATAGAAAATTGCCCTCAAGAAGTAATTCTAGGCATGGATCTTCTAACCGCTCACTCGGCCCTTATACTATAGATTGTTCAGCCGGCTGTCTTGACCTTGAAATGCCTCTACTTTCTGATCTGACCAACCCACCCCGAAGTCGCCCTTGCTGCATCAATTTGGCACGCCTTCCGCCTGTGTCACACATATCGACCTCTTCTCTACACCACCTGTACCTGACGGCGATTACATGGTGGCCCCAATTCATGCCGTGATGCTTACGCATGGCGTCGCTGTTCCGCACACCATTTTGACAATTGTTGAAAACCGCACATGCCTTCCTATTGTCAATTTTGCCCTCACTGCCCAAATTCTTCCACAAAGTATCTCCCTGGCCGAAATTACTGCTCTACAAGACCATACGGTTGAACCCTTCAGAGTGGATAATTGCTGCACCTCAGACCATGAACCAACTCTATCACGTTCATCGGGCGTCGACGTTGACCACATGGTACCATCAGACCTCGCTCCTGATCAAGCGGAAGCCCTTCGTAACGTCCTGGAGTCCTATAGTGACATTTTCGACTTCGCCAGTACGGCTTTAAGCCGAACGAGTGTTGTTACTCATCGCATCAATACTGGTGAAGCGAGTCCCATTCACCGACGTCCATACCGTGTTTCCGCGTCCGAGCGCACAGTCATACAACAGGAAGTAGAAAAGATGCTTGCAAAAGACATAATCGAGCCCTCTTGTAGCCCCTGGGCTTCTCCTGTCGTCCTGATCAGAAAGAAGGATGGAACATGGCACTTTTGTGTAGATTATAAGCATCTCAACAAAATTACAAAGAAAGACGTTTACCCGTTGCCTAGAATCGACGATGCCTTAGACTGCCTTTACGGTGCTACGTATTTTTCCACTGTCGACCTTCGATCTGGCTATTGGCAGATCGCTGTGGACGAGATGGACCGTGAGAAGACCACATTCGTCACTCCTGACGCGCTTTATCACTTCAAAGTTATGCCCTTTGGTCTCTGTAATGCGCCGGCCACATTCGAAAGAATGATTGACTTATAGCTCCACGAGTTTAAATGGTCAACCTGCTTATGTTATTTAGACGACGTTATCGTTTTCTCGCCCACATTCGACTCCCATCTCAAGCGTTTATCGGCGATTCTTGAGGTTTTTCGTCGAGCCGGACTTCAACTGAACTCGTCTAAATGCCACTTTGCTCGTCGTCAAATAACCGTACTTGGCCACATCGTCGATGCCGCCGGAGTCCGCCCGGATCCCGAGAAAATTCGCGCCGTCACGGACTTTCCTGTTCCGAAGTCAACAAAGGACGTTCGCAGTTTTGTGGGCTTGTGCTCCTACTTTCGACGGTTTGTTAAGGACTTCGCCATCATTGCATGCGCACTCACAAACCTCCTGAAGAAGGACACTCCGTTTTTTTTTGGGGCGCTGATCAAGCCTCATCTTTTTCCCAGCTCACGACGCTCCTTACAACACCGCCGATTTTACCTAATTTCAATCCATCAGCTCCACGTCGATAGTTATAGCGCGAGAACAAAACGACGACACAGAGACAAGAGGGACGTCGTTTTGTTCTCGCGCTATACCTATCGTCATGCCATACCAACTAGCCCAAGCTGCCACACTCCCATCAGCTCCAACCGAGGTTCGAACTGACGCTAGTAGGCATGGCATCGGGGCAATGCTATTGCAACACCAACGCGGACATGACCGTGTTATAGCATATGCAAGCCGACTGCTATCTAAAGCCGAGCGCAACTGTTCAATCACAGAGCGTGAATGTCTCGCTCTTGTGTGGGAAGTCGCCAAGTTTCGCCCATACTTATACGGGCGTCCATTCCTGGTAGTCACCGACCACCACGCGCTCTGCTGACTGGCCTCACTCAAGGATCCCACAGGACGCCTCGCTCGTTGGTCCCTACGATTACAAGAATACACATTCACCGTATCGTACAAAACAGGGCGGTCACATCAAGATGCGGATTGTTTATCACGCTACCCTGTGGAAGAGGCTGCCCATACTGACACCTTTCGAGACCTTCTGTCTGTGACGCAGCTATTCAACCTGGCCACGAACAACGCCGAGATGCTTCCATGCGAACCATCATTGACAAGCTCGAGTCAATGCCTCGCGACGCATCTCTACAAATGTTCCTGGTAAAAGACGGCATCCTGTATCGCCGTAACCTCGATCCATATGGCCATGACTTGCTCCCCGTCATACCAGCACATCTTCGTGCAACTGTTCTCAACCAACTTCATAACGCTCCTTTGGCGGGCCACTTGGGCGTCTCTCGCATATACGACCGTGTACGTCATCGTTTCTTTTGGCCTGTTCTTGCCCGCTCAGTTCGACGCTACGTCGCCGCTTGTGAGCCCTGCCAGCGCCGCAAAAAGCCATCTTCCCTACTAGCTGGATTCCTTCAGCCGATCAACATTCCCATTGAACCTTTTTTTCGAGTTGACCTCGACCTGCTTGGCCCATTCCCGATCTCCAGCTCAGGCAACAAATGGATCGCGGTCGGCACTGACTATGCGACATACGCTATCACACGAGCACTTCCGACGAGTTGCGCAACCGATGTGGCGGACTTTCTGGTATATGATATTATTTCAGCACACGGAGCTCCACGCCAACTTCTCACTGACCGGGGCCGGACCTTCCTATCAGCTGTCTATGATGAAATCCTGCGCTCTTGCTCTGCCAAGCACAAGTTTGCCACTTCGTACCATCCGCAAACGAACGGTCTTACGGAACGCCTCAACCACACCATAACAGACATGCTTTCTAAATACGTAGCGGCCGACCACCAGGACTGGGACGTTCATTTGCCATTTGTGACGTTCGCATATAATTCCTCACGCCACGACACTGCCGGCTATTCACCATTCTATCTTCTATACGGCCGAGAACCCGCCCTACCATTTGAGACCTCGCTGCCCTCGGTCACTGAGTGTGCCGGCGATGCCATCGCGCGAGCCGACCACGCACGCCAACTCGCCCGCAGCCGCCTGCAGGCCTCACAGGAGCACCAAAGACAGCTCTACGATTCCCATCATCGAAACGTGCACTTTTCACCTGGTTCCCTTGTCCTCCTTTGGTCCCCCACTCAGCGTGTAGGGCTTTCTGAAAAACTGCTGTCACGCTACACTGGACCATACCGCGTCGTTCGCCAGGTGACTGACGTTACCTACGATATCGTTCCAGCCGATTCAACGTCATCATCGTCACCTTCGAGTGACATCGTGCACATAGCTCGACTCAAGCCTTATCACCCTCCTTCTACGGCATCCGAGTTGCTCCAGCACCGAGACGGTGCTTCTACCGCCGGGGGGTTATTATACACAACAGCCGGCACAGCCAGGCTGCAAGAAAGACGACGTTGGTGGCTGGTTGTTGATGAACTGACGCCATCTTGTTCGCCGAGCACGGTGCATCGTATTTAATTTATTAAATAAGTTACCCGTAACAATATTATTCAGCCAGAGTATATATATTGCTGAAGGATGTATGCGAAATGTCGCAGTAAAAGGGCATGCAAGCTATCGCGGGCCGATACATGCAGTGAAAACGTACTATAGGTATAAATGTGAGCATGAATACCGAACTCCCGAATTTTAGTTTTTTCTCTGCAAGAAAACACCACTCATTGTGAAATGTTGCAGATAATTATAGACGCGACAATTTCATATGCATAACTTTATGAATAAAACAAAACAGAAGCAGGTGTCTGTGACAGCGAGAGTACTATTTTCAAGTTCATCCCATAAAGAACACCAAATTTATGAGAACAGTTCAAATGCGTGAAACCATACGGGGTTACCAGTTCACTCAACGTTCGATCGTGTTAAGGTGCAAGAAGTACGGGCCCAAGCACAAAGTCAAAACCACGCACGTTAACTTGTAATAGTCTAACCTGTGACTGTAATAATAGCAATATACACGCCGTTTCGAAAATGGTACCTCAAGTACCCGACGTAGCGAAAGAAATGTGACAAGAAACAGCAACAAAGCTTGCAATAATCACGCTGCATACACGAGACGCATTCGTTGGCTGCCACTTGTCACTCTTAATCTTCACTGTCAATAAAAACTTTTTTTAGGATCACTTACGAAGGAGAACACCTTCCATTCATATTTAGAATGATTCGTGTGCCGCGTGTGGCAGACAGCATGCAGTCATCTTGCGGGATTTGTCACGCGAACTTAAACAGAGCACAAGCCATAGCACAACTACAAACAAAATCGTACAATTCACCGGTTCAAATCAAGGTGTGGTATGGAGCGGAAGAAATAGAAATTACATGCAAAGCCTGCAACGAAAATGCATACACAATAGACCTCATTCTCTGGTACTGGTGGTTCACTGGGGCCCGGTATTTTGCGTGAACGCTTCGAAAGGCTTAGCAGATGACCAGTTTCCAATCCTGGATGTCCAGTACGCCCACGAAAGGGCCGGGACGCTCTACCTCCCTGTTCCGGCCGTCATGGGAATTTGTGACTCCAGCAATTCATGCGGCACCTAGTGGCAATATAGGGAAGCTGCGTACTGAGGTCCAAAGAGTCCAGGCGAAAGTTGTATACGGTAAGAGCACGGTACGATGGTACCGCCCGTGAAGAAAGAACGAACGGCCAAGCCCATTTCATCTTTCCAGGTGAGGCACGAGTGTTAACTTGTCAACTCAAACCTATTAAATGACCATTGTATCCAGTGACTACATGACGCTGGGGCACCCGAAGTATGTAAAGCAATTTCGCAGAGACGCAGTGCGCTATGTGCATTACACAAACAACGCGACCACTTCAAGAACGCCGCTCACGCTTGTGAGACCACTGGTGCCGACTAAGATGGTCCACGTCAACAACCCGCGCTCCCCTTCTACAAAGCAGCGCGAACTGCCATCACACTGCAGAAAACTCAATATTTGTGTAAGCGACAGCGGACGCGGTGACCTCCGTGAATCCGCCATTGATGGATGGGTAGATGGATATGGCTGTACCCTTTAGATCGGGGGGTGGCTAGCGCCACCAAGCCGTAATACTTAATGAACCGAAAACTCGATTTATTTTTTCCTTCCTTTAAAAAGTGAGGTTGAGGATTCGTACTTTGCAGCGAACGATTCACTTTTCACTCGTGTCTTGACTTTAGCCACCAATCAGATAACCTCCTTCTAGTTAATTCTACCCGCTTAAAGTCTATTTTAACCTCACTGTCCCTAAACCCCAGTAGTTTGAAAAACTGCGCCATCAACCTGAACTACAGGGTGAAGCCCTTTACAGAACATTATCAAGTGTTCGGCAGTTTTTTCTTCCTCTCCACACGCACTGCATACCGTGTCTACCCCTTCGTATTTGGCCCGATATGTCTTGGTTCGCAATACTCCTGCCCAAGCCTCAAACAGCAGAGAACTACTTGAAAAATTGAATTGCTGCACAGACTTGAAGAAAAAACAAGGGAGACAGGAAAGAGCACAGTTTCTCATTCGGGTTTCTCATTTGGGGCTGCTTGGAGTGAATATAAAAATGTTAATTATTGTTTTATTTGGTGCTAAGCGCCATTTTTAGGGTTTTTAAACAAAAATCTCTAAAGTACGTTATCATTTTTTCATGCCTTTGTTGATACTTGGTGCAATAAATAATAAAATATAAATAAAAAAAGATGAGTGCACACCTTGGGATTACGCAGTTTAGATTGTGGTGGGTATCACTTTTGTATTTTGCCATTTTTCACTTTTGTCATTGTGGTGGCAGTCAATTTTGAGCTGATTTGTTTTGGATCGGAAAAAAAACTGCGCTCTTTCCTGTCTCCCTTGTTTTTTTCTCCAAGTTTGTGCAGCGATTCAATTTTTCAAGTATGAACCAACTAGTCTGCAAAAAAGTATTGCTTCAAGTAGAGTACTACCCCGAGTATTATCATAGATCCTTTCCTTGACTATTTCCTGCTGAAAAGTTCGATAGATCTCTAGTACGGACTTCTTAATCATGCCAATTCTCCACATATCTGTCTCACCTTCCTTCCCCTTCTTCTTAACCGATAATTCTTTTTGGTTTGGCCCCCTGCTGTTTTCCAAGTATTTACCAGTCAATTTTCTGGTTCGCTTCGGCCATTTTGTATCGACATTCTTCATGTACAAGTAGCTGAATACCTTCCTAGCCCAACGCTCCTCCCCCATTTCTCTCAAACGTTTCTCAAATTTTATCTTGCTGCTAGCTTCCCTGCCCTCAAATGATATCCATCCCATATCACCTCGTACTCCCTGATTTAATGTATTCCCGTGAGCTCCTAAGGCAAGCCTACCTATTTCACATTCCTTAATTTCTAATCTTGCTTGAACTCCTTGTAGGTACATCATGAATAACAAGGGTGACAGAGGACACCCCTACCTAAGCCCCCGTTTCACCTCTGTGAGCTTAGATACCCGTTTTTCTCACTTTATAACTACCTTGTTACTTTTATAGATCTCCTTTAAAAAATTAGTGATTACATCTTCCACGCCTAGTGTGTCCAGTATTCCCCACAATTCCTCTTGAGCCACGCTATCGTACGCTCCCTTGATATTCAAAAATGCTAGCCACATTGGCCTGTGTTCCTTTTCTGCTATTTCGATGCACTGCGTCAGTGATAACAGATTGTCTTCCAACCTCCTGTGTTTCCGAAACCCATTCTGCAGTTCCCCAGCGCCCCATCATCCTCTATCCATGCCTGCAGTGTTTCCTTTATAATCTGCATCGCCAGCCTGTAGACCAATGATGTCATTGTTATAGGACGGTAGTTGTTTATGTCAGCTTTGTCCCCCATTCCTTTATAGATCATGCTCATCCTGCTAAGTTTTCATTCATCGTGAACTTCACCATCGATTATTATTTTGCTCACTGCCTCTCTCAAAGCCTGCTTAGACTTCGGACCTAATGTCTTTATCAGCATAATTGGAATGCCATCTGGGCCTGTTGATGTACTACTAGGAACCGTTTTATCAGCCCTTTCCCATTCTTGTTGTGAAAATGGAGCCATTGCGCCACTTGATTCATCCTTGTCTATTGTGGTGCATAAAGCACTTCTGTGTTGAAATTTTTATGTCACCCTTGTTCTTAATATTCAATAGCTTCGTCCCCTTCTAGCCTAGCACCTTGAGCTGTAGTTATAAATCTCTGCTCTAGGCTCGTCTCATTTCTTAGGGAGTTTGGATGGTTCCAAAATTTCGCAGCTGCCTTTCTATCTTTTTTATGTACTTCTGCCAGCCACTGGGCTCCTTTTCTTCTAATCTTTTCATTGATCAGAAGGGATGCAACCCTTCTACAGCTTAGAAAGATTTCCCATTTTCTTTCAACATTATCTGTCGGTTCACCCCGCTGCTTAGCATGTCTGTGTTCCCTAGAGGCTTCCTGACGTTTTGCTATGGCTCTCGTAACTTCCTCATCCCACCAACTTTTGGGTTTGTGTCTTCTTTTCCGGGGTGACTTGTCACGTGCCTTAGCAAGCTCTAGCTCAAACAGTCTAATTAGATTCGTGTATGTCCACACTGTTTTATTATCCTCAGTGTTTACTTTCTCAATCTGTCTAGTGGCTATTTCAATTTGCCTTGCTGAATAAAAATTTTCCTGTAGTTGCTCATCTTGTCTCCTTCCCACTTCCACTGCTCTTCCAAAACTTAGCTTGATACGTTATTGATCATTACCCAGACTTCAGGAGCCACCTTCATCTATGTGCATTCGCCTGAGCTTGTCATACATCCTATCTGACATCAGTGCGTAATCTATCATCGGCTGCAGCCTTCCTACCTCCCATGTCATTTGCCGTTCACACTTTTCGGTACTGTTGCAAATGATCAAATCCAGCGTTTCACACATATCCATGATCATTTTGCCTGTCGGGTCGGTATACCCATCTATATATTCTATGTGTGCATTCATATCTCCTAGTATAGTTATCTCGCACTCTCCTCCTAACTCCTGAATGTCCTTTGATATACATTCTACCATTGCCTGGTTTTCCTGTCTGGCCTTTCCTCCTGTTCACGAGTACACGAAACCAAGGAGTGTCATTTGCCCTGCCACTTTCCCTTTTAGCCATAAATTTTTCTTGCACTCCTGCTTGACCCTTTGCCAGTCTGTACTTTTGTGAATGAATGCTCCAATACCACCCCCCCTTTCTGCTGCCTTCTGTTCTATTACAATATTCCCACGCGTAGTCCGCATTGTTAGGAGGTTGTTCCATGTCCGTGAGATGTGTTTCTACAAAACCGTATACCATCGGCCTCTCCTCCCTTAGCTGTTATTCTATCTCTTTCCACTTCAGCCTGTTCCTACCGCCCTGCATGTTAATATACCCTATGTCTGAATTGGCTCGACGCTCGCGGCTACGTCTATTTCTGCCCCGGACTCTACCTATCTTAGATACTGGTGCCACTTTGGCATTGTATCTGTCAATACCACCTGCCAAAGAGTCCCCCTTGTTGTTTTCCTCTTTACTAGCTAGCCTGCACCCCGAAGGGCCCGCTTGCCCCCCCCCCCCCCCCAAAAAAAAAGCTACTGCGCGTCCTGCAAGTCGCCAACCCACCCCATGACCTAGCCGCCCATCGAAGTGAATTCTGTCTCGTTGAAAACCACCCCACCTATGCACCTCTCTGTTTATTTCCACCACCTCAAAACCTTTCCTTCGACTCATCCGCCATATATCTTAGTTTGCGTTGACAACCGCTCTTTGTAGGTTGCTATCACGCACCGGTACCTCCAGTATCGTGCATATCGCTACCTGTACCTCAAGAGAATTGGCGCGCATGTCATCGACGCCTTTCGCCAGTGTAGGTGCTAGTCCGGCTGTATCTTTATTTAATACATCGTTCAAACCACCTGAAATTATCACGAGGTTTCGTCTATCAGCTGTTGTTTTGAGTTTTGCGCTCGCTTACCTCATGACTGCTTCCAGCTTGCGTCCTGGAAACGCCCCTACTGCAACCCTCTTGTCACCTCTTACACTCTCTTTGATGGCTTCTGTGCATCGATTTAAATGCGAGTCCCCGGCAATAATCACATGCTGTGACTTTTCAGCTGGAGCGTCCTGCACCTGGGGGTTACTTGCACCTGTGACGCCGGCTGCTTTGTCCCCTCCCAGCCCCACCACTACTTCGCTGAAGCTGGGCCTTGCGACAAATGAACCAGCTGAACCTGTTTTTTCCAAACTTGCTTGCTCTTTCTTCTCCACAGTTCTGGTTGCCGGTTCCCTACCGTTCTCTCCGTAGGCCGCTCCTCTGCTTACCTTGGCTAGTGCTTCCTCGGCGGACTTCAGTTTCTCTCCTACAGCCCTCGTTTTCTCTTGCTCTGTCGCCAACACAATCTCGAGCTCGGTGATTCTCATCAGCATGTCACTCTGGGTAACCATCATTTTCTCCATTTTTTTCTCGACCTCACATAGCCTACACTTCGCGTCGGCCTCTTCTCCATCCGCTTCTACTCTTGGGTCCACTTTCAAACCAACCTCACATCCTGAACACTTCACAGTCTTTTTAACCATGTCTTTCCGACACCAATTATTCTATGACTTGTCTCACTCAATAATTACAAAACTCGAGCCCTGCCCAACGAAAAGGAGAAAGTCTAAGCTCTACTACAAAAAATTGCGTGTTCAATGTACGTGCACCTCCCCAACGGGGTGGCAAAAGAAAAAAAAACACCCAAAACCAAAAATTAAACACACACAAACAAACTAATAAATACCTGGTGACTGACCCGCGAAAAAGCCGTGCAATAAAATAGGGGCTACAGGGATTTTAACTGCTGCCCTATAATTATAAAGACAAGCTCAAAACATGCAAAACAACTTATCTGCGCAGTCGATCAGGAGCGCTCAAAAAACACGTCCATCCACCGTGACAGTCCGAACACAACCTGAACTGAACCTGCAACCAAACCACGCTGCAAGTGAGCAGCGCCCTCTCATGTTCATTGGATTTGCGAATAGCCGGGCTGACGCATTTGCATCATGCCCAGAATAAAAAATAAAGTTTAAAAAAAGAAGAAAAATAATGGCAGTGGCTTAGCTCAGCTATGCCAGGATATACGTAGCGTTAGCAAAGGTTCAGCTGATTATTCTTAGCTTTCCAGAGTGTCTAGGATTAGCTTGATTATCATTCTTACTGCTGCTGATATGACACACGTATATTTATTTTGCCGGGCAACTACTTCGGGATCCGATGAGTTAAACTTCTCCGCTCTACTGCACCGTTGAGCAGCATTTGCACTCTCCTTCTCCATGGCTATACTACAGTGGCAAACGCCAGTCGGAGGCGCTATCAAGCGGCTCCAGCGCAGTGCCAGATGGCGACTGCACAGGGAAGGCGTGCGCTTCGGCGTCCATATGTCTACCAAGGCTATGACGGCACTCCTCTGGAAAGCGCACACCGGCCGCGGTGAGTCGCGCGCGGCCGAGTGTGAGGGAGGTGCCGGCTCCGGTGCGTGACACCACTGATCGTCTGCGCAGCCCATCGAATTGCGCGCACCGGCGGCGGAGTATCATTGCGCATGCGCAGACCAGTGCCACGCGAAATTGGCTCGGCGAGGCCAGTGTAGCTAACGCTACAAAAACGCCACATCAGCGACGCTCCACATAAACGGCATAACCAGTGCTGCTCAGGACGCCGACCTCCACGACGCCGCGAAGGCAAGCCCCTTCTGCCAGAGAGACCGGTGCGGCCGCTGGAGTGTCTGCAAGCGCGTCGACAATAAAACGGCAGCTAGCAGGAGGTAGACTGACGCGCCACGCATACGGCCCAGAAGCCACGCCTCTCCTTTCCTAACAGGACGGCGCGTCTCCGCAAATGAACACGTGGCCTGGACCCCGGACGACTGGAAAACAGTACTTTTTTCTGACGAGTTTACGTTCACCACCCGCTGGGCCCAAAGCAACGTATGTGGCGCCCTGTTAATGCCCGCCACGCCCCCCTCTACGAGCAATAAGTAGCATTGAGCAGACGCACGGCGGTGAATGTTTGGGGCGCTATGCCCAGTGATGTTCTTGGTGTTTTGCACCGCATTGAGGGACACCTTACATCGGTAAAATACTGCGGCATCCTCGATTATGACATGATGCCTTACGCGTTGGACGGGCCTTTTCCTGACGGGGACTTCCTGTTACAGCAAGACTTGTCACCTGTTCACAATGCAAAGTTCGTTGAAGAGCTCCTGAACGTGAGATGGGTGCGGTGCCTGAAGTGGGTCCCCAAAGGGGCAGACGTCCACATCATTGAGGCCGTATGGGGCAGAATGAAGGTCGGGCTTTGTAAAAAAAAAGGGGGGGGATACACAGTTCATCCGCCGATGAGCTATGGAGCGCTATCGAAGAAGAATGGATATGCCTCCAAAATCAACGCAGTTTCATTGACAATTTGTACGCGTCACTACTGTCCAGAATGCAAGATGTGAATTCTCTGCAAGGGGCCATGACCCGCTACTAATGCCCCTGACACACGGGCATCCTGAAGTCCTTTAGACAAATCGACATCTTTCGGAAAGGCGTTTGAGCGCAGTGACACACGACAAAGGAGTAACTCCTTTCCGGCAAAGATCCTTTTCGCAAAAGCAGATCCCGCATCTACTTTTCTGGCAGGACGGGAGTACTCTCGCATACAGTGTGCATAATTTATCAATAGCAGAAAACGTGTCGCAACACTGCGGTGCCCTGTCAGTATTTTTTGTGCTGAGAAAATGTTTTCATTTTCAGCAGCAGTGCGATTTGTTGAAAAGCGAAGGCCTGTAGTCTGTCCATACTTTCAAACGCCTGCATTACGTCACTAGCGCGATCATGTTAGGGTTGGCAGCGGCAGTTGCCGTGTCGGCGACGTAGTATCTCGTAACAATGGAGTCGGCTCAGTCGGTGAAGAAAAAACCGCGCGTCCAGTGGACTGAACGGGAGACCTAAAAGTGGCCGTCGCCTAATAACGGCAATGTGTCTTCGAACCAGCGTTCGTTGCGCACATAGGCCCACCTTTCGCGGTTGGTGGCTCGGGGGGACAGTGCGGAAGCAGTCAAAATGAAGCTGTTCATGACAAGTCTTTGTTTGAGGCTCATCACTCTTGCCTTCGCAGCGTTTAGCTCATTTTCGATGGAGCCGAGGGCGACAAGAGTCAGGCCCACCTCAACTGTTGCTTTATATCTGTCTCTGCGCTAAGACATCGCAGGACCACGATGAAACGCGGCACGCCGTCACTGACCCAGCTGGACGCAGCCATGTAAAAATCACGACAAAAAACAAAAACAGCAAAACACCGACTGTTCATAGTTGCCAGGCGAACTTAAGTCGCTGCTAAAAACGCAAAAAAGCGAAAGAAAATTACAGGTATGCGCATTATAAGCCACCAGACAATAAAAAAAAACGGTTTTATGCTCCGGCATCGCTGAATGTGATGTACATGCGCAGATTCTTTTTAATATTTCCAATCTTGCTGCTTCCACAAACAGCGCCATTTTTTCTGAAGCGTTCTTCTGAGGCACCGCCTGAAGCAGTAGTGCGGTGCCGTGTGTCATCAGCGCCACTCCTTTCTGCAAATGATCTCCTTAGGCGACAAAAGGGGTTTACTTCAAAGTACTTTACTTTTGCCCGTGTGTCACGGGTATAAGCCGGAGCGACCACTTCATCTGCTTTGCTTTTCAGTCAGTCGCATTCTTGCATTTTAATACTATCAGTGTCGACGCGTTATCGGTTCTTCAGAGCCGTTCAGCGTTGAGTCCGCAGCCAAGCACCGCCGACAAAGTTACTGGTCGGAATAGAAGTTCCCATGCAGTTGCGTCTTATAATATGCATCTTAGTGTATCTTCGTTTTGTTAATTTTTGTGCACAATTCTGCATTTTTACAATGATCGTGCCATTATTCTGTGTCTATTTGCTTTGAGTGCGAGAAATTGACTCTCCTTTGCCATTTCAAGCAACACTTAATAATTATTTGACAAAAATAAAAAAAACGGAAAAGCAGCACAGATTTTGCTCTCACTTAAAATGTCAGTTACCTTATTTACTCTAGCAGTGTTTTGCTCTCTTTTGATCACACACTTACTTTGGAAAGCCAGGTAAGTTTAATATTTGAGAACACTGAACATTGTCCCACCGCGGTGATCCAGTGGCTAAGGTACTCGGCTGCTGACCTGCAGGTCACGGGATGGAATCCCGGCTGCGGCGGCTGCATTTCCGATTGAGGCGGAAATGTTGTAAGCCCGTGTGCTCAGATTAGGGTGCACGTTAAAGAACCCGAGGTGGTCGAAATTTCCGGAACCTCCACAACGGCGTCTCTCATGATCATATCGTGGTTTTGGGACGTTAAACACCACGAATCAATCTATCAATCGACAACACTGAACCCGATCTTACGTTGACGTATCCATGAAAAGCGATTCCTGCCTCCCTATTTCCTTGGCGAACTGACTGGAGAGTGTTATATGTTCATAACTAGTGTTAGTAAAACGAATTGTGAGCGTAGTTGTAAACAAGCAAAGTAACAGCTGCCGCGCCCATGAATAAATGCTGCTAGCAATCACCGAAACGGTATTTACGGCAACATGTTGGGCATTTGCAGCACAGCCCTGCTAACAATTATTACTGAAAATACTGCACAGCCCGAGTCCCCGTCGCCGGCTCTCCATTTTCTCGAGAAGCATGACGCGACCTGAAAGTACCCAATTCAAGTAAAACAGCACTTTCATATCCATTCTTGCACGAAGTCAACGCTCAATCTTTGTTAAGATACGCACGACACGTATGGTGGGTGGTGATTGATTGATATGTGGGGTTTAACGTCCCAAAACCACTCTGATTATGAGAGACGCCGTAGGTGGGTGGTGAAGTCGCTGCATTGTGCTCAAAATCTTTTTTCACTAAAGACAGAATTAGCGAGCAAAACGAAGCGCAAAAGGTTCTTCCAAATAAAGAAGGGCGAGGGTGAAAGCAAGCATGTGGGGGTGACATGTACATTCGCAGGATCAGCTAACTCTTGCCCGGTAACTCGAAAATATGTCACGATCGGCGCTACTGTACAGCCTTGCAGCGTATGCTTCCTTTAGGTAGCTGCCTAAAGGTAGCATATACTCTATTGCAGCGCGCTCGGCCACGCGCTCGCGTGGTGTAGCTCTGAGCGTGGTATTGACGCCCATATACAGGGTGTCCCAGGTAACTATAGTTTAAAAATATGCCGGCACACGCACTGACGACGCGACTAAATGCATGTTGCTCACCGTTGCCTGGAGTTACACTATTTCTTGTGTTCTCAAATATTTTTAATCCGATCTGTTTAATTACCTTACTCATGAAGGAACGAAGATGAATAAAAATTTCAATGAGAAAGTTGTAGATCGGATTGCAAAACGTCCGAATACATAGTAATACATCTGTGAAGTATTAGTGTTTTTTCTGCTAATTACAAATGCCCACTAAATACAAAAAATACCACACGACAAACCCACTCACGCGTCAGTGCGCAAGATGATTCTAGAGCTCCCTAACGTTCCGCATACGAATGACACGCTTTCTTCGCACCGGTTCATGACAGCGATAAGCAGTCACAGCGGTTATCGTTTTTGTGGCCGATAGCGAAACGTGTTATTGTAAAGCCACCACCATCGTTGCGGCCCTGCCGAGACAGCGCAATGGGAAAAATGCTATGATTGTTCATACGCGATACGTTATTGAGCACTAGAATCATTGTACGCACTGACGCACGAGCGGGTTTGTCAGGTGGTATTTTTTTGTATTTCATGGGCATTTGTAATTAGCAGAAAAACAATAATACTTAACAGATATAACCTTCAAAACTATTTATTCGGAAGTTTTGCAATCTGATTTACAACTATCTCTTTGAAATTTTTTTATCCATCTTCGTTTCTTGAAAAGTTAGTTAATTAAACAGATCTAAATAAACATCAATTCAGAACACAAAAAATAGTCTAACTCCAGACAACAGTACGCAACATGCATTTGGTCGTGTCGTAATTGCGTGTGCCGGCATATTTTTAAACTCTGGCTGATGTTACCTGGGACACCCTGTATATATGTTCGCTCTAAAGAAGGCAGGCCCTCCTGGGCTCGCTTGCTGGATTTCGGGCCGACCGGTCGTTCGCTCGCGCGCTCCGCGCGCTTGCGATCTCCCGCGTCAGCGTGGCTCTGGCCGACTGGGCTCGCCCTACGTCATCTCCTGCCGCCGACGACCTTCCACCTCCGACGACAGTGCAGCTCTGACTTACTGGACTTGTTCTACGCCATCCACAGACGCCGAAAGGAGCTCTCGCAGGTGCGCCCCGTCCTCGGACTCCAGTGACCGTGCTCCATCTTTCCTATCTCTTCTATCCCCTCGGTTTGTCCTCGCTCGCTGTGGCTTACCACCACACGTCTCTTCTTCTCTTCTCCTCCTTCGGTTTTCCCACGTCTTTACTCCTATCCTTTTTATCCCTCCTCACCCCCATCCCTTGTGAGCTACTGTGGCGGTGTCGCTCATGAAGCAGACAATAACGGGGCTCACTTTTCTCTTCTTTTCTCTTTCAAGAGCCACTTCGCAGGCCCTCCTGCCGAGCCGAAACGTTCGTAAAAACTGCGTTATATATATATATATATATATATATATATATATATATATATATATATATATATATATATATATATATCTGCCAACAAACTTCGCCCGCACCCTTCAGATACACTTCCGGAGCCCCTGGCTTCACTTTATGCACAACACTGGTCTAACGGCGCACATCTAATGCACATGTAGAGTTTTACAGCGAAAGCTGTTATGAGATCACAACTCGGGTCACGCGCAGTTGTCCGCCGCCGCCGCCCGTAACCACATCGCGCGAATTTAGAAACAAAAGAAAAAATTGTCCGCAGCTTCCCTCGGGGGAACACTGAGGAGGATGCGGAAGCGGTTCCGCCAACAGTTTGGCCAGCGCTTGTCGAAGGGACGTCGATCATTCTGTTTGTGAATTCGTTGGCATTCATTTCACGGCGACTTCGGACGTCGACGCGCCGTACAAACCAACGGACGAGCGGCAACTGAGCGAGCGAGCGCCGACCTTGAGTATATATACAGCGCGACGGCGCATGCGCTGTCAGCTGTCGAATGTTCTCGAAGGAGAAGCGCGCGCGTGGCACAGATGGCGACGGCGCGACGGCGCATGCGCTGTCAGCTGTCGAATGTTCTCGAAGGAGAAGCGCGCGCGGCACAGATGGTGGGCGACGGCGCGATGGCGCATGCGCGCGCGTCAGCTGTCGAATGTTCGAGAAGCGGTGCGAACGGCGCGGACGGCGCACTACAAGGCGCGAGTATAAGATGCTTCCACATCTAAAACTAGCAAAGACACAGTGTGGCTCAGGACCCGGGTCTGGTGGGTGCCAGCCCAGTATTTTGCCACTTAGCTACGCCGGTGCTTGTGCCTCGTTGGTAAAACCTAGCACCGAAGACACAGTGGGGTTCGAACCCGGGGTCCGCTGGGTGCCAGCCCAGTATTCTACCACTCAGCTACGCTGGTTTTTTCCTTTATTACCTGTTTTTCTTCATTACAGGTGTTCACACAGAAACATGAATAACAAAATACACTTGGACCAATATTTGATCCGAAGTGCTCATATTAAAAGTTTTTCAGGTTGCACAATTCCTCTAACATTGTTAACCAGCTGGGAGGTTCTACTTCTTGTTTATACACCTCAGTGATATACCGCATATTTGCAATGAAGTTCTCCCGGACAGGACGCATGTTCTGGTCAAGTCTGTAAGCCATTGTGGTCTGCCAGTTGCTGTGAAAGCTAATTAACATAACCATGTCGTATGGTATGGCATCCTCATTATCCACACAAAGAAAACAAATGCCATGGCTTGTAATGGGGAGATCTTTTTTCAATGTTCTTTGAAGGATGTCCCAATGAAAGACAGCGTCCCAGCAGTGAATAAACACATGGTCTATTGTCTCAGGTGTTTTACAATGTAAACAATTGGTTGTCCATGGTACATCAATACCTTTGTCCGATAGCCACTGCTTTGCGGGGAGAGTCCCGGAATGCAATTTAAAAAAGAAAGCTTTTGCCCCTGCTTTTACTTTCATCCTTTTGACCCTTTTCAAAACGTCCTGTCCGGGTCCTCCATTGAACATAGATCTGTACAAAGGTTTGGGGGAACAAGACATCACGGAAATCCCTGTACAGATTTTTTCGCTTAACAGTGGTAAGATATTCCAGCGAAAAACGCACTTTCAAAAACTCAAAAGACTGCTTTTTCGTTCCACAGTGGTAAGATATTCCAGCGAAAAACGTACTTTCAAAAACTCAAAAGACTGAAAACTTCTCTAAAAAAACCAGTCACATATCCGTACATATAGATGTTTGTAGACAACAAAATCTGGGATGCGTGATGACAGCCTTACTTTTATCACTGTTCGCAGAAATTTGTGTCTGTGATCGCGAAGGAAAATAAACCGAGAGAAAACTTGTCTAATAAATAAATGACATAAACCGACTCCGCTATTGCTAACGGACTGGAATAAATTAGACTGGCTTGTACGTTCCCACGGCGATTTCCACACAAATATAGCGAAAATCCTGTGAAGCTTCTGTACATTGACGCGTGACATACAAATAACTTGCATGACATACCACATTTTGGATATCAAAAACATGCTGCATACAATCGCACGTGCGAATATAGACAGATCCCGACCACCCCAGGCATTTGTTTTTTTGCCTGAGGGTTTCTGCTTCACCTTTCCAGTAATCCGCGTTTTCGCGATAGCTGTTCAGGGGTACACCTAGGTACTTTAGGGGTTTGCTTTCCCCTTTTGCGTTAATGTATACCTCGGGCCTCACATCCAAATCGCCGTACCAAAAAGCAGTTGTTTTATGCCAGTTACACTGCCCGTCATGTCACAAAATTTATTTGCCATGCAAACGACTTCACATATACTCTGTTTATCTTGGCGGAGTACTGCCACATCGTCAGCTTATGCAAATAATTTTATCTCCGTGTTCTGTAACCGAAAGCCATGCACACTTGAGTTTTGAACGATTGATAAGCAAAAGGGTTCTAGGTAAATGGCGAATAACAATGCTGAGGCCGGGCATCCCTGTCTGATAGAACTTAGTATTTCAATTTCTTCACTGAGCCGCTTATTGACTATCAACTGCGTTACACACTGTAAGTATGCCATCTTCAAACCATAAAAAATTACGTCACCAACTTCCACATGCTTCAACACACTGAACAATACTTCATGGGAGACACGGTCAAAAGCTTTCTGTAAATCTATCTGCATGATTGCTATTCGTTCTTCAAAGGCGTCACAAATATCTAGTACACTTCTTACTACATGTATGTTCGTTTTGATGCTGCGACCCTTTATGCCGCGTGTCTGGTGTGTCCCTACAATCTTTGCAATGATGTTCTGAATTCTCCTGGCTAAAACCTTCATGAATATTTTATAATCAGTGTTCAAAAGACTGATAGGTCAATATGGCGTTACAGATTGAAGTTTGCTGCTATCATCTGTCTTCAGAATCAGGGCAGTATACGCCTGCGTGTAAGAGCGTGGCAGTTTTTTTTTCTTTTTGTATGCTTCTACGATAACTTCGTATAGCGAAACTACTATGTCTTCTTTGTAAACTTTATAAAACTACGCCCCGATTCCATTTGGGCCGGGCGTCTTGTCTGTACTTAGGTCATCAATAGCTTTTTTTTATTTCCTGTACGCTGATAGGAGCCCCTAATATTTCTCGTGTATCGGCGTCAAGCTTGGGCATGATATCAAGAAAGACATCACTAAATCCCGTGCCCATCGGTACCCGTTTTCCGAGCAGATCGCGATAATGTTCCACAAACGCCTCCATTATCCAACCTTTTTCATAATCAGTCTGTCATTGCATACTATTTCTCTGATTTCATTTCTTTGTGCGTATTTTTTTCGTCACCCAAAGCTCGTTTTGTGGGTGTCTCACCTATCCAAAGTTTATTTATCCAAAGCTCTTAATATAGCGCCTTTATACTTCTCTTTATCTAAAATCTCCAGTTTGTGTTTATTATCTGTTATTTCATTGGTAAAGGAGCTGGGTTTCCCAGTTTCTTGCTGCAAGAGCACTTGTAATTGCCTTCGCAGGTTCCTTTGCCCCTGTTTCTTCTGAAATTTATTTTTTGTAGATCGTTCTATCGCATTCATTTTAACCTCTTGTTTGAAAATTTCCCCTTTTGTTTCCCAGTTATCTTTTTGATTACCATGGAGTTTCGTGAGGGCTTCGGTTACATCTTTACCATAAGATTCATCTTTCAAGATATGGTTGTTTAGTGTCCACAAGTGCCAGTTAAATTTTGGAGTCCTGTCTTTAGCGCCAAGTGTGAAACTAATCATACAGTGGTCGCTGAAAGACACTGGTGAAACAACATATTCATCACAGCACATAATAAGGTTCAGTGAGATGTACGCTCTGTCTAAACGTACGTGGCTTAGACCCTGAAAGTGCGTAAACTGAACACTGCAATTAGACATATATAAACCAACATTTTCCAGGCCATTTTCTGCAATCATTTCGTTTAAGAACACTGCGCTTTCATCAAATGACAGGACCGGCTTGGCACGATCCCCCTTTCTACAAACGCAGTTAAAATCGCCAAAAAGGACTACATATTAGTTACATTCCAGTAAGTTACTTATTCCTTCAAAGAAAACTTTCCTTTCACTGTCTCGGTTCGGAGCATAAACGCATATGACATGCCATTCGAAATTCAAGAAAGAAAAATCACACATTACGTAGCGTCCTTTATCGCTGCTTGCTACACTTCTTTCAACAACAGCTATCGATCGTCGTATGAAGAGCGCACACCCTCCTGATAAGCCATCAGCATGGGATACACAGATGTTATACATTGACCGAAAAGGTAACGTCATATGATCAGTATCTTTCTCTGTCGGTATTTTACTTTCCTGCACAGTAATCACATCCAAGTCATGCTCCGAAGACAGCCTACTCAACTGGTACTGCCGCCTTCTTGAAGCTAACCCGCGTACATTTAAGCTGGCAAATCGCACTGCTCTTTTAAGTTTGAAGCTAATTTTTTTTTTACAGTACAATTAGCTGCTCACCATACTGTCTTAGCCGAACTCCACCTATTTAGTTGTCCGGTGCATCTTTTTGGTAGAAGGCGGCACGTATTATGTTGTCAAGCAGCCGGTTTTTCCGCCCTCTTTCTCCCTTCTGTTATATCATGTTTGACCGCCAGTCGCTGCCTCTGAAGGAGGGCTGCTTTCGGTGGCGGTTCTTGATTGTTTATATCACTTGATTCTGTTGAGGCTGCGTCTCGAGGTCGTTTCCCTCCCATACCTGGTTCCTCGGCGTCGTGCCATTCCATGGCACCACCCTCGGCAAATTCCTGGACAGTTTGAGTAGATGATTCGCTCTCATCTGTTGCAGCGGTTGCGTCGTTTAAAACATCAGTCTCCTTTGCACTCGTCAATGATTCTGCGGCCGCTTGCATACACGCACGTTCACTAGTTTTTTCTGCTTCTTTCACGTCTATCACGCCTCCTGTACTGAATGTTTTTCTTGCAGAAGTCACCTGTGATTTCGCCGATGCATGCGCGATAGGTTGCACTCCCCCACTGTCAGTTGACCTTGGCGGTTCTTTCTGCAATCGCGTCATGCCTGCTGCACTGGGTGCTTTTCCTTCACAAGCCGTTTTTGATTTCACCGATTCTTCTGCTTCAGCCTCGTCCATAGTTGTAACAGACCGGACTATCTGCTATCAGCATTCGCCCTAGGCGATATCGTCTTCTCCTCCTCTCCACCGTTTCGTGCGCTTTACGTTCCTTCCTTTTCTTTCTTTCCCCCTTCCCCGCTGTGAGCGCGGCTACTTAAGCCCAGCAAATAAACGGCCAGGGGTCTTTCGTCATGGCGAGGCCCAGCCACGTGTTCATCGTCGTCTTGTCTCTGAGCTAAACGATACATGGTGTCAGAAGTGGGATACTGACGTTCGAAATGGACCTCGTCAAGCCCCCGGAACCGCTGCAACTGTCCGGCAACATCAGGAAAAACTGGCTGGTATTCAAGCAGAAGCTGCAGCTGTTCATCGCCGCTACGGAACCGGAGAAGCCCCGCCCATCGGCCGTAAAAGCAGCGATTCTTCTGAGCACCGCAGGGGACGAGGCGCTTGAGGTCTACAACAACTTCTCGTTTGTGGCAGGTGAGAGCAAAGAAGATTATGACACGTTAGTGCGGAAATTTGAAGAATATTGTGTCGACCAGGGTAATGAAGTCTACGAAAGGCACATTTTTCGATTGCGAAAGCAGGAAGAGGCCGAGCCCTTTGAGCGGTTCCTACAGGACTTAAAAAAGCAAGCAAAGCTGTGCAACTTCGGTACGCTTGAAGAGTCCATGATCAGGGATCAAGTGGTGTTTGGGACAAATAATGCGAAACTTCGAGAAAAGTTGCTGAGCGACAAAGACTTAAACTTGCAGAAAGCAGAAGAAATTTGCAAAGCTGCTGAGATTGCTGCCATTCAGAGCGCAGCATGGTCAAATGAAAGCCTGCACGTTGACGTTACACGCCGCACACACCGCACGAAGTTTGCGAATGGAACTCGGTGTCAAAATTGTAACAAGGTACATGCCCCCGAGCGGTGCCCGGCGTATGGAAAAACTTGTTATGCATGCAAAAAACGAAATCACTTCGCCGCATGCTGCAACAATGCGCGCAGGATAAGCGAGGTTCACAAAGCCGAAGAAAGCGATGAAAATTTTGACATCTTGGGCATCAGCATTTGCGGCGTCACCGGAGATATAGGAGCGGATTGGATGGTTCGCGGAAAAATAGCCGGTCAGGAGATACAATTCAAGGTAGATACCGGGTCTCAGGCAAATTTGCTGCCCCTAACCCTGTTCAACCGAATCGCCCACGCAAGCACTCCGCGAAAGAGCACCGCTGTCCTCTCCGCCTACAACGGCAGTACAATCAAACACGTTGGCGTGGCGACCGAAGATCTCGAGATAAACGAAGCACAGCATTCAGTCTCGTTCTTTATCGTGAAAAAGGGGCGCCAAGCCATCCTTGGCTTAAAGACATGCCAGCAGTTTGGTCTGGTACCGGTGTCGACGGACGCCGTGAAGGTAGGCGATGAGCAAACGAAATTCCAGCTTGCATTTCCTGACCTCTTCAGCGGCACCGGCTGCGTCAGGCGACCATACAAAATGGTGCTACGAGAGGATGCCGTTCCAGTCGTGCAGCCTGCCCGCAGAGTACCCATAGCATTGAAAGGACGCCTGCGACAAGAACTGCAACGAATGGAAAAGGCCTCGATCATCGTCAAGGTGGATGAACCAACTGAATGGGTGAGCCCCTTGGTAGTTGTGCACAAGAAGGATGGTACCCTTCGCATTTGCATGGACCCTAGAGCAGTGAACAGGAGCATTAAGCGGGAGCACTATCCTATCCCTTCAAGAGAGGACATAGAGAGCGAGCTGGCAGGAGCACAATATTTTTCCCGGCTCGACGCTAATGCCGGCTTTCATCAGATTCCTTTAGATGAGGCCACTTCACGAATATGCACTTTTGCGACACCATTTGGGCGGTACCGTTTTTTGCGTCTGCCTTTCGGAATTTGCTCAGCCAGCGAGGTGTTTCAAAAGACTCTAACAGAGATGTTCGAAGGGCTGCCGGGAGTGCGCGTCTACGTAGACGACGTTTTAATATGGGGCGACTCAAAGGAAGAACACGACGAACGCGTCATAGCAGTACTAAGGCGGGCGCAAGAGGAAGGGCTGACATTTAATCCAGCTAAATGCGTGTTCGGCACCACGCAGGTTGCATTCCTTGGCGACGTTATCGGAAGAGACGGAATTCGTCCGGACCCCGATCTAATCGAAAGCGTCCGTGCCATGCCAGCCCCAAAAGATAAACAGGGTGTGCGCAGACTACTCGGGGTTGTGAACTACTTTCGGAAATACCTGCCAGCTTTGAGTGATAAAACGGCGTTGCTGCGTAGCCTGGTGAAAGAAGCATCGGTGTTTGAGTGGACAACAGCCCATGAGCGCGAATGGGACCAGATCTGCGCAGCGCTTGCTAATCCTCCATTGCTGGCTCTTTTTGATGAAAAAAGAAACACTAAGATAACTGCGGACGCCTCGGCAACAGGTATTGGCGCTGCCTTATTGCAAAGACACGGGGATGACTGGCGCCCAGTGACCTACGCCTCAAGAGCGCTGACGCCGAGTGAAGAGCGATACGCCCAGATAGAAAAGGAAACACTGGCAATTGTTTTCGCTTGTGAAAAATTTCATCAGTTCGTGTATGGACGAAGCATTACGATAGAAACTGATCACAGGCCATTACTTGCGATTGCCGAAAAGAACATTGCAGATATGCCACCCAGGATACAGCGGTTTTTCATCCGTCTTATGAAATACGATTTTTTGTTACAGTTTGTACCTGGTAGGGACCTGTTACTCGCAGACCTGCTGTCTCGGGCTGCACTACCAACTGGTGGAGAGGAGGAGAAGACGATATCGCCTAGGGCGAATGCTGATAGCAGATAGTCCGGTCTGTTACATCTTCTCTTCACACATTTTCAAAACACTGATTTCTTTTGCACTCATTTACTTGATGGAAGGATGGCCCGTAGTGAAGGCGCTTCGGTTCGCTGCGCTGGCGTCCTGACCTGCGCAGGCCAGCCGGTGGGCTGGCCTGCGCAGCCCTTCCTCGAAAGCCCTTCCTCGAAAGTACGCATACAGTCAACCGAGTGAGCCCCTCCTGCTTCAGCCAACGCCCGACCGACCGTGGCATCGCGTAGGCATAGACCTATTTACATTCGCTGGAGAACACTACGTAGTTGTGTTTGATGCCCATTCCAACTTTCCCGACGTCGAGAAACTCAGAGGTACCACGGCGGCGGAAGTAATCGACAAGATATCTGCTATCTTCTCGCGATACGGCATTCCCAACCAAGTTTGCACCGACAACGGGCCTCAATTTGCATCGCGAGAGTTCGCGTCCTTCGTGCGCCGATATGACTTCGAGCATATCACCTCAAGTCCAGAGTTCCCACGATCAAATGGCTTAGCTGAAAAGGGGGTACAGATCGTGAAGCGTATTCTAAAGAAAACCCACGAGTCTCGGGGTGATGTATGGCTTGGTCTGTTGGCTTATCGATCTTCTCCCCTTGACAGCGGTCACTCACCCGGAGAACTACTGCAAGGTCGTCGCCTGCACGCCACTCTTCCAGAATACAACGTCGACGGAGGCATACCCGTATGGAAACAGCGACAGTCTTCCCGAGGCAGGCCACTACCACCCTTGGAAGCCGAAAATGTGGTCCGGATCAAACATGGAAGCTGGTCACGCCGAGCGAAAGTGGTACGAGAGACTGCACCACGATCATACGTGGTAAGAACGGAAGACCATGGGCTCCTGAGACGGAACCGACAACACTTGCTGCGAACGGACGAAAACTTCAACGACAAGGTCTGCCCCGAGGGTAATCCGAACTTCGACACGAGGCCCCCGACGAAGTTCAGTGATGGACACCGCGGCAACATCACGCCGGACAACCCACTGGGGTGTCACCAGGTGCAACCAGCTCAGCCAGAAGATTATAGCGCCACCACTTCTCCAGACACTCCAGGAAGCCCACCGGCTGGCCTGCGCAGGTCAGGACGCCAGCGCAGCGAACCGAAGCGCCTTCACTACGGGCCATCCTTCCATCAAGTAAATGAGTGCAAAAGAAATCAGTGTTTTGAAAATGTGTGAAGAGAAGATGTAACAGACCGGACTATCTGCTATCAGCATTCGCCCTAGGCGATATCGTCTTCTCCTCCTCTCCACCGTTTCGTGCGCTTTACGTTCCTTCCTTTTCTTTCTTTCCCCCTTCCCCGCTGTGAGCGCGGCTACTTAAGCCCAGCAAATAAACGGCCAGGGGTCTTTCGTCATGGCGAGGCCCAGCCACGTGTTCATCGTCGTCTTGTCTCTGAGCTAAACGATACAATAGTGAGCTCGGATTTATCCATCATCCTGCCGATGTTCAGTGTAGCTGCCGCATACGTCTTCGTGCAGTTCCCAGAGGCGTGTCTAAAACGCTTGCAAGTGTCACACCGCGGTACTCGACAGTCCCTCTTAATGTTGCCAATTTGCTGGCAGCGCAAACACCGCGGCGCTCTTCCGGTTGCCTAAATAAGTGCGAGCTCTCCTCCAACTCATAACTGGTGAGGTATATCGTCCAGCGTAACGTTAGCCTTTAGCCGGAGCGTCACGGTTCTCGTCATGGTATTCTGCTGGGTGTAGCCGTCAATTCGCCACTTATCCATTCCTACATCAAGCACCGTGCCGTAGGGGGTCAGTGCATTTTGTACGTCCTCTTCTCGTACGTGGTAGAGCAACCAATGTAGCTTCAGACGGACGTCGCGGTGGCTTGGGTCGACTACCATGCATTTGAGGCCTTTCACAGTGAATTGCGGATCAGTTAAAAGTTTCTTTGCACCGTCAGTGCTTCTGCACATCACCGCCCACACGTGGTTCATTTGATATGCGCCGAGCGCAAGAACCTTAGTGGGCTGAACACGTCGAAAAAGTGGCTCGCGAAAGTCTTCCGTGCGATAAGGTCTTCCTTTTACATCCGCATGCAGAAAAACAGTGTTCTGAACCACACACCCGGCATTCGGCAGAGGGGGCAAAATAACAGCATAACCCTGGGGCATTTCAATCCTGGAACCACGGCTAAGCTGAGCCGCCAATGCCGCTCCCACGGAGCTCATGATACACACGTCTGAATGCTTTCGCAACCGGAAGTGGAATCTCTCAGCTGTGCTGGTACTTGTGACTTGCTGGCAAACTTGCCTTAGGTCGGCTTGATGTCGGGAAAGCAATCGCGTTAATACGACTTATAAAGCGTTTTAAAACGGCGAAAGAGCAACCAGTCGTCGCACAATGCGAATAGCGTAACGAATGGGCCATCCAATGCTCCAAATCATCACAAAAGCTTGTCCTAGTTCCCCTATTAACTGTGGCACATGCCCACTTCTGCCATAATTCATTATCGTCGTCAGGCACTGCATGAAAAATAGGCACGAACTTCCTTGCAAGTGTTTAACAGATACCACGCTTCTCAGAAGAATGACAAAAAATAGCGTAGCAAATGCTGGGATACCCAAAAGTTTACTATTAATGCCTTAGTGTGTACCAAGCAAGTGTGCTTGCAGTAGTTACCCAATGAGTGTTCTGAAAAGGCTCTGAAAGGCCGCTCTTCTAGCTTGCTTTGACTGTGCTGCGCCTTCCCCGCAGGCCTGGCATTTTTTCTTTCTTTCTTTTTTCGAGAAAGGAACTTATAGAAAAGTAGTTTCTTGGACCTGCTCCAACAATTTTTTCGCCAGTATGCCCATGTCCCCAAAAAGAGAGAGAAATAAATAAAAGGAACAGACAGGAAGGCTAACCTGTCCCCTGTGCTTGAAATGTTTTCCCCAAAATACCTCGAAATCTACATATGTAGCCTGTTATCCTTGGTATGCGGCGGTAAATTTGTGTTTCACTGGGCTTGAATTATATGGTAACAAAGTTTAAAGCGCAGCGAATTAATGATATATACCGTACAAATCTTAATTTCTAATAATATAATAATAATATGTGCTTCAACATCCCAAAACCACGATATGATTATTAGGAACTGGTCATTTTAGGACGTTAAATCTCACATTTTTAGAGACGCCGTAGTGGAGGGCTCCGGAAATTTCGACCATGTGGTGTTCTTTAACATGCACTGACATCACACGGGCCTCTGCCATTATACCTCCATCGAAATGTGACCGCAGCGGCTGGGATCGAACCCACTACCAGCAGCCGAGCCTCTGTTTCACCGAGGTGGACCATTATTAATATTAAGAACCACGATATGATTATGAGCCATGCCAAAGTGGAGGGCTTAGGACATTTTCAACCATCTGGAGTTCTTTAACGTACAGTGACATCGGCTTTAACCGCCGCGGCAGGGATAGTCTTCCTTCCTCTGTTCGTCGTCTTGCTTGCGTCACTCAGACATCAGCCACTAATCCAGCTAATGTGGTGCAGCCTATTCACGAGAACATGACAACGAACTGATCAGAAACATGTGAAACCTCTGGCGCAGATAGCTCACTGTAGCTGAAGGGAGCTTTGGGGCTCGCTGACTGGTTGACTGGTTGTGCCCTCGCCATCTCCGACGACAGTGCAGCTCTGGCCGACTGGGTTGGTCCTACGCCACCTCCTGACGCCTGTCACCGACGATGACGACAGCGTAGCTCTGGCCGACTGGATTAGCCCTACGTCATCTCCTGTTGCCGACAAGAGCTCTCGACAGTGGTGCCACGTCCTCGGACTCCTGCGACCGTGTTTCATCTTTCCTATCTTCTCTGTACTTCCATCGTCGCTCGCTCTCCCTGCGCATCTCTCTCTCTCTCTCTCTCTCTCTCTCTCTATATATATATATATATATATATATATATATATATATATATATATATATATATATATATATATATATATATATATATATATATATACGTTTAATCCTATCCTTTTAATCCCTCCTTAGCCCCATTCATGGAGGAAGGAAAAAACTTAGGAGAGGCCATGACGTCACATTTTGTAAAGCAGGAAGTAGGGAAGAGTAGGAGCGCTCCTTCTCGCACTTGTGGGCATGCTCATCTGGTTGCTAGAAGACGATATCGCGTTGCGCTGGCCAGAGCGCAGGGACATCGCCAGCTGACCGAGCTGGAAAGCGATACATCTGATTGCATCGGCTAAAAAGCTGCGATGCCCTCGATAAAACGGGAACCAGGTGTCAGCTTCCACAATTGAGTGTATTGAACTTTCGTTATGTTTGACGTACAGTATGATCGAGAATATCCTCGCAGAACACAATGCACGATACTTAATGCGTCTGCGAAGTGTTCCTGGTGTTTGTTTACGGCTCTTGATGACAGTTCTTGAACGCAATAAAACGCAGAGCCATTGACCACAACGCTGACGACATGGCGCAGCTAGCACTGGAGTTTCTTTTTTCGTTCGCTTTGTCCGCGACGTGATATCACTGTGTTTCAATTTATTCATGAATATTTGTCCATGTGTCAATAATGTCAGTGAATTCGCATACATTTATAATTGCTTTCATGCAGGTTTCCCAAAGAAACCCGTCGAAGGAGGCTATGATTCGAGCCAATGCGACTGAGAACCAACGAAATGGTCTTTTGTGTGCTCAAAACACTTCCCACCTGAAAACTTCAATAGGGCAGCGCCAGTGGCAGTTCGCCTTCGCGGGGATGCCGTTCGTACTGCCGTGCGAAACCGCAACGACGCGCGTGCTACAGATATGAATGCCCAACCTTTATTGGAGAGACATGTCAATTGACTGTATGGTTATACCTAGGTATATTGCCCTGGCGAGTGTACAGAAAATGGAACAAAGTTTTACTGAGTTCAAGCGTTGCTATTGAGTTTTTCGAATAAACTTCCAGTTACGTGCTTCAAGTCTATTGAGCTAAATGCAAAAAAGAAACTGTGTCACTAAACAGGGTAATCGCCATGGACGTCTTTTTTTTTCAGGTGAACAGGTAAGTTAAGCGTACGCGACATAATTTAACTGTGCCATCTGCATTGGCCTTCTTCCATAGAAGCATGTTGCACTTTCAGATTATCTCTTGCACCTGTGCGTCATAACATTCGCACCATAGAGTTTCATACAATCGCACCAACGTGGCGGCACTTCAGTCAAGCTACAGTGGAGCGGGGCGGTCGTTCGGGTACGACTGCTTCGAAGAGAGCTTCGGCCCATATAAAACTACCACACATAAAACGCAATGAAATCTGAATACATCAAGCAGCTTCGCAAATCGCTTTCTTGTGTCAAACACAATTGGGTTATGCATGTATTTCTACTCTTGACAATGCAGCCTTCAGTGACAGCACCGGCCAAATGCTTTCCAATCGTCACAGTCGCGCACAGAAACGGGTCGCCACTGTCTCCAACATTAATAGCCGCCAAAGGTGTCTGTTGTGTTGGGGGTTGGCTGGTCCCGATGAAGCAGAAGAAGAAGACGGCCGAAGGAGACGTACGCGGCCGGCGGGGACGCCGACCAGACCGAACACGCGGGTTGGCGCGAAGCGCCGAAGAGAAGAACAACAACCGCACTCCACCGTTACCCAACGCACACTAATTTTATTTTACAGTCGCCTTGAAATCCTGGATGCCAGAGCGGCGCCCCCTGGCATCCTCACATGTCATTCCGAAACCGAAACCAACAACCCAGAACACAACAATCATCCCCTCCTCGAAAGAAGTTCACCTATACACTGTTTATATTTATACATGATCGGTACAAGAACACATGAAAATTCAGAGCAGGGCACACCGAACTCACACATTATGAGTCCTGAAAATGCATTGAAAAAATGTACAATGGAAGTCCTGAAAATGCAATGAAAAAAAAAGGTACACAACTCAGTACAATATTGATTTGAATGCATTGGACCTTTTCACAGAACAATAATGTTCACAAGAGCAATGAAAGGGATTCTACATCACGTAGTCTTCGAACCGACGCGGCTTCTGCCGCTTCCGCTTAGGGCGGGCCCTTTTGGGTGTAGAATTAGGCGTCTATGCACCTTGGTCACTTGTGCTCTAATGTGACACATCAAGAGCAGTAGAAGATTGTGAAGGCTCTGAACGAGCGTTAAAATTCGCGTTCTCATCAGAGATCGCAGCATGAGCTTCGAAAGGACTTTGTGGACCGGAGTCCGGTTCAACAGTCTCAGCCGTATTTGAAGGTTCGAAGTGAACCGTATGAGTTGGTGTACTTGAACCAGCAACACCGACAGGTAACTCGTCCCCCCTTGAAGAAGAAATGCCTGTACATGGAGGCCACATGTAACAGTCTAATGCATAGTTGAAAGGCAAGGACGGAACGTGTTGGGGAAGACTTTTAGGTGTTGAAGGCGAATCCGTATGAAAAATAACAAGGCGCAAAGCATTCCAGGTGTTACCATCACTTAAGCGAAAAGCAGTGGGGCTAACCTGGCCCAAGACTTTGTAAGGACCCCGATACTTGGGGTGCTTGCCTCGTACACGAAACTTGACTAGATCGCCAGTGCGAACTTTCGACTGCTTTGCACCTCGACGGGTGTCAACATACATTTTCATTGCTTGTTGATGAGAAAAAACCCTGGTACGGATTTGATCAGGAGAAGACACCGCTATGTTACGAGGCAAAGAGACTATGTCGAGAGCAACTCGCGGTTGCCTACCGTGGAGAAGCTGAGCAGGAGACACTCCAGTGGTGCCTTGTGGTGTGAACCTGTACGAAGCTAAACATTCAGTCAAGACTTGCTTGAGGGGACGGTGCTCTAATTGGGCGATCTGGATATGTTCCTTCAGAACGCGATTAAAGCGCTCGATTTGCCCATTTGATTGGGGATAGAAAACTGATGACCTCAAGTGCTGAATCCCTCGTTGTGAAAGAAAAGCCTCGAAATGTTGGGACTGAAACTGTGGACCATTGTCCGTAACTACGGCATCAGGAAAACCTTCCCGGCTGAAGATTGAAGACAAAAACTCAATGATGACCTCAGAAGTAACCGTATGTGTGAAACAAAGCTCTGGCCATTTAGAATGGTAGTCGATGAGAGAAACAATGAACCGGGCATTTTGCGGAACATTATGCAAAGGACCGATGATGTCCATGCCGAGTTTCTGCCAAGGCCGATCAGGCCACTGGACTGGTTGCAACGGAGAAAATGCAATTTTGGCAGACTTGTTAGCTGCCTGACATATATGGCAGTTGTAAACTGCATGCTCGACCTGCTTGTCTAAGGCTGGCCACCAGTACCTGTCTCGGAGATTCTGTTTGGTGCGGACAATGCCTGGATGGGCCTCATGGGCAAGCTGTATTAGCTTGTTACGGAAAGAAGCAGGGGGAATCACGCGTTCATCGCGGAAAAGCAAGTCCTCGACACAAGGCAGTTCCTGTCGGACTGCGAAGTAAGGCAAGAATTCAGAAGCAAGAGCACATTTGGAAGGCCATCCTTCACGTAAATATTTGAGAGCTTGAGACAAAGTGGAATCTGCAGCTGTAGCTGCCTGAAGCTCAGCTTTAGTAATGCAGGAAGTAACTAATGAAACAACTTCCTCATCCCGCTCTTCAGTAACCGGTATCTGAAGAGGAAGGCGCGACCACGTTATTAGAACCCTTACAATATTGAACACTGAAATTATAATACATGAGTTTGGCACACCAACGGGAAATGCGAATGGGGCGACGGCCTTCGGATCCTGCAGAAAGAAGAGCAACTAGTGCTTGGTGATCTGTACGTAATGTGAAGTGCCGGCCTCACAAGTAAACATGCCATTTCTCACAGGCGAAAAGACACGTGAGAGCTTCACGCTCTCCTACAATTATGTGCGTTCAGCAGGGTCAACGTACGAGATGCGAAAGCGATAGTGATCAGCTGATCACCTCTAAGTTGTTGAAACACTGCTCCCAGTCCAACATCGGACGCATCCGTCGTGATGACGATAGTAAGCTTCTCATTGACAATACTAACAGCTGGCTTTGAGGCCAGTATTCACTTAACTCGAATGAAGCTCTGCTCAGCTTCAGCTAACCAGTTAAAAGGCTATGCTTGACGAAGTAGAGTACGCAGTGGTTCAACAACATCAGCATAGTGAGGAACAAACTTGGCATAATAACCAACAAGACCTAAAAAAGATTGCAAGGTTTTGGCATCAGTAGGCCGTGGGGCATTGACAATGGCCTGAACTTTAGATTCAACAGGTGTCAAGCCACGGGAACTGACATTATGTCCTAGAAATTGTAACTCATTCACAGAAAAAATGCACTTGTTATTAAGTTTCATACCACATTCACTGATGCGGTTGAGAACAGTATGCAAGTTAGCATCGTGCTCTTCGCAAGTATGTCCGCACACCAAAATGTCATCCAAGTAACAAAGGGTGCCATTACAACCCTTAAGAATAATTGACATCATTTTCTGAAACACTGCAGGGGCAGATGCAAGCCCGAAACACACGCGGCGAAACCGAAACAAGCCTTCGTGCGATACAAATGTGGTTAAGTCTCTACTGCACTCAGAAAGTTCAACTTGGTGATAAGCGGACGCGAGGTCCAGCTTGGAGAAACATACCGCTCCGGAGAGCTGATGAAGCAGTTCTTCAATGTGAGGAAGTGGAAAACCATCTACGACGATCACCTTGTTCGGTTCTCGTAAGTCGACGCATAGTCGAAGGGATCCATCTTTTTTCTTGACGACGACCAGTGGAGAAACCCAGTCGGAAGCAGAGACAGGCTCGATGATTCCGCTGGCTTGAAGGCGAGACAGTTCCGCAGAGACTTGCTCACGGAGAAGAAGAGGAATGCGGCGCAGCTTGGCACGCACAGGGCACACACCTGGTCGACGCATCATTTTATGCACAAAACCGCGCACACAACCTAGTTTACGGGTGAACAGGTGGTGGAATTCAGAAGGCGTGTTGGCCGAAAGATCACCTTGGACGTCGACTTGAGCACACGTCATAGACGCACCGAGGATGTTGATGGACAAAGCCCTGATGGCATCACGTCCCAAAAGCGAGCTGCCATTGGCTGTTACATAAAAAGTAATGGAAGCAGTGCGACTGCGATAGGAGACCTGAGCTGTAAAATGACCTAAATTATCAATCGTTTCCTTGGCATATGTTTGTAGAAAGACGTGTGAAGGCAAAAGCCGAATGTAGGAAAAATGACTATAAAAGTCAGCGGCACTGATTAAAGAGACTGAGGCACCAGTGTCCACGAGAAATGACAAGGACACATAGCCCACTGAAGCTACGATGCTGGGCTCGGACGTAGTGTGGAGGCCATCCACATTTAAAACAGTGACCGTATCGGTTTGTGCAGTGCTCGAAGGAGCGGACGAAGAAACTGGTTCAGGAAGAATTGCTGGACGGGAATTGCATACGGACTGAAAATGTCCAATTTTTCCACACGCAAGACAAGTGCGGTTTCTCGCGGGACACTGCGCGAAATTGGCTAAATGCCGAGCCGATCCGCAACGAAAGCAATGAGCGGTTGCGCTTGGAGCAGAAAATTGCGAACGCGAGTTAGGAGCTCGGTGCTGTTCCTGAAAACCAGAATTTGGCGGGATGGGGTCGCCATATTGCTGGCTTCCTCGCCCCCGCGACGCAGAGAGGCCGCCATGTTGGCTGTCACGGAAGGACTGTACAGGCAACGTTTCTAGACTGGGTAAGTTGCAAAACTCCCCGCGTCAAACTTCTTGTCACACGGCGCCGGGATAGCTTGCGGTTTGGTGGCACTGGCGGCGCAACAAGCTTCTGCTAGCAGACGAAAACGCGTAGTCGTCATAGCAAGACGCCGTGGCGGCCGTTCTGAACTTTGCTAACAGTATATTATCGAGATTTGTTGTGCTGCCGCAGAAACTTAATACTGCGCAATATTTAGCGGTGTAAGTCAAATACAATATAATTATGGTTCTCTGAACTGCCCACAATAAACAATGCTTGACATATATAGCATAACATGCAAGTCTGTTAGTTAGCTGCTAGTTGGTGTACGTTCGCAATAGATTTTTAGACGAGAAAACTCAACTACAATGTCTTGCATCCTCTTTTGTGGCTGTGCTTTTCGTGCTTGACAATAAATTACAACTATGATGCGCAATCTCGTGGCTTTTGTCTGGTTAGGTAGTCAGCCTTTTTTTTTATGTCAGTCACATTCTTTAACAACTTATACCGTCGAAAAGCTACGCTTGCGGCCATTTCCTTGAGCATGTCTTCCCTCTGCTTCTTCTGGAGTTCCTATAATGAAACCTGTTAACACAGCTGCAGCCAAAACTTCGAGCAGAGGCCGCACTTTGGGGTATCGGTGAGCACTTCGTAGTCATTACTCACGAGTCAGCCTGCTGACGCACTGGGACAACATGAACACACTTTCAGCTTTTCTATGTCCTCCAGAAGTTCGGCCGATCGGAAGATGGTATCTGCCTTGCCGGGTGACTTGGCCAAACGATGGTGACGGCTGCTAATGGTGACTGTCATGTCCTCTGCGACTACAAAGCACTTCTCCAAAAACGGCGCTCTTTTTTTTTTGAGCCCTAGAAACTCCACAAGACGTCTTGTCTCGTCATTCTCAACAACTTTCCGTCAGCATGCGAACAAACGTTTTCTATGTCTTGAAGCGAAATGACGCCGCTAGTTGACGGCATGTCGGGACTTATTTCACTGTCTTCGAGCTCAGTGCTCAGAGATAGTCTATTCTTTTTCGCCGATAATATTCTGGAAAATACCCCACTCCTATAGGGAAGCTTTCGCTTATTTATCGAGGGCTCCGTGACAAGGTAAGCGGACAAATTCGGGAATATTCGTGAAACGCATCCTTGGACGAGGTCCCACTTTCCTATTGCGATTTGTACCTTCTTACCATATGACGTGTGTGAAAGTCTTCAGGATGTTCTTCTCATGAAAGTGCATATCACACACACGTGATTTTCTGGGCAGTTTCTTATCCGCACGAGGAATAACGTGGTCCCATACCTCTCGCTGCTCAGGTACACGTGGGCACAAAAGAAACGTTGTGGTGTCTCTCATTTCCTGTGGCTACTCTACAGCCGAGAACGCAACATATGGGCATGATGGAAACACGCAACACATACAAAGCACAACAGGGCACGCTGAAGCACAAAACTGTTCACGCAGAAAGAAGCCTCCACAGATATCGACTTACTGCAACATGCACAGGCGATGGAGGTTACGGGAGTGACAGGAGCAAGCATGCAGTGAGTGAATCCGGATGCGACAGCAGCGCCACGTTTGTGCTGGCAGCGGCAGCGCCGCGCAACATCGCTCAGTTTTGCAACTTACTTAGTTCTAGAAACGTTGTGTGCAGGCGGGCGTCCATGTTGGCCGCCACGCCGAAACAAAGGGCCGCCATGTTGACGCGCCCCGTGAAACAAAGAGCCGCCGCCTTGGCTCCCCGCAGCAGAAAGTTGCTGCACTGAATGCGGAGCGAATTGCTCCAACTCGCGCAATCTAGAGGGCTTCAGATAATGAAATCGAGGAGCCTTTTTGAAGCATGCGGCAGCAGACGTTTTGCGAGGCTACCCCGGTGAAAAGCTGATGGCGGATCATATCGTCCTCTAGCGCGCCGAAGCCGCACGACGCGGCGAGCGTTCGAAGAGAAGTAATGAACTCGGCGACTGGCTCACCAAGCAATTGTCGCCTTTCTTGAAATTTCACGCGTGCGAGATAATCGCACGAAACATCTTTAAAATGCTCATCGAAAAGAGCAACAGCATTCTTGAAGGCATCGCCCGACGCTGGCGTCGACGTTGGTGGCTTCCAAAGTATAGAATAGCTCTAAACCGGCAGGGCCCAACGCGTTGAGCAGCAGGGCCTTACGACGCTCGGACTTGCTGGCGTCCTCCCCGGCCACGTCTGCGTAGGCCTGAAACACCAATTTCCAGTCCGCCCACGGGAGTGGCGGGTCTCCGGGCGAATGAAGAAATAGGGGAGGTGGAATAGGAGACGCCATTTCAAGCAAAAAGAATGGAGAGGTGCAGACGAGAAGAAAATGACGCCAGTATACTGTTTGAAGAAGACGACAGAGGCGGCGTAGCTGAATGAAGAAGGAATGAAGCGACGCAGCACGCAGCAGCCACCTTGCTGGGAACAAAGAGCGTCTAGGGTTTGCAGGGTCCATTAAAAGCAAGAAAAAGACGAACACGGAGAACGAAATGGGTTCTTACACGTCCTCGTCGCCATTGCTGTGTTGGGGGCTGGCTGGTCCCGACGAAGCAGAAGAAGAAGACGGCCGACGGAGACGTACGCGGCCGGCGGGGACGCCGACCATACCGAACACGCGGGTTGGCGCGAAGCGCCGAAGAGAAGAACAACCGCACTCTACGGTTACCCAACGCACACTGATTTTATTTTACAGTCGCCTTGAAATCCTGGATGCCAGAGCGGCGCCCCCTGGCATCCTCACATGTCATTCCGAAACCGAAACCAACAATTCAGAACACAACAGTGTCGTTCTGTTCTCGGAAATGTATCCTTTCATCGCGGAGGAGTGCAGCAGCATGGTGTCGAAGGCAAACAGCGAAGTTGCGGCGCGAAGCCTTCTTGGAGAAGCTGTCGCGGGCTTCGAAAACCCCTCGCGATGACACGCTGAATTCTGCGCACGCGACCGTGACGACATACTCACTGTAGGATGAACTTCCAAAACCTTACGTCATCCACGAACACAACGATCTCATAAAAATGCAGATTCACATACAACAACCCGATCAAAGGTGTGATCTGACGACGCAAGACGACGGGGCCATGACGGGGCATCGACGGCGTGCCCACATTGCCATAGCAACCATTGCGAAAGAGTATGTCACCTTCGTCATACTTTTTTTTCTCTGCCGCTTGGATAGCGAGGGCCTCTTTTCAGTTTTCCTTTCTTTATGCGCCCATTCCTTATGAGCTACTGTTGAGGTGTCACACCAGATGCAGACAGGTACGAGGCTCACTTTTCTCTTTTTTTCCCTTTATAACCACATAAGTAAAAGCTTCGGGAGAAATGGCTGCGTCGCCGATTGGCCGCGAGATTAAGCAGTGTCGCCGCCTGGCGGCGATTCACCGAAACGGTAAAGTGTCCCGAGATTGCAGGCGCGCGACATGTTTCTCTCCGGCCGTCACAATCATAGAGTTAATATACAAACACTAAAGGAAAAGCTCCCCATAGGCCCCACGCATTAAAACATATAACCACTTGGATTCCGCCATGGTGGAACGATTGCCAACTTTTGTGTAGCGTCTACTCGCACTCGCCACTGAATGCTGCAATAACTCCTGGCATTTTTGTGGCTTCATGGCCCCCATTTGCGTCGCAGTAAGGTACTGTCACATAAAGACGAGTTGTCGACTCTAAGAAGAAGAAACCCGGACGACGAGGCAACGAGGCGCCCAAAAAAGCCGGCGTAACCCGCAACCCACCGCACAATCGCTTTCAAAAGAATGGTGGTGCCATCTAATAAATAAACCTGCAAGTTTGCAACCGCTCCTCTTCGAGCGCACGTTGCCCAAAGCAGAGTATCGTTCCATCATGGCGGCATCCTAGCGGTTATGGGTTCTCATGCAGAGACCCTCTGGGGAGCTTTTCCTCTAGAATCTGCATTAACTCTTTCTCTCAACGCACATGTCTCAACGTTACAAGAATGGTGGCGCCATCCACTGAAAAAACCTGCAAACGCTTTTCTTTGTGCTAAGTAAATTATATAAATCGGCATTGTGTCTTTTCTAAAAATAATTTATAAAAAATTTATACAATTTTTGTCAATTTATAATACACGAAAACGCTTTTTTACAATTTGTAAAATAAAAATTGGAGTGTTTTAAACAGTTGAGTTTACCACGTCATTAAAGTATTGTGATGGCAACATTGACAACGTTCCAAGATGTCAGCGCTAAAAGCATAGAGTTTCTCAAATTTAACTAGAGGGCACTTTGGCGCTGCGATCGTTCAGCGACCATGGGAATGATGGGTAGTACCAACGCCTCCTAGATTTCTCGTGCCTGCCGGATTATCGGCAGTCACTTGGAAAGCGGCGGTCATCAGAACTACGATAGTGGCGCCACTCAAGTAGGGGTGTCTTCAAATAAGTTTTTACGTTTTTGGAGATTATATGCAGCAAAAATAACGTTAGAAGTTTTAGAAAGGCGTAAACGTAAATATAGTTAACCCTACGTAAGTGATGCTGTTATTCAGCGAGCAACTTTTTTTAATACAAGACATCCTCTGAACTTAGGAGCAAATGCTAAAATTCCCAATATCAAAGGCCAAGAACAAAAAATTTTACTCCTACGTAGGCAGCGCCGCTATAAATGACTGGTGTTTCGCGCTCATCTGGCAGGCATAAGGAATCTAGGAGGCGTTGGTAGTACACACATTTGCCTAGTCTTCGTACTTGCGGGCGGCAAATCATACTTGCGGCTTCGTTTATTCTGCGTTTCGTTTTTGTTTTGAAAAAAATATTCAACACTTTCGAATTTCGTGACCCAATTTGCCAATTTGGAAAGGTAATTTAAAAAAATAGGGCGGTGAAGCGCAATTATTGAACATTTGCCGATTTTTGTTTCGTGAGAAAACAGCTTCAAGCCACACGAACACACATGGAGCCAAAAGCAGGCCAGAAGTACAAAGTTTAGACAAATGTGTGTACTACCCATCATTCCCATGCTCACTGAAGCGCCGTGCATTGCAGCTCCCTTAGACACTAGCGCCAGAGTTCCCTCTAGTGTATATTGGGAAACTCTATGGCTAGAAGGAGCAGTGTCACGGTCGCCATATTCACGCCTGTGGGGGTGCTGACACCCCCCCTGTAATGTTGTCTGCACCGCGTGGCGCACGTGTCTCGCCCCAAGGCTTTATTTCGGTGGTGACCACCGCCGGGCGATTGATGGCGTTGTGTTCGCTTTGAGTACCACTGTTGGTAGAGTGGTAGCGCCGGCGGTGGCCCCTGGCGGAAGGCAGGCCTTGGTGGTGGGCGCGCGTTGAGCGAGCCTCTTCTGCGCGTGGCGGCTGCCGTGAACAGTTGTCTGTAGCGTGGGCCCCCGGTGCTCGGCACTGCGGGCTTCGCGCCGGGGTCCCACGCGGAAGTCAGGCGTTGGCGATGCCGCCTTGGGTATGTGTTAGTGTGGTGGGTGTGTTTATCATGTTATTGTGTGTTTAGTGTCACTGCGTTATGTTGTTTGTATGGTAGCGTGTTAATTAAAATTGATGTAACATTCGGCGGACGATATCGTCGTCTAAATTAGTTAATAAACGTATGTATGTTGTGCGCTTTGTACCGACCGGCCTGCTGTGTCCGTTCACTTCAAGAGCGTGGCGTGGCGAGGCGCTCGTTCGCCTCGCCGAGACCCCACACTGGCTGCCCAACGTGGAGCTCTTGGAGTATCGGACGACAGTTTCTGCAGTTCAATACGGGGATTATGTTGAGCCGGAGTAGAGTAGGCCCAGGGGGGACTTCTTTGCTAGCGTCGGTGGTGTGCTTTGTTGAGAAGCGAGGAGATTGGTTTTGTAACGTGTTTGAATTTGTCGGCAGGATGACTTTCTATTTATTTTTTTTTGCTCGCAAGTATTGTTATTTTTTGTTGTTGTTAGTTTTCAAAAACGTTGTTGAATTAGGACGAGAGCCATGCGGTCTACATCCTGGGGTGAGCAAGGCCTAGAGCACGTGGTTTGTAGGCCAGGCACGAAGCGAGTGAGTACGGAAGGCTCATGGGTGGTCCGATTTTCTGTAATTAGTATCTTCTATATCTTTGGACTCAGGGAGCCGGGCATCATTGCTGTCTGACATTGCGGCTCGACGCCGAGGCGTCGTGACAACTCCCGGGGCGGTGGACGCCGATCGCTCGGTAAGCTGCTGTGTGCGGCGAGCGATAGGGCCATCTCACAAAGTGGACGTCTCCTCGCGGCTGCCTCTTCTGCTCCTAGGCTGGGTGCTGGGTGGATGCTGGTTGTTGCCGAGCGACTCATTAGGCCTAAGGCTCTGCGCAGCCGCCTGTCGCACGTGGCACAACTAGGTGGATCGTGGGGTTAAGGTGTTGTGCTCTGCTTCCCTCACTTTTTTTTTTCTTGTGAGCACGAGTTAGGAAAAGTGATTTTTGTTTTATTTTGATGGGCGTCTCGGCCACCACCGATGTATTAGCTAGCAGTACTGACCAACGTACCACGTGGACGAAAAGCTCGGAGCTCCCTTCCCGAGGACCTGCTCGATTGTTTTCTTTCAAGTTTTTTTTGATGTTGTTATTGATGTATTCAGTGGGAGGGATGTCATCCACGGCTGGCTGTCCTGCACATCGTCAGCGTCACTGGCCAGGAATGCGGTCGTGAGGTCGGGCGATGGAGATGCCTGGGACCTGCGCAACTGCCTGCAGTCCGGCGCCCTCGCGAGTGCTAGTCGCAACTGGAAGACGTGTCGGCGCTAGCGACGGATCGTCGCGCCGACGGCAACGTTGCTGTTGCGGGGCCGGTACTGAGGTGAAGTTAGCCGGACAGCGCAGCAGTGTCGACCGGCGGCGGCGTCGTGGTGCAAGGACATTATGGTCGTGCGATATCATTTTTTTTGTTAAAGCTTGTGTAGCTAATTTTTGATTTCGAAATATGGTTTGATTTAAGGTTGGGAGAATGTGGGGTTGCTGACACCCCCCCTGTAAAATTGTCTGTGCCGCATGGCGCACGTGTCTCGCCCCAAGGCTTTATTTCGGTGGTGACCACCGCCAGGCAATAGATGGCGTTGTGTTCGCTTTGAGTACCACTCTTGGTAGAGTGGTAGCGCCGGCGGTGGCCCCTGGCGGAAGGCAGGCCTTGGTGGTGGCCGAACGTTGAGCGAGCCTCTTCTGCGCGTGGCGGCTGTCGTGAACGGTTGTCTGTAGCGTGGGCCCCCGGTGCTCGGCACTGCGGGCTTTGCGCCGGGGTCCCACGTGGAAGTCAGGCGTTGGCGACGCCGCCTTGGGTATGTGTTAGTGTGTGTTTATCATGTTATTGTGTGTTTAGTGTGTCACTGCGTTATGTTGTTTGTATGGTAGCGTGTTAATTAAAATTGATGTAACATTCAGCGGACGATATTGTCGCTAGGTGAAAATAACAGAGTACAGGACGACGGTGCGACCAGAAAAACGAGGTCTGAATTAACAGAACAAAAGAGCAGCCACTTCGACTTTTTCTTTCTCAGAGGAATCGTGGGTGCTGTCCACGCTCATCACTTCGTCGTCCTCTGTCTTCTTGCCCGGCCTTTAGCCGTGACATTAGCCTCCCATTCAAGAAAGCATCGTCCCGATGCTTTAATCAAAGCGGTTTGTACTCAAAGCGGTTGTATAATCAAAGCGGTTTGTATAATCAAAGCGGTTTGTACTCGTTGGAAATGCATGAGTTCATTCGGTGAAATAAGGCTTCATGCGTACCACGTGCACAACTTCTGGAGCATACCTTCGACGCCTTGAAGAGTGCGCAGTATCAGGAACAACCTCATAATTAATGTCACTGAGACGTCGCAAAACTTTATAGGGACCGAAGTACTGTCTTAACAGTTTTTCTGAGAGGCCACGGCGCCGAATAGGTGTCCATATCCAAACTTTCTCTCCTGGCTCGTAGGAGACTGGTCGGTGACGAAGGTTGTACCGTCTTGAATCTTAGTCCTGCTGGCGACTAATACGTAGGCGTGCGAGTTGTCGGGCTTCTTCGGCCAGCTGAGTGATATAATCAGCATCCGTTTCAGCGTCTTCGCACTCGTGCGGCAGCATAGCATCCAGCATAGTGGTGACTTCACGACCATGAAGAAGGCGGAATGGCGTTGTTCTTGTTGTTTCTTGATAAGCCGTGTTATAGGCGAACGTGACATACGGCAAGATCTCATCCCAGTTTTTATGCTCCACATCGACGTACATGCAGAGCATATCCGCTAGTGTCTTGTTGAGACGTTCCGTAAGACCATTCGCTTGCGGATGATACGCCGTTGTTCGCCGGTGGGATGTGCCACTAAGTCTTAAAACTGTCTGTAATAGTTCGGCTGCGAATGCAGTTCCCCTGTCAGTTATTACCACTGATGGAGCACCATGCGTCAGCACCACATTCTCTACGAAAAATCGGGCTGCTTCACTTGCCGTGCCCCTCTCCAAAGCCTTGGTTTCGGCGTAACGAGTGAGGTAGTCGGTGGCTACTATAATCTATCTGCGACCTGCTGATGAGGTTGGAAATGGGCCCAAAAGATCCATTCCGACTTGAGCGAATGGAGTAGCAGGCACGTCAATAGGATGGAGGAGGCCTGCTGGTTTGACGAGTGGAACTTTTCTGCGCTGGCAATCAAGGCACGTCCGAACATAGTGTTGAACGGTTGCCGTCAGTCGTGGCCAGTAGTATTTCTGCCTCACTCTGCACAACGTACGCGTGTAACCCAGGTGGCCGAATGTTGGTTCATCGTGGCATGCCTGTAATACTTCGCTTCTTAGAGATGTTGGGACGACGAGTAAGTAGTCGTTTCCGTGTGGCGTGAAGTTCATCTTATACAGGACGTCGTTGCGCAAGCAAAATGACGAAAGCCCTCTCGCAAACAGTCTAGGTACAGCTGAAGTGCGACCCTCTAAAAAACGTATTATGGGTTCTAGTTCGGGGTCGTCTCGTTGCAGCTGTGCGACAGTTGCCGTGTTTACAACTCCGACAAAGGCTGTATCGTCGTCATCTGCCGTCGCAGGTTCGTATGGCGCACGAGAAAGGCAATCAGCGTCTGAATGTCGGTTCCCCGATCTGTAGACCACCGTCATGTCAAATTCTTGAAGCTTCAGGCTCCAGCGCGCCAACCGTCCTAAAGGGTCTCTTAAATTTGTCAGCCAGCAGAGGGAGTGATGGTCGCTGACAACATTAAAGGGACGACCATACAGGTATGGGCGGAATTTTATAACCGCCCACACCACCGCAAGGCACTCTTTTTCCGTAGTGGAATAATTTTCTTCCGCACGTCAAAGAGTTCTGCTCGCGTAAGCAATTACTCGTTCGGCGCCATCCTGCCACTGCACGAGTACAGCTCCTAAGCCGACATTGCTAGCGTCGGTGTGCACTGTTGTCGGTGCGTCATCATCAAAGTGTGCGAGGACTGGTGGCTTCTGAAGGCGTTGCTGCAGCTCGTCGAATGATTTTTGCTGCTCTTCATTCCATAGGAATGCGACGTCTTCTCTGGTAAGGCGAGTCAACGGCGAGGCAATGCGCGAGAAGTTCTCAATGAAGCGTCGGTAGTAAGCACACAGTCCTAAAAACCGTCTGACGGCCTTTTTGTCAGTTGGCGCTGGAAAATTCGTAACGGCAGCTATTTTTTCAGGGTCAGGCCGCACACCTTCACTGCTGACAAGATGCCCCAGGAACAGAAGCTCTTCGAAGCCGAAATGGCATTTTTCCGGCTTAAGTGTTAGTCCGGCGGAACGGATAGCTTGAAATACTGAGTGCAGTCGCCTGACGTGTTCGTCGAATGTGGCAGAAAATACGATGACGTCATTTAAATACACTAAGCACGTCTGCCACTTGAGGCCTGATAGTACGGTGTCCATTAGCCGCTGAAACGTTGCCGGTGCTGAGCACAAGCCAAATGGAAGTACCTTAAATTCAAAAAGGCCATCAGGTGTCACGAAAGCTGTTTTCTCCCGGTCTCTTTCATCGACTTCTATCTGCCAATACCCACTCCTTAGATCCATCGACGAGAAATAACGCGCGTGCCGTAGTCGATCGAGTGAATCGTCGATACGTGGAAGTGGGTAGACGTCTTTTTTTGTCACCTGATTCAGCTTGCGGTAATCCACGCAGAAACGTAAGGTGCCGTCTTTTTTCTTCACTAATACAACTGGCGAAGCCCAGGCGCTTTTCGACGGCTGAATAACGCCGTCTTCAAGAATCTGTCGCACCTGCTTTTCGATGGCTTCACGTTCTCGCGGAGCTACCCGGTACGGGTTTTGCCTGATGGGTCTGGTCATGTCGTCCGTTATAATTCGATGTTTTGTCAGCGGCGTTTGACGGACCCTGGAAATCGAAGAGAAACAATCTTCAAACTTGTTAATAAGCTGCATGATACTTTGCTTCTGCGCCGGCAGCAAACTTGGGCCAATATCAACAGATAGAGGTGCAGGGGTGAGATCAGTTGAATTATCTTTTTCAAGAGTTAGGCAGTCTGTCATCTCGGCGAGCTCTTCCATGTATGCGACTGCCATGCCCCTCGTTAGATGTCGGCGTTCAGAGCTGAAGTTCGTAATGAGGACGTGCGTGTGTCCGCATTTTATGCTTACCACGCCTCTTGCGATAGATAAACCATGGCTGAATAGCAGTGTTGGAATTTGCTCGACGATGTTTTCAGAATCGCTTGACGTGTCACATGTCACAGCCACGAGTGCACTCGACCGCGGTGGGATGGTCACGTCGTCTTCGAAGACACGCAAGGGCTGACGTCGCTGGTCTGTACAGGGCACATCCGAAACTTGATCTGGGGCCGTCCAAAACGTAACCGATCTCTCAGGAATGCTGATAATGGCACCGTATTCCCGCAAGAAGTCCATGCCCAAGATCAGGTCTTTGCAGCACTCCGGTAAAATTACGAAAGTAGCGACAAAATCTGAACTGCCGATATTAATTCGAGCTGTACATTTGCCTGTCGGCGTCACCAATTGACCCCCTGCGGTTCTAATGTTTGGTCCCGTCCATATTGTTCTTACTTTCTTTAGGCAGTCGGCGAGTTTACGGCTGATAATAGAGAAGTCCGCACCAGTATCTACCAGTGCTGTAATTGGGCGTCCGTCTATACAAATGTCTAGATTGGCGCTTACGATTTCGGTTGATGTCGGTGACGTCGTATCATCCTTGGTATCGTGCGTCGTACGATCCGTGGTATCATTCGTCATATCACGTCGTAGAGAAGATGTTGGGGGTGTGTTAGCATCTCGACGGGCGGCAACCTTCCCCCCAAAGGTCGCAGCTGTTAGTTTCCCCGACGAGGGCTAGGAGATCTGCCCCGGACCACCTCGGAGTACCTGCGCTGCGGCGGCGAGTTCGGTGCAGGTGAAGGAGAGCGGGGTCAACTATACGGCACTTCGGGTTGCTGTGCTTGCGGGCCTGCACTGCTGTCACGGCGGTTATCGAAATAGGCACGAGGGGAGGTTTGTAGAAAGTTTTGATGTCTACGGTCACGGTACGGGCAATGGCGGAAAATATGGCCGGCTTCTCCGCAATGAAAGCAAAGTGGTCGACGGTCGACGGTGCGCCACAAGTCCGTCTTACGGATGAATGGTCGACTGGTGGGCATACCTTGCGACCAAGATGCAGATGTCGGCGGAGTGTACATTGGCGCCGTTTGCATAGGCACGTTGGACTGTGGATACGGCTGCGGCGGATTGGGAGCTGTGGCCCACGGCTCGTTGTAAGGCCCTTGGCTCACGTCACGATAAGCCAGTGGTGAGGAGTTGTAGGACACTGGAGTGTGTCGACGGACAGCTGATGCGTAGCTCACAGACCACTGGTCTGAGGGCGATTCGGGCAACGAAAATGCCTGGCGGAGTTCTTGCCGCACAACTTCTGCAACGCAAGCCATGGTATTTTCTTGCAGAGTCACAAGGAGGTTTCGGATCTCCTCCCGAACGACCTCACGAATGAGTTCGCGCAGAGAACACTCGCTGCCGGCACTCAAAGCAGAGAGACTGGGGGATGTTTTGATTGGTTGGTCATGGTATCGGCGCCGTTGCTGCAGTGCTCGCTCGATTGTTGTGGCCTCTTTGACAAATTCGGCTACGCTTGTTGGTGGGTTGCGTAGGAGACCGGCAAATAGCTCTTCCTTGACGCCTCTCATCAAATGTCGGAGTTTTTTACTTTCAAGCATCTCGGGGTCGGCCCGCTGAAATAGGCGGGTCATGTCTTCCGCAAACATGGCGACGCTCTCATTTGGTTTCTGTGTGCGTGCCTCGATGAGCTGCAAAGCAGAATCACAGCGGTCGGTGTTTGCGAATGTCCCGAGAATTTGCTGCCGAAATTCTTCCCACGAAGACAGCGTTGACTCGCGGTTCTCGTACCACGTACGAGCGCTGTCTGCCAGAGCAAAATAGACGCGCGATAGCTTTTGTTCAGTTGGCCAGCGGTTGGCTTTGGCGACTCGCTCATACTGGGCTAACCAGTCCTCGACGTCTTCAAAAACCTCACCGTGGAAGGTCTCAGGAATTAGAGGCTGATCGACAGTAAGCCGTGAAGGCCCTCCGGTAGCCATTTCTCCCGGTACGGTGTGTTGCTGGAGAAGTTCGAGCGGGATCACCTCGGGACTAAGGCCTCGCTGTCGGCGACTGTAGCGGTGGACAGGAGTATCCACTACAGGAACGGATTGCGGTGGTGGACTCGATGTGCTAGGGCGCGGAGGTGTCCCAAGCATCAGTTGGAGAAGTCCAGCACCTCCACCAATGTCGCTAGGTGAAAATAACAGAGTACAGCACGACGGTGCGACCAGAAAAACGAGGTCTGAATTAACAGAACAAAAGAGCAGCCACTTCGACTTCTTCTTTCTCAGAGGAATCGTGGGTGCTGTCCACGCTCATCACTTCGTCGTCCTCTGTCTTCTTGCCCGGCCTTTAGCCGTGACAATATCGTCGTCTAAATTAGTTAATAAATGTATGTATGTTGTGCGCTTTGTACCAACCGGCCTGCTGTGTCCGTTCACTCCAAGAGCGTGGCGTGGCGAGGCACTCGTTCGCCTCGCCGAGACCCCACACGCCTTGGGGAGAGGCGCACAAAACGCGATGACATTTTTTACGCTGCTAGGGGCGCGGCGGTCGTCCAAATGCCCCCTCCTCCCAGGAGGGAATTGTGGAAAAATGCAAATGCTTATCTTGCGCCAAGAGTGTACGGCGTAGTAATTCTAATGGCGTAAAGTAATGCCAAGACGAGGATTTTTACCCTAATCATTTATTTACACATTCATCAGCAAGCAAACAGTCGAGAGTGAGGCGAGCGCTTCATACAATTTACATATACGTACGAGCAAGTGAACAGGAGAGTGGGGCGCAGGGAGGAGAGAAAGCAAACAGCGAGAGAAGGCGCGGCAAAGCACTATACCTGCAAAGTAGCGACGTACGTAATTAAACGTGCACCTCCTTTCTTCTTTCTCTTCCCCAACCTGTCTGAGGCAACTGCCGCGTCGACATTGGCCAACTGCAGTCACTTGAGACCACAAGGAGATTTCCTTTGTTTACCATCGCCCGAGATGCTCTGGGGTGTGGAAGCGTGGACGTGCTGGCACGCAGCGCCTGTGCGTTTACCTGTACTTTATAGATGCCTGCATGCCATTCAACCTGCCTTGTGTTCGGGGATACCTAGTGCTCAAAGCAAACCTCAGTGTCGGTTGCCATGGGCGGCTGCTGCGCCTTCGGATGCCACAACAATTCATGCGAAGGCACGTCATTTACCATATTTATGAAACAGCTAGTGTTTGTTTAAACTCATGCGTGCATGTTTTGTTGTCAGCAGTGTAATCATGTATGCGGAGACTGTAAATGCAAACATGTGATGCATATATATTGGGAATAAAATGGCATACTTCTAGCTTTTGTACTCATTCATGAATGGCATGTCTTATTTTCAGCTCCATCCCGGCACGTGAACGCAAAATGGGTGTCAGACTTAAAGTAATGTTCTCCGCAGGAGTTTAATGCAAGCTAGCGTGAGCGAAATGATTTCACAGCTTTAGTTTATCAAACAAAGTCCAAAAAGAAACTTGACATCATTTAGCAGATAAATCGAAGTCTCCGCTTTTTAACTACTTTAATACCGCCAACACCAATCGTTTTTTTCACTCCAAAAACATTTAGCGCCCTTCGTGGAGTCTTATTTGCTCCTCACGAATAAGAGTCATCTGGCTAGATGGCATTTCCTTTAATGATAACCCTGCACTCACTATTTTCCCACCCCAATCGAATGGTGGTTTTGGGACGTTAAACCCCACAAATCAATCAACTATTTTCCCACCCAAAATGTCTTTTTCAAGCTAATAGCACGCGTGCAATTTATGACTTGCAAGTAGCGCGCTCACAGCGATAATGGAAGGAAAGGCACGTGAGACATTGATGGCTCTTTTGTGTTGGCACAGAAACACATCCCAAATACGCTTTTTTTGTTTTGCAAAATTGTTAAACAGCCCACACGTCAAAGCGAGCGCAGAGATTTCATTAGAAAAGAAAAAGGCGAGTGAGCGAGCCAGATGCCAGCCATTGTTTTGTGGGGAAAAGACGTGCCAAATACGCCTGTTGTCTTGCGGTATGCAGTATGATACATGAAGAGACTTGTAGAGCGGCATTAGCTATACTATACTCAATGAATCCTTCCGGGTGGGTACCTCTCTTGCATACTGGTAAATCAAGTGTGTCATCACCTCGCGAGGATGACATGGACAATGTATGAGTTCTAGAAGGTCTCTTGCAGAGTGGAGCGTTAACTTCCTACATCACAGGAGTTTCTTTTCTTTTTTGCGATCAGCCGCTGCAAGACCACCGGCCAATACGGAATAGGAAAAGGTTGCGTAACTGGTAGTATACCATATGCAGCACTGCAGCGATGTCATAAACCAGCGTTACGCTCGTGTATATAGCTTTAGTATAAGTTATAAAAACAGCAAAAAGTGCAGCTAATAAATTTGCATAAGGTACCGGAGAGAAATAGTGTGCCCTACAACAAAAAAAACATATGAACACTCCCTTGGTGCTCTTTTATATGTTTCTTTAATTGCTGTGATTTGTACAAATTCTGCCTGCGAATACGATTGTGTGGCACTATAAAAGCGCTAACATCTCCTGAACAACATATAACAAAAAAACAAAAGATACCAAGAGCTAACCAAATGCTTACAGCATGCTGCCTGGTACGCGCCGTTCACTTTTCGAAAGGTCGTCTGCTACGCAAGAACAATGCAAGTGGCTCCATGTTCGAAAAGAGAATGCGCAGGAGAGAAGACACACGCAGGAGCTCCACCGAGCTCCCGCGTGCATGGACAGTGGAGGCAGTGCAGAGCTCGGTGGAGCTCCCGCGTGTCAGTTGAAGCCACCGGAACACGCCAATGGCGTCCCGGAAACCACCACCATAAACAGTCGCCTGCTGTGGACACGAAAGCTTTTTTTTTTAATGAAATTCTGGCTATACGAATCGACTGGAATTGTTGTCATGAGGACATTTACACATAGGTACTTCAAAATTATATTACTTTAACGCGTTCTGCGAAGAAATTGTGGTAGTTGACTGCTTATTTTTATTAATGAGGCGCATTGAACGTGTTTGGGTTTTTGATATGCAGTTTTCCACGATCGAGGCCTCAAAATATACAGGAAGTGCGTCAGTAACCTAAAGAAAACGCCGTCCCTAGAAAGTAGACTTCCCAATGACCATTTTGCAAAAGTCTTGTTTGATCACTCGGTTCCAAAACTCATCTTCGAAATGATGCCATCTCAGCGTTGTTTTCTCTCCCGGATGATTTACAAAAGACAAACCTTTGCGCTCCTGGCTACCATTGCACCCATTCCTCCTTTCTTTTGTAAAAAAAAATGCCGTGTCAATTTTTTATTTATTACTCGACTAATAAGAAATTGCAATGTTGAACGTAACAGCACTAACAGCACTGTGCCATATCCGGGCAGCGTTGCTACGCGTTTGTCATTCATAGTGTGGCATCAGTCAGCGTTCCAAGTGATGCCACATCGCAGGGTTCGTTGCATGCACTGGTTGTAGATTACAGCACTCCGCTTAATTCAGACGGCGTCTGTCATTTTTCGTGTAGCGTTGGATGACCATGAGAATGTTATAATATAAAAAGGGAACAAAAATTACAATTGCAACAACAACGGCCACCGGATGAATAACATTTCAATTACATGCCTAAAATGCCCAGAAGACGCCAGCTTCCGGGATAGTGAAGGGACCTTTCGGCGGTTTCACAAGCACCCGCATTTGAGAGCAGGGATGTGTCGTCCAGCCTTTTTAATGGAGGTCAGTCGCACCACTTGCTCCGGTTGCTAGGGGCAAGGATAAGTGCAAGCGCCCGCACCTGTTGCTATGGGAGAGGGATGAGAGCAAAAAGATAACACCTGCCGGCGCACGAACGCCACCGGACGCTTGACATAGCCTGACTAAGAAATGCATTCGCATTTCGTGCTCACGCTTGTCATGCTGTGGTACACCTAACTGAAAGTTGTAGCCAACGGGAGCTCAACCCACTCTGTGTAGTAGCCTGCTTCACCTCCCGACTTGGTGGACGAGGTAGCAGTAGGCGTCGACGGTTTTTTCCCTGCTCTTCATTCATTACAAAACAGTGGCTTGCCAGCAAAGTAAGCAGTACTGCTTATTCTTGCCTCCTGCGTACCAGAATCACCGAAGTCTGCACAATCAGATAGTGTAGTGGCGTTTGTGAGCCCTGACGACAACCAGGTGACAGTGTATTCATTCTGTGTTCGCTCAATGATAGATGTATATTTGGCAGCGCGGGGCACGCCCGGCGTGAACGACGCTGTTTTTCGTGGACAGCAGAATTCCGCTTGCTGAAGAAAACGGATTCTTTCATGTGAACTAGGTGCAAAGACCTGACCCCATGCAGCCGTTGCAGCGCATCGGCGCGTCGCTTTTTGACGCGGCGCCGTGCCCTCTCCCCATGAAGAGAGAAGGCGCGTGGCTACGCGTAGTTGCGCTCTCTTTCTCTATATTGGAGAAGGCTCGGTGCTGTGTCAAAAAAACACGCACAGACGCTCTAGAATGTCTACGTGGAGTCAGACCTTCAGAGAGGCTCACTCCGACGGCCAGGGGCGTAGATGAAAAATTTTTTGGGGGCATCATTCATGTGTCTTCATGCGCGCATTAATTACTAGGGATGCGTGCATGTGCACACAGCCAAATTAAAAAAAAAATTAGGCGACCCTTAAGCTCTGCTTTTAGAGAGACACTATAAAGAAAAACAGCAAGTTGTTTTACATTGATAAACTGGACTCTGAGAACTGAAATGTCCCAAGTTTCACTGTGAGAAATTTATTACTAGTGGAGAAAATCAGGTCTGAAATTCCATTTCTGAATTTTGTGTCGTAATCTCTGCACGTGACTTTAAGGGCCACCCACCAGGCCCCATACTGCATTTTAGTAAGACAGTGGAAGTAGTTGGGTGTTCGATGAGGAACATTTTGCCACAAAATTTTTTCGGATTGGTTCATCACGAGCGGAGAAAACAGGTTTTTTGAAGTGGCGCGAAACGAGCATGAGAGGAGGTTTATGCTCGAAACCCTTGCCGCTCCTCCGCGTAGCCTTCGCAAGCCAAATCTTTTCCCCACCCTCTCCAGCATCTGACCATAACGCGACGTGCGCATGATGTGCCCGAACAAGTCCAACCCCCGAGAACGCGAGCAGCGTTGCTTTGTTGACCAGCGTTATTTTGTGGTCTTCTGCCCGTTTCTGCGGGATGGTTCGGAAACGCTAGCATAGACGCGGTAGAGTAGATGAGCACAATGAGTGTGCGAACGCGTAGGAGCGTTCCACAGCGGTCGCCTGCTCAATGCGCTGGCTGCGGGGACAGGAACGCATGCGAAACGCTCGCACATTAGCCTCACATCTCGTAGCATTTCATGGGAAAAAAAATAAAAGGAAAGCATGCACAATTTTTTATTGCGTCTCATTATTTATTTCAAGTTTTATTAATCTCTTATAGCAACAAATACATAAACTACGTATGTTGTGTTAAGTAATTTTTGCCATGTCACGTGGTATACTGTTGACAATAACAGAGCAGACTCGTCTACGTAAAGGACCAACGTCCCTGCATTGCCGTGTACGTAAGGCCATTCCTACGCCTACGTCATGCCCTCAATCTCTACGCGTGCACCGGTAGAGGGGAGGGGGAGCAGCTTTCATCTTGAAATTTGATCCACTTCCGCGGCGCGTAGCGTTGCAAAGTTTGGCAGGCGTGATCGTGAACGCCTCGTCTACGCATTGCCCTTGTCAGCTTAAAGTTGTCAAACCTAGTGAGTGGCCCTTTAATAAATTCGAGAATGTGTTTATCGTATTTACGTGACAATTTCTCGATATATATATATATATATATATATATATATATGTATATATATATATATATATATATATATATTGTAAGGAAGCAGACAGAGACAGCATCCGATCCTGGGCCAGCTGTTGTATTCTGTCTCTTTGTCTTCCCCTGCCTCTCCCAGCTAGCTCTTCACGCGCTAGAGCCCCAATGCCGCTGCAGTTAGACGTCACACTCGGCCACGACTGCGAGCGCATGCAGCTGCCGACAGTGCTTCAGGTGGGCAGGGTTGCCTGCATAGTGGTGCTCGGCCGCGACCACTTGACAACGTAGATGGGAGATCTGTGTGAAGCGTCTCCAGTGGGCGGCACTGACTGTTCCAGAGTGGCTGGACTCGGCTATGCTGAAAACCGACCCGTAAGTTTGTCTCAAGTTGGTTCCCGTGGCCGACACTAAGTCACCTGGGTCATTCGCCATGTTGCCGTAGAGTCTGGACCCTGGTTGATCCCTTTGTCCATGACGACTCTGGGGGACGACATTGACTGTGTGTTGATGGTCTAAGACCTCGGCCATGTTGCGACTTTGCATAGAAAGCAGTTCCATTTTTCTCGGGTGGGCAGAGCATGCTTTCCCGGGGTAGTTGAAGTTCGAAATGTGGGGTTTAACGTCCCAAAACCACCATATGATTATGAGAGACGCCATAGTGGAGGGCTCCGGAAATTTCGTCCACCTGGGGTTCTTTAACGTGCACCCAAATCTGAGCACATGGGCCTACAACATTTCCGCCTCCACCGGAAATGCAGCCGCCGCAGCCGGGATTCGATCCCGCGACCTGCGGGTCAGCAGTAGTTGAAGTTCTTTGACGTGATGCGGCTAGGCAAAGAATGTTCTCAGAGACGGTTCGGGTACGTGGCTGTTACTGTTTTGGCATCGTCGCCGGTTGCTTCCAAAAACACTGGTCATGCTGAAACCACTGTTTTGATAGCAGCGCACGAAATGATAGATCCGCCAATGGTACTTGCTGCACCAGACACGGTCGTCCGTGCGTCTTGCAGTGGGTCATAGGTTGGTTGGCTTCTCTAGTGGGTGGCTGCTTCAACGATCCGAGTTCCCTCTACGTTTGGCAATGTGGCTTCTGCTTCTGAAGCATTGCAATTTTGGAGATCTTTGATGTTCTCAAGCCCGCTTTTAGCAAAACAGCTCCTTGTGGAACTGGGATGGCCCAATAGGAAGCCGTTGCAAGAGTAAAAGACTTGTACTCTGCAGGCCGGACTTTGCTGAAAATGGCAAGAGACATGTCAGAAACTTTCAGTAATGTCGAAAGTTGGGTGAGTTTGTGATAGTTCATGATTACTTATGAAGCAGTGCACGATGACAAGCACAAAAGAACGGTAAGCAGCACATGACGACAAGCACAAAAGGAACGATAGGGAGACCGACCACAAGCACAAAAAGATGAACGTCTTTTTGTGCTTGTCATCGTGCGCTGCTTCATAAGTAATCATGAACTATCACCAACTCGCCCAACTTTCGACATTAGTGAACTTCATTTCCTTTAGCAGCGGAGTCCCTACCATTCCTTTTGTGCTTGTCGTTTTGCGCTGCTTTATGAGTAGTCAGAGACCTTGTTGCCTTTTTGAGAGACGTGTTTTCGTAACGTGGAAATGCTCTCACGTTCGCCTAGTGAATAATTTAAAACGTGCCGATCCACTTGAGTCTGGTCACGGACCAGCATCGTGGAATCCACAGGCACGTATGTTCCATTACGTTGCAAAACGTTCAGTAAGGTGGAGGCTGGTGCCTCAACATTCGCTGGATGGTTTGATGACTCCAAGTCCATTGGATGACCCGAGCCGGGACCTGTCTCGGGGGCCTTTCGCAAAGCTTGTTGTGAGGGACCCATCGGACACACCTGCACCATCGATCCGGTGCTCCTCAGGAGCTCGAAACATGACAGTGGAAATGTCTGTGCAAGGCACAGTTACACAGTCGTGATGGTCCCGTTGACTTTAGTGAAAGAAGGATCGCAGGATGGTAGAGATCCAAGTTGCATCCTTCAAGTCGGGCTTCTCCTGAGCTCCATCCTTGGGGGAAGACGAGTTGCACGGGCAAGTAACACAGTATATAAGACCGAAAGCAGCTATAAGCTTGGAGCTCTACTCTGCTCATGACTGCTGCTTCAAGCCTTCGTACCGGTGCCATGCCGTTGCACTTTTGCGAAGACGATCCATGGCCATAGACCATTTCTGATGCTCTGTCTAAATTGTGCGCACGGCTAGCGCGTTGACAGTGGCCACTCAGCTGTCGGCATCACTCCGGAACAGATCGAATTCCGGCAGTTCGCAGATGAACCGCGATGGTGGGGTGGCACGTGAGAATGCCGACATCACTGAGGCAAAGCAGCCGAGCTGGTGTGAGAGTTGCAGCAGAGTGCCCCTCAGCTCCCTGCGTTGCTCAGATGAGCAGGCCTCAAGATCTTGAGAGGCGACTGCGTCCAACATAGCGTTGCTTGCACTGAGGGCCGGCAGAATCGCATAAAACAGCATGGAGCTCGTCGCTGTCACGGCAGTGACCGTGCCGCAGAGTTGCGCGATGGTACGCTGCAGATCCACGGCGCTGTCGGGGGTAAAGCCTGAAGAGGCAGGGATCACGTTCACCGAGTCTGCAGTGGTTCCTCCACTAACAATGTTGAAATCCACGAGCAAGGAAGTCTGGACGACGTTTCAAGGGCGCTCGTATGTAAGGAGACTACTGGCAACGGAATGCAGGCCGTGGGAAGTTTGAACAGCATTCCCAAAAGACAGAAGCCTGTGCGTATTCCTGCGGAGAAGTGGTGGCATGCTGTCCGTTAGGTCATGCCCTGGTACCACAGGGGAGGCATGAACGCCGTCCACTGGTGGTCCGATGGGCAGCTGAAGTGGCAGCCGAGTTGATGACTCCATCAGCCAGCAATCGTGGACGGCATTCCTTGACGAAGAAGCCTGTGGTGCCGACAACCCATGAGGCTACGAACAGGTAGCTTGAGCCGCAAAATTCAATTGTCAAGCTGCGCCATTGTAAGGAAGCCAGCAGAGACAGCACCCGATCCTAGGCCAGCTGTTGTATTCCGTCTCTTCGTCTTCCCCTGCCTCTCCCAGCTAGCTGCCAGCTGCCTTTACCAGCTTGCCAATACAAAACATATATATATAAACATTTGCATGTTTGAAACACTAATATGTCTCTTCCCCCACACCTGTCGTTGCATTTTGACCACCAAACATTATGTCTCGTGTTTCGCTGAAGACAGCGCACATGCGTAGACTACCTACCAGAGAAAGTCCCAATAACTTAGAAACGAACACATGCATCCGAACAAACATTACTTTTAGAAAGCACATTCGTTGAGACATGATGTGGTTATCTCAAGTAGTTACACATACCAGTCATTTTACGAAAACATTTTATGTCACATTTAAACCTGTGAGTACCGTACATTAGCCTTGTAAAGGTACTAGCGCGAGTTGGTGTTTTAAAAGCCAAATAGCACCCAAACAAATTTGCATGTTGCTTTATGGACACGCAGTGGACCTTTTGCCGATTCACAAAAGAACAATTGTAATGTAGGGGGCACCTAACAGTAGTGCTTGCAGGAGGCATTCTAGGATAGTTTGGACTGGCTTAAAGGGCCACTCACCAGGTTTGACAATTTTTAGCTAAGCGAAATGCATAGCCGAGGCGTTCATGACCACGTCTGCCTAAATTTGCAACACTACGCGCTGCGAAAATGGGTCAAATTTCAAGATGAACGCTGCTCCCCCTCTCCTCTGCCGGCACACGCCTAGAGAATGAGGGCATGACATGGGCGTAGGAATGGCCCTACGTACACAGCAATGCAATGACGTTGGTTCTCTACGTAGACGACTCTGCTCTGACGTTGTCGACAATACCCCGTGACATGGCAAAAATTATTTAACACAACATGCATAGTTTATGTATTTGTTGCTTTAAGAGATTAATAAAACTTGAAATAATAAATGAGATGCAATAAAAAATTGTGCGCGCCTTTCTTTCATTTTTTTTTCCGTGAAATGCTATGAGATGCGGGGCTAATGTACCAGCGTTTCGCATCCGTTCGTGTCCTCGCGGTCAGCGCATTGAGCAGACGACCGCCGTGGAATGCTCCTACGCATTCGCGCACTCATTGTGCTCATCTACTCTACAGCGTCTAAACAAGCATTTCCAAACCATCTTGCCGAAACAGGCAGAAGACCACAAAATAACGCTGGTCAACAAAGCAATGCTGCTCGCGTGCTCGGGGGTTGGACTTGTTTGGGCACGTCATGTGCACGTCACCTCATGGTCAGATGCCGGAGAGCGTGGGGAAGAGATTTGGCTTACGAAGGCTACGCGGAGAAGTGGCAAGGGCTTCGAGCCCGCTTACTCTCACCCTCGTTTCGCGCCACTTCAAAAAATCTGTTTTCTTCGCTCACGATGAACTGATTCAAAAAATTTTTTTGGCAAAATGTTCCTCATCGAACACCCAACAACTTCCACTGCCTAACTAAAATTCGGTATGGGGCCTGGTTCTTTCCTTACGTTGTTCGTTTCCTTACGGCACAGCTGAGGCAAGCAACGAGAATCAAAGTGAGGCTAGCAATTGAGAAGACGATGCATACGAGGCCCGATTGCATCATTAGGTTCTACTCTTGAAGGCAAAGGTCAAACGCCCTCAAAGTAATTTTCTTAGCTTATATGAAAAGGTTATGATGCAAGCGTTCCCAGACATGGTCAGACAGTTCAATTTCTTCTTAAATGCCGAGCAATTAAGATAGAAAAACTCATTCGGGTGAAAACCTTACTTCACAGCACGTCAGAGCTTCCCTCGTGTAACCCAAAGGGCACGAACAGGAGCTCTTTCAAGCACAGGATCACCACTTCAACTAAACAACAACAAAAACAACCAGTAAGGTGAGAAAAACATTTTAATGTTTTAATTTTTTTCTTAGACACTGGACACACTATCCGCCCCACAACCATTAGGAATAGATCAGAACACTATGCTGTCACATTTTAAAACCAATACACCGTTGACCGCAAAGTACATAAACTGATCTCTAAACATTACAAGGAGCACTTCTCGATACTTCAAATTACATCAATTGGCTCTCGTACCTGCGCCATGCAATTGTTTGTGTGCAAACCAGCGCTAACCTGGTCAACAGGCAACTCGTCTTTCACGCTGTACACTTAAAATAAGAAGCAAAAGAAACATATTCTGAGAACTTGAGGTCGTATTGGCTGACTGTTGGAGCGAACTGCTGTGATGGCCAGTTCCAAAGGCACACCCACCCTTATCGTACGCAGCAAAACACCCGCACTAGTAAGTCTTTCAGCCATTCAACGAAACATGAACACAGATTAAAGAAACAAATTAAAACAAATGCTTTTAAAATCTTTCCATAAGAGCTCATGGAACATCCAAAACATACTGAACCAATGAACACAGGCACAGACTGACTACTAAGCAATAAATGATTCAATTTACCCGTCGAACAGCCCTCAATTTTTTTGATGTCATTGCCCTGAGAAGTGCAGTTCTGTCGATAAAGCCAACCACTTACAAAAGTGCCATTAGTAGATAGGATGACTCAGTCACTGCTACAATTGCCACACTTTCCTGGCTCATGCAAGATAGCCCCTTTGGGAGATTCTGGTATTGCTGCGACTTGATGGGAATATAAAGAGCTCGATGCGGTACGAAGCCGAAAGTTTTAAGCGTCAAGTGCAAGAATGTTTTCGGAAAGCAGTGCGGAATTTTCGAACAGTGTAGATGAAAAAACAAGTGACTGTGCTATACAGGAAATGAATGACAATGTACAGAGAAGGCGATAGCTTGCTCTGATGGATCAGTATCATCTCTTTGTTCCTAAACAAACCAAAACTAGAGGCCCCAAGCCAAATAAGCTAGCCTCTGCAAATTTAGCAATGTACACTAATCCCTTTACAATTACTGGTATAAAATCTAGTATTTCTACGGGTGTAACAGATGACCAGTTTTGTATGTCAACAGGACAGCAGACCGTTTTATGAAACCTGGTGAAATCTAAATCTTAAGTGACCTTTTGTAACTGCTAGATACCACGCTAAACGAGGTTGGTAGAGCTTACTCTATTTGCAAAACTTGCTTACAAATGCCCGGAAAGTGCAAAAAATACTAAAACATTCTTCATGACAGTACTACATGTGGTGAGAAGAAGAAATCAAGTTGAAATTTCCCTGCTTATGCGTACAGCCACGACAAATTAAAAAAACACCACTGTTGTTCAAAGGAGTCAGTGAATTTCCTCCAATTGTCAGTTTGTGTGCAGCCATTTGACTTTTTAGTTAATAACGTCAAGCAATCTACAACTCAAACAATACTATGCACAAACCCGCTATAATTTTGCGTAACTTGGATGCTCTAAACCGTGAAATGCCCAAAAAGGTGTCAATAAAAAAGAATTCAAGGTTTAGCTCATTGCTAGAAAGTGGCAAGGTCTATCCTAAAAGCGAATGATATTAGCTGACTACAATGCTATCCTTCTTTTTGTTTGATCATTGGGCATGCACACCCACTGCCAACTAAACCGGCTCTTTCATTTGGCACTTCTGGGAAATAATACCATCACAACATCACTTTCACATCAACCACACTTACTGCCATCCTTTCCTAATCAGCACACCTCAGTAAGAGAGAGAAAATACTTCTCAATGTGAAAAACTATACAGACGAAAAACAACAGTAAGCTTACTTCAGCTCACAGTGAGTGGGTCACGCTTGGAAATGTCAAGACTCAGTCGGCAACTGCTGCACATCCCCACTGCCGTAATGAATCAACACCTACTTGGCCTTACATATCAAAACTGGTGCGGTCCGCGGCTTCGGGGACCCCCTCCCCTCCAGTTGGGGCTCCACATGAGACCTGCGGCACCTCGTATGTGGTGGCCCCTTCCCTGGAGACCTGCTCCACGAGCCTGTGGACCCGATCCACGACGTTGAGGCACCAAACCCCGTAGCCGCACTCGACGGCCTCGCAGACCGCGCACCACGTTTGGGCTTCTCTGCTGTTGAGGTTGCTGTGGTAACGTGATGGCCGAGGGGACACTGCCTACCGAGGCGGGGGTTGCTGCGGCATGCACCGGTGGAGGCGACGAGATGTGGGCGAGGCTCGGCGAGGGCTGTGTTGCTGCTGCAGCTTGAGCGGCACCCTGTGGGGGCGTTGCCGTGGCTGCTGCTGAGCTCGAGGCCGGCTCAGGTTCCTCCCACACGATGCGACGCCTCTGCGGAGGTGCTTGCTGCGTTGTCTGCTGCTGCTGTGGCATCTGCTGTTGTTCTTGAGATGCTCCACTGGACGGCGTAGCCGCGGAAGCGTCTCCGCCTGCGTACAATGCCCGACATATGAAGATTTTACGGAAAGATGATGCAGTCTGTTAGGTTGTACTGGTGGAATGAATGTAGCAATGAACTCAGAAAACTTACTACCGCTAATTGAGCTAATAGAAAAATTCGCGAGACAGGCGGCAGCACTATTAGCAAGTGAATCTACTTTAGCATCCTTAAATATAAAGAGAAAAAAAAAGGGGGGGGGGGGCGGATAGCTTGCACGTACACAGTCAAATCCTCATATAACGATTATTGTGTAAACTTGAACCTTTTTATTAGAGACACTGATGTAAGAGACAAATGGGCATAAGAGGCACCAGTGTTTCTGAATCAAAACAGGCATTCATAAGAAAACACATGCATGGTAACCTGCTTATAAAAGACACTTTATATATATAAAAGACAAAAATTACTCCCCAGTGCACATCTCTTATAAAGAGGGTTAGAAATGTATATTGAACAGTTGCAAAATTCTCTTGAAATATCTTATATATAATGCATTTGATAAACTGAATTACCTACCTACATATAGGTCGGCCCACTGTTAGAGGAAATATGCGAGCGCATGACCTGCGCTCTGCGGCGGCTGCCTAGAGCACCATCAGCCGACAGCTAAGGAAAACACGTTCGCTTTTAACGTCATTTACTGCCAGCCAAAATACCGATTTATGGCCAATTGACAAGCGCTGCTAGATTACACTCCCTCACTGCTTGCGCAACTAGCAATGTTGAGTGATGCCTGCAGCTTGGGCGGTGCTCGCGCACCACATTCCATTTGTTGGCAAAAGACGATGCACTGTAGGCATCGCCCTTTGTGCAAGCAGAGAGGGAGCATGATCTAGCAGCGCTTGCCTACCGGCCATGACTTGTTATTTTGTTTAGCATTAGATGACGCCGAAATCGAATGCGTCTTTTTTACTGTCAGTTTATGGTGGTGTAGGCAGCTGCCACGGAGTACAGGCCACGCGCTTGCGTGTTCCCTCTAACAGTGGACTGACCTGTACATTTACATAGACTTTTCCTGTAATCCCTACCAGATCCGATAAATTTGGGCTCAAATATGATGCAAAGTAGGGAACAGAGACATTCAGTAGAAAACACCACTCCACTTTTGCACAACAAAATGCTGTTAGCGATGCCACTAAAGCTTTGCTAGAACATAAACTCACCCGGCAATGTTAGCTGCTCCGAGGCCTCGTCTGCTTCGGCATTCTCTTCCAACGACAGCAGCTCCTCTCTTTCCTCTGGAGTCACTGAGGACACAACAAACACTGATGCAGTCTAGGCTTGCGCCAACAGTAAATTTTAGATGAATTTGAAGCAAATAGTGACTCTGTCGCATAATTTCGAATCAAATTCACACACACACACACACACACAACACACACGCACACACACACACACACACATGGAATGAATGGTTTGTAGAAGCAGAGACGGAAGAGGTGACAATGAAATAAACATGGCATATGAGCCAGGCTACATCTCCCATTCATCATAGCGTCACACAAGTCGACAGGATCAAGACCTGCCAGCCCCTTCATCAGTCACTCATCATCAACACAGTTCCCCACAAGACGCCCTGACCATAGATTGACTACCGAACCATCTGCTAGTAGTACACGGTGACCAGCACCATGACGGAACCATCAGCTGACCTTGACCTTGGCATCTTGTGAAGAAAGGTTTTCTGCAGAAGCGTCTGGTGTTCATCAATCACAAGATCGAAGTGACGTGAGTCCCGTATACAACCTCACTGCCAACAATGAATACAAAAGCGCAAATGCGACTTCTGACGACACAAGTACCCTTCAGGCAACCACCAATTTGAACGGTTTATAAATACAGAAGATTCAAGTGCACGAAACCCCCTACATTGTCTTGTGCGGGAAAAAGCTGTGACAATACAATAAACATGGCGTATGAGTCGGGCCACGTCTCCCATTTATAATAGCGTCACATATATCTATATGTATATTCTAAAAGAAATGAGCATATTAGTGATGACTAAAGAACCGAACTTTAGGCAGAATGCTGATTTTTTCGTGGAGTCCCTTTCGAGCCTATTTTACATATAAGCATGAACTGAGGAATGGGAAATGTTTTGGTAAAACTTTTTATGTGCCTATAAGTGCACATTTAGAGGTTCGCGTCTACATCAGCTTTTCAGCACCTCAAAATGCCTTTCCGCATTTGTTGAGTACTCATTTTGCCTCAATGAGCTGTCCATATTAAGAAAAACCTGAAGCACTGAGTATGCAGATATTAATAAAAACACATGCATGGCACGCAATTTTTTTTCGTTCACGTTTCTAGCTTCTTTTAAGGTGTGATTACAATGCGATGTAGGAAAGGCGCGCAATGCGTTGTGTCACGTCAGCAAAAACAGATCAAGTTTGGCGGACAATGTATAACTGGTCTCACCCGAGGCACTCCAACGCATGTGACGCTCGCCAAAACGCTGATAGGACTCTAAAATACCTTTATGTGAGCGGTTCTATAGTGTACCCCAGCCAGGCTACCATAGCGCTAGTGGGCCTCCCACAAAAGATCTCAGTCACTTGGTTCGAGAGTAGTGCAGTATGACGGTTGTGTCTGTGAGGCTTCGGAATACTCTAGCGAAGAGAAGCGAGGCTAGACTAGCGCTGTAGCATACTCGTCAGCATTGTTGGCATTTATGTTCACCTTAACGGCAGCTGTTGGAAGTCTCTCAAGCAATGCCGAAGACAAAGACGACGAATAACGTCTTCTTCAGGCAATGGATTAGTAGATCACAGTACTACTCCGTTAATAGAGAAATGGTACTTTGTCATCCATGTGAAAAGCAGGCAAGATGACTAGAAAAGTTGGCAATATTATACGTTTGATGACCACTCTGAAACACGTTTAAACATAAAGCTTTCAACATTGCTGACGCAACTGCTAATTTTAATAATCCCTGAACCTGCGCAAATAATCTGCATTTTGTAGTAATTTCACCAGAACTGAGACTCATTGTTTCGTAATTTTTATACCCATTATCAGTGAACTCGCATGCAAGAGGAAATGTGCCGCGCATTCTCGGTTGGGTACAGATATATACTCCCCAAGCATTGCTTAGTGGCACTGCCACACTTGAAAGGCAGCGTCATCTTCGGCAAAAAATAGAAACGAGAAACATTAGTCGCGTGCTTTCCCTTCTCTCCGCCGCTCGCTTCCGTGCACGTGCAGAGCTCTTGCACTTGCATCGCCTTGGTTTGAAAAGATCTTCCAGCTTCACAGGCGTTTCTAAAAGCAAGAGTACGGTAATCAATAGAGAAGAGTGCTCAGTAACGTATGCTGTCGGGCTAGTTGGTGTGTAACTGTGCAGAACATCGTTGGCGCAAACTTAAAAGACGTCGAAAGAAGAGACTCGGAAAAGCGCACACTCGCAACTGACTTTTATTGAACCGAAGCTCATCTTATAAACCCTCACGCATGCGTACAATCACAAGAAGAGACCAACGAACTATAATCACAATCTATCGGATAGAAAATAAAATTCATTATCATACAATGATAGAGATGGAACACTGATACATTGTTCGCCAAATTGTCTAATAAACATCGCCTCTGCCAATTCCCGTGCCACTTTGTCTTTGCTTCTTAGCAATATTCTCGTACGGTGCAGTAGGGGTTCACACGAGCATTCCTTACAATGATGCTGCAAATGCGAACCTGTGCCGTTTCTCATTGACAGTGCATGTTCCCTTAAGCGATCGTTTATACAACGGCCCGACTGGCCAATGTACACCTTGCCACAACTGAGCAGGATCAAGTAGACAATGCCTACCAAACAATCCAAAAACTTTCTTTCGTGCTTCTTCAAACAATGAGCACTTGGTACGCCACACGAACGAGCACAAATGCGCCAAAGCATCCGAGGTGCCGAGAACACGACAGGGACCTCAAAACGAGAGGCGGCGTGCTTCAATGAATGAACCACTCTGTGCACATACGGAATGACAACAGGTCGCTTCTGTGTTTTTTTCCTTTGTGCCAGAATCGCCGGTGGCGTCATGCCGACATTTTCTCAGTAAAGCTTCGCACACTGTCGTTAATGCCAACAAAAAAAACCTGCCAACACGAGCCTGGTTATTTGCTCCCTGAAACTTTCATCAAGAACTTGGTGGCAAGACCTAGTAATAGCCAACTGTAAGCTCATACTAGCAATGGCCCTTTCTACTATTTTAGAATGAGCGGAATGATACGGCAAAGAAGCCTTCTGAGCACGAGGGTGATACATCCAACACACATAGTTTTTATGTTTACATGTTTACATCCAACACACATGGTTTTTTTGTATGCATACAGAAAGCATACAATCTCTATCATTGTATGATAATGAATTTGATTTTCTATCTGATAGATTGTGATTATAGTTGGTTGGTCTCTTCTTGTGGTTGTAGGCATGCGTGAGGGTTTACAAGACGATCTTCGGTTCAATAAAAGTCAGTTGCGAGTGTGCGCATTTCCGAGTCTCTTCTTTCGACATCTTTTAAGTTTGCGCCAATGATGTTCTGCACAGCGAAGAGTGCGTTATGATGTGGAGCAGACGATACATGACACCCAACTTATTGCGAAATATATTTCTGAAGTTCACAATAGTGCCATGTGCGACGGTGCACATCAGGGAAATACGTTAAACATACCTCATGGCCTATATGCCCTGCGAAATGAGCCCACTGACTCGATCGATGATCCACTTATCAACTAAAAAGAGCATATCATTGTTAGTTTTTAAAGACGACGGTATTTCTTGGGGACCTTCGACGAAAACATTTTGGTCTGTCTGTACATTGGTCTGTTTGTTCGCCAATAACAATACCTCAAACGACACCAAACGGCCAACCCCACCCGCAGCGCCCACCAATATTGCTCAAGATTTAACAATATTAGTTGTGCGATTGCTAATTAAAAAGCAATTATTGCACATATCTGAGGCACCAGGACAACACCTTGATGTTTTGTATGTGTGCCTTTGTACTAGAAGAGGCACACACAAGTAACTATAAGGACTGTAGCGTTTATCACGCTGCGCTGACAGTGCAACGCAATGCTCAAAAAGGTGTTTCCAACGCTTTGCTAAGACAACACGGTGGTGGCACCTGCCTGTCGCGCATCTCTCTCCGCGGGCGCGCACGCCTTCGCCTCCACGCTCGAGGCACTCTAACGCAGCGCCTCCAGAATACCATTCACCGGTTTTCTTGCGCAGAATATCAAACGTTTTGTTCACTCTCTCCAGACACAAGGCTTTCGTCTTTCGACGACATTTGCAGTGTAACATGCAGATTCGGGCCAATTTATTTTTATGTGCATGCTCATTGTAGCAGACCCATACTGTTGTGAACGAACTTTCGTAGCGTGCGAAAAAGAAACCGATTACTCAGCAATGCCACTAAGAAGCCAGAGAAGGACCAAAGTGTCACCTGGAGCAGCACGCGAAAAGAACGATGCACAATGTTAAGGTTTTGCGCAACTTTAACGTTGAGGCAATCGTTCTTGCCTGAAGCTTTTGCCAAAGAGACGAGAAGTGAATTGAGCGCAGACTTATGCGAGGCAATGGTCGCTGCTAACATCCCTTGGGCCAAGATCAAAACAAGACATTCAAGAATTCTTTGCAAAAGTACTGCAAATAAAATATACTATAAGAGTCCAAGCAGTACTTGCGGCCAATGTATAAGGAAACGTTAGTGAGAATCGGACGAGAACTTGTTGAATCATACATATGGATTATAGTGAGCGAGACAAAAAGTGCGACTGGACGATTACATGGACATTTTGTTGTTGGCAAGCTGGATGCAAAAAAGAAAGCAACACCTTTCTCAATATGCTCGGAATGACTAGAAATAAATTGAAAAAAAAAAAAAAACTGTGATAACACTTTGTGAACTCATCCTTGAGGACCCTCCCAAGACGACCGGGTACTACACAGATGCAGCAGCTTATATCAGCTGCACTTCTCAAGGTCTTTTATCCCGAATTATTGCATGTCGCTTGTCTTGCCCATGGGATTCATCGGGTCTGTGAATAACTGAAACAGTCGTTCAATTCTGTTAACGAACTACCGTATATACTCGTGTAAGGGCCGCCCTCGTGTAAGGGCCGCACCCCAACTTTGAAAGCGGATATTTCGAAAAAAAAAAACAAAAGTTCAAAATGTCCCGCCAGAAAAGTGTAGTTAGTTCATTTACAGCCAGATGGCGCTGCACGCTTTTCCGCTTTTATTCTACTTCCGCCGACGCGCCGACCACGCTGTTGACAGCGCGCCGCCATATTTGCCTTGTGCGGCCTCTTTGTTGGCATCGTTCCTAGCATCGTGTCGATACGTTGGCAGCGCGACTTCAGATCGGTGTCGTCGGTGTCACTTTGTTGGTTGTAGTGAACCCTGCAGAAGCCAGCGCACGTGACGGACGATGGGCCGGCATCTGAGATCATTCACTGCAGCATTTAAGCTGCAAGTGATTGACTATGCCGAGGAGCACGGGAAGCGGGAAGCTGGACGAAAGTACGACGTCGATGAGAAGCGCGTGCGTTACTGGATGAATCAGAAAGATGCCCTCGCCGCTACTAACAGGAGCCGAAAGGCGTTTCGCGGGAAAAAGTGCAAGTACCCGCAACTCGAAAGCGAGCTCGTCAACTACGTCGTCGACACACGAAGGGACGGCTACGCCGTATCGACTGACATGATACGCGTCAAAGCCCTCAGCATCGCTCGCCACATGGAAATACCCCCGGCACAATTCAAGGCAAGTCGGGGCTGGGCTACGCGGTTTATGAACCGTAACCAGCTTTCTATTCGGCGCCGAACGACGATTTGCCAAAAACTGCCGCGCGAGTACGAAGACCACGTCATTAAGTTTCATCGCTTCGTGAATGCTCTCAGGAGGGAGCATGAATACGACCTGTCCCAAATTGGGAATGCGGACCAGACACCTGTGTGGTTCGATGCACCGGAAAGCACCACAGTGGATTTAAAAGGTGCGAAAAGTGTGTCTGTGCGCACGACTGGTGCAGAACGCCAAAGGTGCACTGTGATGTTGTGCATCACGGCAGACGGCAGGAGGCTTCCGCCGTACGTCGTATTTAAAAGGAAGACTCTCCCAAAAGAGAAGTTCCCTCAGGGAATCGTCGTACGTGCGCAAGAGAAGGGCTGGATGTCCGAGGAACTGGTCGTTGACTGGATTAAGACCGTCTGGGCAAACAGACCTGGAGGGCTGTTACAACGGAAAGCCCTCCTTGTTTTGGACAGCTTTAGGGGCCACTTGACCGACCGCGTCAAGAACCGAGTTGCCGCAACTCGTACGGACTTGGCCGTCATTCCCGGTGGCCTGACGAGTGTGCTGCAGCCGCTCGACGTATGCGTCAACAGACCATTCAAAGTGGAATTTCGCCGATGTTACTCTGAATGGATGGCTGGAGGCGTCCACGAGAAGACCCCTACAGGACGGCTGAAGCGGGCGTCGCTCCAACAGGTGTGTGAATGGATTTTGAATGCGTGGCGTGCCATGTCAGTAGAAGTAGTTGCTAAAAGCTTCAAGGTAACGGGAATTTCGAACTCCATGAACGGCACCGAAGATGACCGTCTCTGGGAAGACGCGGACGCCGAGGCGAGCTCCTCCGAGAACGAGGACAGCGAAATGGAATCCGAATAAAAACATTTCTGGCATGTCATTTGTGACTCTTGCACTCTGCTACTGTTGCATAAACAGTACAGACCTTTGGCCTGTACTGCCTGTACTAAATCGGCCTGATTCGTGTAAGGGCCGCACCTAGCAAAATTTTCGAAAAAAAAGTGCGGCCCTTACACGAGTATATACGGTAATAGCTGCAGGCAAGGGAGTGTATCTGAATGTGCGTTTGTGCCTTTAAAGAGCAGTTGCTGGATGTGCCTCTTCCACCAGAGCTCGTTGTCACCCGCTAGGAAACTTGGCTAAAGGCAGTGGACTACTACAACAAACACTTCCCTGGTGTCAAGGTTGTTACTAACCACTTTGCAGTGAATGAGGGCATCGCCGTGAGAAGAGCCCAAACTGTCCTACACCATGATGCACTTGAATCTGAATTGGTGTATTTGTGTGCTCATTTTACTTTCCTTGCAGAAAGCATACAGAAACTTAAAAGTTCAAGCGTAACTCTGACTCTGAGTGTTTAGCTAATTTTGGACGTTCAGAGAAGGTTTGCCACTGTCCCCAATGGACCTGTCACTGACAGGGTGAACTCGAAGCTTAAATCTGTCTTGGACAAGAATCCCAGATTTTATATGCCAAAGCAAGTGTTCAATGTTCTCAGTGAAGCAGATTCGAAGATTACAGATGCAATTAGAGCATTGAAAGTGCCTGACAACAAGTGCTAATTTCAGTGGATAGCGAACGTTCGTTGTCACCATACAAATACTGACTGAAAGAAAGGACAACTTCAAGCCTGAAAACATTGGGATGTTGCTGATTTGCCACTGCTTTCACAGCCTTTCTCACATTAATCAATCAGCCTAGCTTTCACCTAAATTTATTCTAACGGTTATTCTTTTTCTCAATATTTTCATGAAAAATAAACTTCTTTCCCAAAACACGTGATTCACCTGTTGTGTTTGTTAGTTAGAAGGAGAAGATATGCTCTGAAACACGCTGCTGACGTGATTATGTACTGTGCCTATATATGCCTTAAAGATAGTTCAAAATGTTTATTTATGCCTAAATTACACGATTTAGGGCCTAATGGGCACCTAAAACTTTTTTTTTTTTCATGCCTAAGCTTTCGGTCTATAGTCATGACCCAACTAACCTGCACAATATTTTTTTCTCAATTGAAAAAAAAAAGCCTGTGCAAATGCTATTCATTTTCATTCAAAGCAAGCAGAAGCAGCTTTGCATAGTAGCACAATTTGACTTTTGGTGGAATGATAGCGATGAGCTGTGAAATATGTTACGTTTTAAAATTGCCCATACTTAGTGTACATAAGCTGGTATAACATGCTTTTAAGCTTAAACAGACTAATAAATGAATGTCAGGGTAATTTGTTCAATAACCTTGAAGAGAGACTTTGCGGCCGTGCGGATTTCTCTTGTACAGGTACAGGATTTCTCATGGTACAGCAACCCAACACTGCAGTGAAAGTAACTTTACAGGTGGAAAGAAATGCAGACTAATGTGCACCTATTTGTTCACTTTGAATACTGAAAAATTTTCAATATTTAAATTAGAATCAAAGATAATTCAAATACTGTTATATCAATTCGAATACTCGAAGCGATCAAATGTTCGCACAATTTTTCATGAATCCCAAAGTGGCCTTCACGCACTCTTCTACAGTTAGGCCACAGCAAAACTTGATGAAAAAGTCAGAGGCAAATACAAAATGTGACAACAGGCAGTCTCAGCTCCCTCTTCTGCATACCGTATTTACTTGCATAATTTGCGCACCCCTAATATATTCCAAGATTTAACCCCCACCCCACGTACTCGCTAGAACTGCTCGAACGTTTGCCTCCCTCTATAATGTACACTTGCATCACCGCACGGACAACTTTCTAAATCAGAGGCGTGCGAGGGTCTGCCGGGCCAACTGTTCCCTTCATTCTCTACATTCGCGCTACAACGCATGCGGTTAATTTTGAAGTTTAGGTTTTGACATCCGTTCGTCATTGTTCCCTTGTAATGACCTACAATAACTAAATACACATCAAAATTAAAGCTCGCTGTTATAAATTTGACAAAGAAAACTGAAACCATGCCACCGCCAAGCACTCCAGCGTGTAAACTTTAATGTGTGACGATCGGCGCGACCGGTACGGGACAAAGCAGAATGCGCGCTTGCTAATACAAGTTTTCTGCCGCTGAACAAGGCCTTTTTTAATTATGTGCGAACGCTTAGGTCGTTCAATATCGTCGTGTCGTGGGATATAGTTTCTCCCAGCATTGTCAAGAATAACTTCGAGAAAATGGGGCATTCGATCCCGCTTGACTGAACCAACGACCACACGCTTTGAGAGAGCGGTGACAGCGGCCACGAGGATTCTAAATCGGAACTTCAAGAGTGATTCTGACTAGAACACTCGTAACCGAAGCTGACTGTACATGCTAATTATGTTATTTACAAGTATGTACATTTCGTTTGTGCTTCAATTGATTATTTTTAAATGTATATACTGCTCGCATGAGAACTGTTGCACATTATGTCGTATGTACGTATGGGTTTGCAAAATTCTCGCTTAATTTGCACACTACCCTTCTCGGAACCCAAAATCGCGAAAGAAAGTGCACAAATTATGCGAGTAAATGCGATATTTCGTCAGAGTAAATATGAATCCCACTCTAGCATAATTTCTTCTGAAGCACAACATCATCTGAAACAAGAAACGAAAGAATACTACAATACAGACAAGCACTAACTTCCAACTCAATTTATATTGCTTGAATTTTATTTTAATTCCTTGTTTGTGAGGTTCTTGCACTAAACTATGGATTACCGAAAGCCTGAATATACACATACTCCAGCACAGTGAAATACGTTTTAGGCTGATCAGCCTACGAATACAACAGATGATCGGCCAAAAGTTGCCTGACACGGCGGAAAACTGCATTGCCGTGTCATTACTAAAAACTGGATTATAGGCAAATGCCTAATTTGTTCCATGCATTCCTATCGTACCATTTAAATATATGAGCGTGAATTAGAAGTTAAAGAGGGCTTTTATAGTATTTTTATAGTGCCTATAAATGCCCATTTTTGTCAGTGCCTATATGAGCACTATTTAAGCTCATATTTTGTTTTCGAGCGCAATTTGTAACCGTTATTCATGTAAAAAAAGGCTACATTGATATTTCCACACTACGAGGTTCAAAGAAGTCCTCTACTGCTAGCAACTTCTGCAAAACAACTGCTAACTGCAGTGAAATGGCACTCACTGGTAACCATACGCCACAGAGCTTACATGTTGTGAGCAAATGGAGGAGGAGCATGAGGAGCGCAAAATACACTATATCTGCAGCACTAAGTGGAAGAATGTCTCAGAATCTGCAGGGGAATGAGGAGAAAGAATTGAAGATGGGTTAAGAAAATAAGTGTGGTGGCTGTTGTCGAGGACGTGCCGACCATCATCCACAGACAGCTGTCCAGTATCCTGAAGGAACTGAAAAACCACCCTGAAAACCTGGGTGTAACGGTGGGAAAGGAACAGCAGGTTTTTCTGTGCAGCCACTGGTAGGTGGAGAACGAATGAAAATGGAGGGCCAATAACGAAATGCTCATTAAGTGGTGGCAAAGGCCGCCAAATCGTATACTTTATACAGTGGAAAGCCCGAGACAGGCGCCGGCATGTTTGCAATCAATGGTGTATTTAGCACGCGTTCCCCCTATGCCTGAAACGCTTGTGCCATATGAGATCACTTGGCATATGTCTTTGTGACAAACATGAAAAAATACAGGACAAGGCTGCAATCTTTGTCCTAACCCATAACTGAAGAATTGACAGCTTTAGCAATATAAAAAATGAGCTAGGTTAGGAATTACTGTCATCCCGTCGAATTAAAGTGCGAATAAAGCTCCTATGTCAAGCATTTCACAGTAAAACTCGCATTAGAGAATGAATGTCCTGAACAGTCCTCTTCGCAAAATGGTAAGTGTTTTAAGGTTTTAGAATGTCGTATCAGATATAATTTTTATATTATTTCATTTTTCTCTAGTTTCATGGCTGAATGAAATGGCTTATAGAGAGAACAAGTGTGCTCTATCAAAAAGAGCATGTTTTCTTTGACATTGTAACCAATTTGCTGCAGCCCCTTTGGATAAAAAATTTGTGATGTGCACGCTGCTTTCGTTTTATTTGTAATTAACTTCTTTAAGCACCCCTTTTTAGGCGACATGAGAAGTAATTAGACACTAGAAATTTTTGCGTGCTAAATAAAAAACGTTCTACCATGGTGATTTTTCAAATTGGTTCGCTACGAGCCACAAAACTATGATGCGAAGAGGCAAACTTCAATCCCTGACCTCTCGCCCCATCTAGCCATCGCAAGCCTGATTCCTTCCGTGCTTTCTTTCATATCAGGGCTGGAGGAAGACATGGTGCATACACACCAAGAACATCATGCATAAGCAAGGTCACGCATGCATGACGTGCCCCAGCCTGTACTCATGCACATACGCCATCGATGTGTCATTTCGACATTCTCTGTTGTGTATTACCCGTTTCTGTGGGATGGATATATCAGGGCGCTTACTTTTGGAGAGGTTGGCATGGATCATGTATCATGACCGCTATACATGAGGCCCCTCCGCTGAAACTGCAGTCAGACACGATGCACCCAACACATGCTAAGCGCTGTCAGGGTTGATGAAGGCACGATGGAGGAACGGCGAGAAGACGAACGCAAGCAAAAAGGGGTGGCAGTAGTAGTGGTATATAGTAGTGGTTATAGCGGTGGTAATATGTGTGGTTTTACGTGAAAAAATACCATGCTATGATTATAAGGGATGGCGTAGTTGTGGTCTCCAGAAAATTTGATTATCTGGTGTTCTTTACCTTGCAGTGACATCGCGCAGTACGCGAGCATCTACCTTTCTGCCTCCATCTAGATGCAATTGCCGCAACCGGAATTGAACCCGCGACATTTGCGTCAGCAGCGAAGCACACTATACCCACTGCTCCACCGAGGCGGACGCGCAACTAGGGCAGATTAGTGTCTCACGGCCATTGAAAACACAAATGAAAATAACAAGCCGACATTACGTTTGCATGTTTTATTATTTTTCTCAGCTCTCATTCATTACAATCATTCTGAAAGGGCAGCACAAAGACACAGGGAAAAGAAAGACATAGAGACATAGGGCGCTATCTTTCTTTTGCCTTTGTCTTTGCACTTACCTTTCAAATTGACATGAAGCAGCATACCCATACCAAACTACTACTCATTCATAGTACACAACAGAACACACAAATTACACATGCCGAATAGAATAATGTCCTGTACCATGCTCCTGATAAGGTACAGTTTAATACGCAAGATATAATCAGAAGACTGGACAATTTCCGTCTGGTTTTTCTAGATATAGGTAGCATTTAACATTGTCCAGATTAAGAATGTATGGTGAGCGACATCATATCCCCAACGTCGACGTAAAGAAGCGGCGTAAAAGCACGAGCATTCCTTGCAGTACGTCACTCCCTTCATCTTGGGGCGCACGCTCGCGAGAAGGGCAAGTGGCATTCTGTAGAAATTATGACTTTTTCCCCGACATTCAGCATTCGAAATTTTAACAGGCATGATACTGAGTGCCCAGTGCACCAATCACGTTTGTCAGCTTGAAATGCTGAAACCTTGTGAGGGGCACTCTAAGGTCTTCACCGACGGGGTGAAATTATACGATTAGGCCTGGCATCCCTCCCTTCTGGAGTATCAGTGGTCTGGTTATTTGCTTCTGCGCTGCCTTTCCCAGCAACCACGAAACGGAATTGACCCAGGAGAGTGTCGATTGTAAGGTGGACACTTGACTCACTATGCTATAGACAATAAAATGAAAGACCGTATATATAATCTGAAATCGCACGCGAAATGCTTATGTTCAACTGTTGGTGCCTTTGTGCTATCTAAAACAATATAATTTTTTCAATCTTCTTGTCTTAGATACAAGTCACCAACGTCTTTGTTTCAAATTATTTCAATCTTTGTAGCAATTTAATGTGGCTATATTTGTCATTTTGAAGGCCTAAAACAGTGTTTTACGCACCTGTCTTTGTCGCCCAAAACACACCTTTTTAGTGCCTAAAAATCCGGCCTCTAGTCATTACACTGCGTTGAGGTCAGGCTGCAGTCCAGCTGTTGTTTAATTGCATGTTGACAGTTAATGAGGCAGTAGTTGATAGCCTCAAGACTCGCCGTGTAATAGTGGGTGATGTGACAATGCAGCTTTCTGTCACTTTGCTCAAATATCTGCGCAAAGAGTACATTAAAAAATTGAAACATTCATTTTGAGGTGTTAGTCGTGATGAAATTAACTTCTTTGATAGATAGATATCTGGGGTTTAATGTCCCAAAACCACCATATGACTATGGGAGACTCAGTAGTGGAGGGCTCCGGAAATTTTGAACACCTGGGGTTCCTTAACGTGCACCCAAATCTGAGCCCATGGGCTTACATTTCTGCCTCCATTGAAAATGCAGCCGCCGCAGCCGGGATTAGATCCCACGATTTGTGGGTCAGCAGCCGAGTACCTAGCCACTAGACCAACACGGCGGGCCTCATGAAGGAGTGTAATGAGCAGTTAAATGCATTTCGCGTTCGTTGATCATAGTGGCTGTTCTCAAACCACAGGGGGTCGCGGGCGTCCGCCTCGACAAACGCGCTCCTGCAATCATTCTGATGATGATGAACAAATTTTATTCAATTAGCAGACAGATCCTCCTCCCCTTTCAGGTGCGAGAGGAGAAGGGAGGACCAAACCTAGACGACGGCCATGATCCCATGCGCTCTGGAGGCGTCTTCGGCCTGCCGTATTAAGCGGGCTTGTAATTCGGAGTCAGAGCGGAGGAGTGCGGTATTAGATCCACTTCCGTCTGGAAATTGGCCTCTCATGGGGGCCTGCAGGCATGCCCATAATATGTAGATTTTTCTTTATCAAATGATCGGTCAACCCCCCGAGAGCGTAGGAAACGTATTGGTAAACGTGAGTGCGCCCTGAAAAATTAATTACAGCATGATTTTAAAAGCTAGTTTCGGTTCCAACCGTACCCTGACGCCACGGCATGGTATGAGCAGCGCCACCAGACTGTAGTATGTGCACGCGCAAGTTTTGGTGACATATACTCGTCAGCACGCAACTTTTTCGGTCGTCTGCTGCCCGCTTCACGTGTGGCAACTGTCACGGCAGAGGGCACAAACGTTAAGATGGCATGACTTCTTAAGGCGCAGGTTTTTTGTCGACAATCAGAAAGAAGTTGGTCAGCAACTGCATGTTGTGCGTGTACGCACCTGAAGTGAAGCTGAGCGAACAGAGTAAGCTACGCATGGTTGGTGTCCAGTCTCTGCTTCGGACCCAGCACATGAAGTCAACTTACGCTTGCCTCGGTGCCGGATCGGACTGTAATCATTAGAGCTTGCACATATTAATGGCTTTTAGCTTTATAATTCTTCATGTTAACGTGTTACCGGATACCGGTTGGTGCTTACCATTACTGGAACACATGTCTTTTAATCTGTTAGCTGTCCAGACGCAAAAGTTTACTACAGGATTTACTGTCGCGAAGGGTCATTTGTCCCTATCGCGTCGCTGGTTTCTGGAAAACCAGAAAAAATCGTGACGATTTCCGCAACGTGGTAGCACCCCCGATTTTCGCTTCACTTGTTATCAGCGTGTAGAGGAGCTTTTCATGCGCAAGTGAGGCAGCGGCCTTATTTTGTCGTTAATCTTGATATCGACGGTTTGTCTTGGTGTTTCGGGGTAGCTTGCTGCAATGTTCGTTACTTGCTACAATGACAACGGCGTCGTCGTGCGAGGTTGTCGCGAAGTTGGCAAAGTGCTTCGTAGTGCACGTTTCTGGGCGCCCCTAGATATCACAGCAGATACCACTGTTGCGGTTAAATAATCATGAAAAAACATAGCCGCAAGGTTGCGCGGGCGGCACGGAGACAGCTTGCAGAAAACAGCGCCATCAACCACCGAAAATGAGGAAAGTGCAACAAAGAATCTGTTTCCAAACAGCCTACGCGTATGCAAAAAGCTAAGCGACCTAACTTTTTCTTTTTTGCATAACACCATTTTTTGGTCATGACGAAAAAGCTTTTATAAAATATACCCCCCATAATAAATGCACCCCCAACTTTGCTCAGATTTTTCGAGAAAAAAGTGTGTTCATTACGTGAGTAAATATGGTATTCTTTGCTGCAAACGGGTTTCGTTTGCAATTTGGGTAGATATATATGGCGTCGGTGTGGATAAGTAAACCAATGCAGAACTAACCCCACTGCAATCACCATCGTGAACAGTGACATATCTTTAGCTTTCTGCTATAGTTGCGCTCATTAGAGCTTCGGTTGCGGTCCCGCTGCAGAATGAGGTTGAATTTCATTTCTCCGCAGAAGTACTAGCGGCCCATTTTTGAAAGCGGCAACGGCCTGTTCGCAGGAAAGTGAAGAATAATCTCATTAGACTCTACCGTGGTCTCTGGTAATTAAAATATTAATTAATGCAATTTAAATACTGCAGCAATTACAGTGTCCAGCCATTTCAAGATTTCTGATGTCGTTCCGAGCCGCATCAAACTGCCCTGAAAGCCGCATGCAGCCCGCTGGCCACAGGTTGAGGACCCCTGAGATAGACGGTTTGGCGCAATTTACGTTCATTTTATCAGGTTGGCGCAACAAACTTGTTTGGCGCACTTTGGTGCAGTTGGCGCAGGAGTGGAATCCCAGCATTTAGGTTACCGCTAAAGTTCTTTAACAAGGTGTTCGTCAATGTATTATTCAGCATTATTTTGTTCATGTGGCCATTCTAAGGGGCGTCGAAGTCATATTATTCTTCATTGACCAGCAATTTCACTGTCAGCTTTGAACTTTGGAATGAACCGGTGTTATTCGGGCACTAGTAGCAGTTCTGGCTGCGCAGCAAGCTACATTACAACAAAATTGCTGTGATCAACAGCGTTGTATTACCTCACGACACCGTAGTGCTTATGAGTGGCAGGGACAGTGATCGTCTTATCTTTTGTCAGCCCGCCTCTGCATTTAGTACAATTTACCTTTTCTAGGGTCCCGTATATTGCATATTCTGCCGCGTTGACCAGAACGTCCTGCATATTCGACAAAGTCTCGCTTCTGTCACATCGCTGCAACTAGGATGTAAATGCCTGCTTGGATACGCTTTACCAGCACTGGTCAGTGAACGTTGTCAGAAAAGTGCCCTACAGAATTACTTTCAAATTCTCAGCAATCGCAAGTTTTGAGAACGCTCACCATCGTGTGAAGCGAGGAAGAGGCGAACAAAGCGGTGTGTTTGGAAGCAGCTCGGTGTCGGCGCGGCTACCCTTCGCCATTCGTTCTTCAATAAACAAGCCCCATCGTAACAGTTTTGGTGAGAGATGCTGGGTACGATAATGGCTCCCCCGACGAACGGCGACTCGTCGACCGCTGAGGTGAAATACACGGAGCTTCGCCGAAGCAGAGGACTTGCTGGTCTGCTACCTGCGATGACGTCTCATGACAAGAATGACAACGAGCCACCTGCTTCCCGCATTCCGTGGCAGCCTTACATCCAGCCTCCATCCTTCGCTGGACAAGCTGGAGAAGATGTTGACTCATGGCTTAGCTCTTACGAACGGGCGAGTCAGTTTAATGGCTGGGATGCCACCGGCCAGCTCAATAATGTGGGACTCTTACTCAGAGGAACCGCGCATCTGTATGATTTGAAAACCATGAAGAAAGCCTGATAACGTGGCGGAAGTTCATCGATAAAATCAAGTTGTGCTTCGGGGATCCGGCAGCGAAGAAGAAGCGCACCAAGCAAACTCTTATGCAACGAGCGCATGTCCCCGGGGAAACCTGCACGACGTACATCAAGGAGGTGCTCAAGTTGTGCAGGGCACTGGAACCCCTGGATGACAGAAGAGGACAAGGTTGGTCATCTTCTAAAAGAGATCGTGGAGGATGTTTACCAGTTCCTCATCACAAAAGAAAGTTTGGAGGGTGTAAGTCACCTCATCAAGCACTGCCGTACATTTGAAGCGCTGAAAGCGTGGCTAATTACACCAAAGTTTGGCCGCTTGCCCAACGTCACTAATGTCGCCAGCGTCGACGTGCATCCAACCCCATCGAATCTCGCGTCCATGAGTCGCCAAGTAGTGCGCAAGGAGCTCGGCCAATGTCTGAGAACCCTTTCCTCCCTGCGACTTAAGCGCTACAACTATCAATGCCGCCTCTCTTGATGCCTACAACTATACGCCTCGTCGTCGAGGGCCAAGCCAAACTATGTGTCCATACTACCCATTGTATGACGAATATGCATGCACACCACCTACCGTTTATCAGGCATGGAACGGTCAGGCCATTCATGCTTTTGCTGACATCAGCGCACCTCGCGGACGTCCCATATGCTTTCACTGTGGCATCCGCGGTCAAGTCGCCCGATTCTGCCCCGATCGCCATCGCACGGCAGCAACGTCCTATGGGCGACCACGCACTTTCTACGGGTGTAGCAATCAGCACATTGACGTCTTCACACTACCAAAGATCCCTATCTCCTCGACGATGTCCCACTTCACCGCCGCTGGAAAACTAGGTGGCGCTACCGATGGAGGTGCGGTCGCCAGTCATCTTCAGCTACATGCTGCTACGCCTCCACCAGTGACCATGCGCCCTAACAAGATTTGTGTTTCTGTGGACAATGTTACAACAGCTTTAGTGGACATGGGAGCAAGTGTCTCCATTGTCAGAATGGATTTCAAAATCTAATTAGGCCATAAGATGATGTTGAAGAGGAATAATGCAAGCACATTTCGTGCTGCGAGTGGTTAATTGCTACCACCTCTTTGTGTTCGTACCGCGAACGTCTATTTCTCTAATAACGTCTATCAAGCCTAATTCACAGTGCTCACTAAATCAATAGATAATGTGATTTTGCGTGTAGATTTCCTGCAAAAGTGCGGAGCCACTCTTGATTGCGGTGCCGGTGAGATTTCTGTCTCTCCTTTTGTTGCCGACCAACCTGCTACTTGTTCGCACACCCTTGCCGTCTGTGAAGATTCTATCGTACCGCCCCGTTCGTTATCCAGCGTTCAGCTTACTGTTGCTAGTGCCCACAACAATGTATTCGACGCTGTTCTTGAGCCGATGCCATCAATCGTCCCAAAGAAAGGTGTGCTCGTGCCTCGCTGTATTGTCTCTGTGGCCTGTGGAACAAGTACATTGTGGGCGTCAAATTTGTCTAACCAGTCTGTTGTGCTTCCAAGCGGTATGCGACTTGCCTCGTTTGAAGCGGTTACAGGCCTTAATATTGACGCCTTAAGCAATCACGCCTTGAACGAATCCCGTGCGCATGAGACTAGTCCTGTGTCCCCGAAGACTCTTTGCCGTTTTTGAACATGATTAGCAAGGCACTACTTTCTGAGAAGCGTGAAGCCCTGGTCAGCGTCCTTAGCAGGCATGCTTCATTGTTTGATTTCAGCCAGGACGCTAACAAAGTTCGTGTTCCCGATACGCGGGCTCGCAACAGAATTGACCCGGGGTCCGAGCATCCTGTAAGGCAGGAGCCATATCGTGTGTCTGCATCGAAGCGCAAGGTGATCGCCGAACAGGTGGAAGACATGTTGGCTAAGGCCGTCATCCAAGACTTTTCCAGCCCCTGGCTGCATCGGCCATCCTCGTGGAAAAAAAAAAAAAAAAAAAAAAAAAAAAAAAAAAAGAGTCCTGGAGGTTTTGCGCCAACTACCGGCGTCTGAATTCGGTGACCAAAAAGGATGTGTATCCGCTTCCCCGCATAAACGACGTTATCGACTGTCTTCATTCGGCATCTTACTTATCATCTGTGGACCTCCGATCGAGCTATTAGCATGTACCGATGCACTCCGCTGACAAAAATAAAACCGCTTTTTTCACCCCAGATGGCTTGTTTGAATTCAATGTCATGCCGTTTGGTTTGTGCAATGCCCCTGCAACATTTGAAAGGTTTATGGACACTGTACTGCATGGTCTCAAATGGGAGATTTGTTTATGTTACCTCAACGACATTGTCATTTTTGGACGCACTTTTGCTGAACACAACCATCGACTTGACGTTGTTTTAACATGTCTTGAATAAGCTGCCCTTACCCTGAACTTTAAGAAATGTCACTTCGGTCAGCGAGAAGCACTTGTACTTTTTCATCTTGTAGACAAACATGGTGTGCGCTCAGACCCTAAGAAAGTTGCTGTAGTTACCTGTTTCAAACAAATGCAGTCACAACGCGAACTAAGGAGTTTTCTGGGTATCTTTTCATATTTCCACCAATTTGTACCCAAGTTTGCTGATACTGCCTACCCATTGACTTCACTGCTTTGAAAAGATAAGAATTTAATCTGGACAGCGGAGTGATGATGATGATGAGTGGTTTTTAAAGGCGCAGGGGCCAATTTGATGGCCAAAGAGCGCCATTTCAAAAGACCAGAGATATGAACAATGATATGATGCGTGGCTGTAAAGGGGCCTTAAAAGTCCTCGAGCTAACGCGGGTAAAAACATGGGAATAATAAAATCATGACAGTGGTGTGAGTATATCCAGTGAAAGTGGATGGCAAAATGTCATGATAATAAAACCATGATGAAGATGTAGTCACCGTAGCCACGACCACGGTACAGAGGTTGTGCTACACATCACCTCGAAATATGGGGTGAAAGCTATGAGCGAGAGCTATGAACATCTTTTAAAAACGTGAAAAGTGATTGCAGTTTAAAAAGCGGATCCCTACCGATGAGTATCCCAGGGTGTAGTAGGAGCTGCTGTCGGTAGAACCGGTGGAGAACCGTAAGTGGTTCTCCGCATTTCTCACAATATGGTGGATTCCTGTTAGAAGATATGAGTGTGTAAAGTGTGTATGTCCTGTTTTAAGCCTTGTTAGTGTTACTTTTGTGTGTCGTGATTTTGATAGTGGCGGCCAATAACCCAGTTGTGGCTTAATAGCACGGAGTTCATTGTCTGTGTGTCTATCCCACGTGCTCTGCCAATAGCCCCTGAACTTTCCTTTTAGAAACAGCTTCAAGTCAAGTGCAGGGATTGGTATTGATGCAATGGAAGTAGTGTCAATGGCAGAAGCAGCCAGCTTGTCGGCCAAAACATTCCCTTGTATCTCACCGTGCCCTGGCACCCAGCAGACAACGACATGCTGTTTTGATGTGTACAGTCTGCACAGAAGTGAGTAAAGTGACACCAGCACGGGGTTCTTGTGGTTTTTAGGAGTTTTCAGGGCTTTAACCACACTTAGTGTGGGAATCGGTGTATATTACCGACTTTTTAAACTTTATCTGTTGGATGTGTTTTACGACCGCCAGTATTGCGTAAGCTTCTCCTGTGAAAATGCTTGCATCAGGACGAAGAACGTCGGCCTCGGAAAAGGATCGGCCTACCGCTGCATATGACGCAGAAGTGTTGGACTTTGAGGCATCGGTGAAGAACTCGGGGCATGTGTATTTATGTTGTAGTTCTAGGAAGTATGTATGTGTGTATGTGTGCGAGTGGTGCATGCTTTGCGACTTCCGCAATAGGGACATCACAGTCATTAAGCTGCCACTGCCACGGAGGCAGATATGCAGAAGGAGCCATCAAACTGTGTTCGAGAAGAGGCACACCTGTTTCTTCGGCCAGGCCCCTTACACAGAGCGAATACGGCTCCCTCAATGAAGGACGGTTCTCGAACAAGCCAGACCAGGACAAATCATTAATTCTGAAATGAGAGGGGTGTTGCTTGTCTGCATTTACTTTCAGAAAGTACACGAAGGACACATAGCATCTCTGTAGGTGGAGCGACCATTCATTCAACTCCACGTACAGGCTCTCCCCGGGGCTAGCTCGAAAAGCACCCGTAGAGAGGCGGATGCCTAGATGCTGGACAAGGTCGGGAATCTTTAAGGCTGATGGTGTTGCCGAATGATAGATTATAGCACCATAATCTAGGCGTGCTTGTACGAGGCTTTTATATAAATTCATCAGACACTTCTTGTCACTGCCCCATGTAGTGCGTGACAACACTTTCAAAATATTCATCGTTTTTAAGCACCTGCCTTTTAAATACTTGATGTGTGGGATGAAGGTCAGTTTTGTGTCTAATATTAGTCCAAGAAACTTGTGCTCGGTCTTCCCTGGCAGAGGTTGATCATGCGGGTCAATGTCGGGGTCAGGATGGAGGGCTCTCTTTTGGCAGAACAAGACGCAAGTGCTATTTTGTGCGTTGAGTATAAAACTATTCATATTTGCCCACTGAGACACTTTGTTCAACCCTAGTTGAACTTGATGTTGGCACATTGAGATGTTGCACAATTTGAAACCGATCTGTACATCGTCATATATGCAGTAAAAAATATTACGTGGGAGAAACAGGTGCTAGGAATTCATTATAACTATGAAAAGTGTGCAGCTCAATACCCCTCCTTGTGTCACTCCTGTTTCTTGGACAAATACTCGAGATACGACAGTGTCAACACGAACACGGAATGTACGGTTGAACAAGTAGCTTTCGATGATTGTCAGCATTCTACCCCGCACACTTAAATGTGACAGGTCTCGCAATATGCCAAAGTGCCATGTAGTGTCGTATGCCTTTTCCATATCAAGAGCACAGAAAGAAAAAATTGCTTATCAACAAAAGCATCGCGAATTCGTGCCTCGATACGGACAAGGTGGACAGTGGTGGACCGAGCCTCACGAAAACCACACTGGTATGGGTCAAGTAAGGCATTAATTTCAAGAAAGTGCATCAAGCACCTGTTAATCATTTTCTCAAAGACCTTGCAAAGACAGCTGGTTAACACTATTGGCCTGTAGCTGGAAACTGAGGCAGAGTCTTTGCCTTGTTTTAGAATTGGGATAACGATAGCTTCCTTCCAGGCTGAGGGTAGCTCGCCGGAAGACCATATCGCATTATACAGGGAGAGGAGAGCTTTCTTGGTTTCGGTGTGCAGGTGTTTTAACATTTCATATGCCACACGGTCCGGGGCTGGGGTAGATTTATGGCAGCAGGTAAGTGAGGCTTGCAGTTCAGCCAAACAGAAAGGTTCATTGTATGCCTCCTGTGTTGTGGGTTCGCGCTCCGATCTGTTTTTCTATTCTGGTTTTGTATCGTTGGAACGCTTCACTCTAGTGTGATGAGCTGGAGACATGTTCGAAGTGTGCTCTGAGAGTGTTAGCCTGGTCTTCCAAAACCTCCCCTTGTGTGTTCACTAGAGGAAGTGAATGTGCTTTTCAACCTGCAACCTTACCAACCATGTTCTAGACTCCTGCCTCATCTGTATATGAATAAATGCCTGATAAAAACTTGTGCCAACTTTCCCTTCTCGCCTGTCGGCACGTCCTCCTTCCATGCGAATTGGTGTTCTTAAAGTTTACAAGATTCTTGGCGGTAGGCGAGTCTCTGAACAACTTCCATGCCTTATTTAGTTTTTTTTCACGCATCACGGCACTCATTATTCCACCATGGGACTCGTCGTTTGCCTGACGGTCTATATGTTTGGGGAATACATTTCGTTGCTGCATCAACCAAGAAAGCTGTAAAGTAGCACAGTCATTTTTTAAAACTTTTCCCAATTGGCTTTGCGGGTGAACCATTTGGGAACCTGTGCAAGACATGTATTTGTTACTGATGTGCTGATAACGAGAGAGAAACGGTCACTACCTTGTGGATTATTAATGACTTCCCATTTAAGTAGAGGCAGGAGTGATTGGGATGTTATGCTGAGGTATATTGTTGAGTATGTAGTGTTAGTGATGTTGTAATATGTTTACTCTTTCCGATTCAGGAGGCACGCACCGCAAGAAAAAAGGAACTGTTCAATCAGGCGACCACACGCATCGCAGCGAGAGTCACCCCAGAGGCTACTATGTGCATTAAAATCCCCTAGGACAAGGTAGGGTTCTGGAAGTTCGTCTATGAGGGACTAGAATTCATGCTTTTCAAGACGGTGTTGTGGAGGTATGTATAGCGAGCAGATGGTGACGAGCTTATTCAAAAGAACTGCTCAAACAGCCACAGCCTCAAGGAATGTTTGCAGTGATAGGTGTGTGCATGCAATCCCTTGATGGACTATAATGGCAACACCATCGGATGGCACAAGGGCATCATTCCGGTCCTTCCGAAAAATAACCTAATGATGTAAAACATTGGTGTGTTTAGAATTCAGGTGTGTCTCTTGTACGCACAGCACCTTAGGTGTATGTTTGTGTAAAAGTTCCTGGATATCGTCGAGGTTTCTCAGCAGTCCTCTGACGTTCCACTGTAGTATTCGTGTAATTTTAATGTTGTGTGGTGCTGTGTGTACAAAAGTGTTGCGTTAGGTTACAGGGCCTTTTGGGGGCCCTGTGATTTGAGTTTTTTTTTTTTTTGGCACGCTCCCAGGAGTTGCGCCTATTCTTCGGTGTCTGAGGCGCCGGAGAAGTGGGACTTGTATTTATCACCTCTTGTGCGGTGGTGGATGCTGCCTGCTCGGCAGGCACATTCACAGAACTTTCAGACCTAACTGCGCTTGCAGTGGTCCAAGGTTCAGCAGACACGAGGGTCTGCTGGCCCTCTCTGTCAGGTGGCGGAGCAGTACAGGCTGCTCTAGCTGAGGGCGCTGGTGGCACGGCCCCGGCCACACACTGCGTGACATTAGCGGGTGCACAGACATGCAGCGCGGCGCCCCGGCGCGTCACATCTGCGAAGGAAAGATAAGATGTGTTGTGCAGTGCGATGCGTGCTTCTTGGAATGAGAAATTGAATTTGACCTCAAGTTCTACTATTTGTTTCTCTTTTTTCCATGCGGGGCATGATGGTGAGTAGGCAGCATGAGCTCCTTCACAGTTCGAACAATGAGTTGTTTCTGATGTGCAGTTGTCCGATATGTGTTGAATGGATGCACACTTTGCGCAAGTGGCACGCCCTTTGCAGCTCTGCGATCCATGACCGAAATGTTGACACTTGAAACATCGACGAGGGTTGGGAATGTATGGTCTTACACGGAGCTTACAATAGCCGGTTTCGATTGATTTTGGTAGGTCACTTGTTCCGAAGATAATTATTACGTGTTTTGTAGGGGTCAGTTTGTTATTGCGCCTTATTGTTATTCGTTGGACTTTGACCACGTTCTGGTCTTGCCAACCTTCGAGCAGCTCACTTTCAGAAAGCTCAGTAAGATCATCATTGGAAATTACACCACGGACAGTGTTCATGGACCTGTGTGGGCCCACCGAAACAGGGGTTTCCCCTAACGCTACAAGCTTAGACAGCTTCTCATACTGAGCTTTGTCACGAACCTCCAGAAGAAGATCGCCACTTCCCATTTTTGTCACTTTATAACCTGGGTCTATTGCTTCTGTGAGAGTTTTGGAAACGAGGAAAGGTGAAATGGTTCGGACTATTTTCTTTTCGTTTAGACTGTGGATAACTTGGTACTTTGGGAATGTCGGCTTTGGTGTGTTAGGCAGGAAAGTGTCTTCGGTGCGCCACCTTTTCAGGGAGTGATCAAGAAGGGGAGGAGGGGAAGCTATTGCTGTAAAAATACTATAAAGTTCAACGGCGATGGTGGCCACCCACCACCGAGCCCAACGTGGGGACGCTACAAGGTTGAAAGCAAACATTTGGAGACGCCAGCCATACATCGCCACTATAACCTGTTATAATTATCCTAGGTTGGATAACTACACCAGGTTAACCCTCGCCGCCAGGAAATTTGTAAGTAAATGGAAGAGAGAAGATGACAGGACAGATAAAAAGTGAGAGATAAAGACGAAGATTAGGGAAAGAGAGATAGGAAAAGGCGACTGCCGATTTCCCCTGGGTGGGTCAGCCAAGAGGTGCTGTCTACGTGAAGCCGGGGCCAAAGGGGTGTGTTGCCTCTGCCGGGAGGCCTTAAAGGTCCAATCACCCAGTGTCAGCTCAACCTCCAGGATCCCCTTTTCCCCGAACACGGCAAAGCCACGCGCGGCTGGGCGTGGGAAGGAGTCGAAACTCCCCCGTTAGCTCGGGTCTGTGGTGTCGCTACACACCAAACGCCTGCATACGCAGACGCCCCTGCGGGGTGGACAGCGGAGTGTGATGCCTCGTTTTGTGAACTTAAATTCCTTTTCACGTCTGGATCCATACTGCACCATTTCGACCCGTCTGGCATGACAGAAGTGCCCATCAACACGAGTGGCATCGGTCTCGGCGCCGTGCTCATCCAGCGCTACAATGACGCCGAGCATGTCATCGCCTACGCCAGTCGTTCGTTGAGCAAGGCCAAGAAGAATTACACCGTTACTGAACAAGAGTGCCTCGCTGTGGTTTTTGCTGTGCATAAGCTCCATCAATATCTCTACGGGCAGCACTTCAGGATCGTAACTGATTACCATTCACTATGTTGGTTGGTCTCCTTGACCCTTTTGGTCGCCTCGCGCGATGGGCACTAAGTTTGCAGGAATTTAACTTTACAATATGCTACAATAGTAGCCGCCATCATGCAGACACCGACTGTCTCTTGAGGCTTCCCCTACAAACTACAGTGCAGTCCACTTATAACGATATCGAGAAAACCTAAAAATATGATCGTTATAACCGGTGATCGTTATATCTGGACTGCCGCCAAAAAATCGTCGCCGGACGTGCCTTTTGTAGCTCCAGGCTTCATTTCGCTATTTTCATCAATTATTAAATATTGTAGATAGTAGGATGTCAAAAACAAGACTTTATTTCTTACTCCGAAGAAGGCATCACGGGTTCGCTGAGGAAGAGAGACTGACCGACGGCGGGGTGGGAGCAGTGGGAGGAAGAAAGCACAGCCAGAGGTACACAGCCGGAATGCCAACGAGGCCCCGCCCCGATGCCGCCGCGCCGCTTTGCTTTTCGCTTTTTTTATTTTCTCTCTCTTTCCCGCTTTCGTTAGCTTGCCGGCTAGCCGTTGTAGAAGGCGGGGAGCCGCGGAGCGCGGCGCTTTGCTTTTCGCATTTTTTTTTAAAATTCTCTCAGCCTCTCCGCGGTCGACACGCGGCGAGGCGCAAAACGTGACACAGCTGGTGCCATCTTTAGCGCGTCGCGCCAACTCGCGATGCTCTCCTCGGCTTTTTGAACGGCCGGGACGCGCTGCCGGCGCAGTGGCGGCAGATACGTACTCGCCTACGCTAACTTTTTGTCTTGTCTCGGCATAGTTAGTTTCAGAGGAACTTATCAATCTAAACGTTACGATTATTCTGAATGAAACAAGCCGTCCACGGCAAACTTTTCATCGTTGTATCCGATATGCGGTGGATAACATAGCGTTATATATGTTTTTTTTCCCCATAGCCCCAATGCATAAAATGAGACTGTTAAGTCGACCCATCGTTATAACCGATATATAGTTATATGTGGTATCGTTATAAGTGGACTGCACTGTACTCTATGTGACGCCGACAACTTTGACGATTTTCTAGCTGCCATCGACGATACTGCTTTTCCTGACCTCGCTACCTTCCGGGAAGAACAGGGCAACGATTGCAGCTTGGATGATCTCTTTGACTCAGCCGCTCAACCAATAGGTAGCCATGGCTTTATCGTCCGAGATGGCTGGCTTTAAATAAAAAATTACGTGGCTGATGGTGCCCGCCTCCTTTAGTGGTCCCCAAGAATTTGAGAATGCACTTACTCTATGCTATGCACGACGACGCATCAGCGGGGCACCTGAAGTTCGCCAAAACGTACCGCCGCCTGCTGGCTTGATTCTACTGGCCTACCATGCGAGGCAATACCGAAAAGTATGTGGCCAGTTGTGATAAATGCCAGCAATTCAAGCGACTAAATACTACCTTGGTTCGTCTCCTCAACCCCTTGATGTCACCCTCGCCTCCTTTCGAAATGGTCGGAGTGGATCTTCTCGGTCCATTTCCGCGCTCATTGAACAACTGAGGGATCATAGTCTGCATTGACAACCTGACACGTTATGTGGAAGCCAAAGCGCTACCAACAGCCACAGCCATCGATGTATCGAGGATCCTCCACTCTTCTGTGATACTACGCCATGGACCGCCTCTGATTATTCTGAGTGATCGTGGTCGACAATTCGTAGCCGAAGTTGTTGAAGAACTTTTGTTTCTCTGTCCTTGCCAGTTTCGCCACTCGACCCCATATCACCCACAGACAAATGGTCTCGTTGAGCGCACCAACAGAACCAACATGCTTTTGATGTACGTTGACTCCAGGCAAAAGAACTGGGATGACATCTTGCCATTTATTACCTACGCTTATAACACGGCAAAGCATGAAACCTCTGGCTACAGTACATCCTATCTTCTTTATGTCAGGTCACCATGCCACTTTCTTGACACCATTCTGCCTTTTCATGCGCATGAGGACTCTTCCATTGCTCAAACTCTCTGCCGCGCGGAGTAAGCACGTCGCCTAGCTCAGCTCCATACGTTGGCAATCCAAGACCACTCCAAGCCTACGATTCACGGCACAAGAACGTGTCGAACGAAAAAGTAAAAAAGTATGGCTATGGACACCCTTTCACAAGCGTGGCCTGCACCAGAAGTTCCTGGCTCGTTACACCAGTCCTTTTGTCATCGTCGATCGCCTAAGTGATCTGACATATTCAATCGCTCTTCTCGTATCTCGTGGCTACCGTTCTAGGCAGACGCAGCTTGTTCACGTCGCCCACCTAAAGCGCTTTCATCCTCCTGACTGATGCTCGCCCAGGGGCTTCGTCTGGGAAAGGGGGAGTGTTACGCGGCAAGATGTGAAGGGAGGAAGAGGAGAACGAAATGGTCTGTTTGGAAGCAGCTCGGTGTCGGCGCGGTTATCTTTCGCCATTCGTTCTTCAATAAACACGCCCCATCGTAACAATATTATTTGCACGGCATGTCAGCTTTCATCCTTTCACAATTTCAAATGTAGCAGGCACAAAAACACTCAAAAGAACGTGCAAAACGCAAGCAGCTGAACCACGATGAGATGCATATCACTAAAATGCACCAGAAAATTCTGGTTCAGCGGACGTGCGACGAATGCACAATTCTACAGTGTACCCAAACGATTTGCCGCTAGATGAGACCGCTTCATCTGCTGATGTGGTGAGAGTAGAAAGGGTACATAATTGGCCCTTCTCCTTTTACGGGTGGTGTTTTTTACGCATGGCGACTAGACTTACCTAGTAATGCAAACTGTGAGGCCTGGAGAAATAATCGATACCTGCTCTACCTCTTTTTTTATGTTTAGTTGTGTCACATTTGTCGAACGTTCGAACTTTCATAAAACAACTTGATTTTCATTTCAGAGATGGCGCTACCACTAAAAAAACACCTGTGAGATTTATAGTTTATTGAAAATACTTTGTTTGAAGCACTGGGTCGTCGAGTTAGTGAGCACAAGTAGATAAAAGGTACTGTATGTATCTACTAATGTACAATATTGTTACGGGGGTGAGAGAATGAATGAAATAAATATATTTACAAAATATACAAGGAGAGTCAGAGGCAGCTGCAGCCAAGATGGAAGAACAGCAGCAACAACAACACGAGCACGGTCGCTTTCATCGTCTTCGTCATCTATGATGCTCTTTCTGTCCGACGTCGTGTAACATATAACCCCCCGCTGCTGGAAGCGCCGTCTCGGCGCCTAAAGGAGAGTAGGGTCATATGCGGATATGTACGGTTTGAGGCGGGTCACGTGGACGACGTCAGTAGCGGTTGCGGACGACGATGACTGACTGTCCAACGGAGCAATCTCGTATGTGACATCGGTAAGCCGGCGTAAAACCTTGTAAGGCCCCGAGTAGCGAGACAGGAGCTTCGAAGAGAGGCCAACGTGGCGGCATGGTGTCCAGAGGAGGACCAATGAACCTGGAGAGTAGGAAACTACTCTGTGATGGCTATCATAGCGGGCTTTCTGAGAGAGCTGCGAGCCAAGAAGACGTTCCCGTGCGATTTGGCGGGCCACTTGAGCCCGAGCAGTGGCATCCCGGGCGTACTCTGTTACCGTTTGCGTAGTTGATGGGAGAAGAGTCTCGAAGGGTAACGCTGGATGGCGGCCGAACAATAAATAGAAGGGGGAGAAGCCAGCGGTATCGTGGCGTGACGAATTGTACGCGAATGTCACATAGGGCAAAGTACTATCCCAATCAAGGTGATCTTTGGAAACGTACATGGAGAGCATTGTTGTCAATGTTCGATTTAGGCGCTCGGTAAGACCACTTGTTTGTGGGTGATAGGCCGTAGTGAGCTTGTGACGCGTCGAACACAAGCGAAGGATGTCACTTACTACTTTTGAAAGAAATGAGCGACCACGATCAGTCAGCAGCTGTCGAGGAGCGCCATGGTGAAGAATTACGTCATGAAGCAAGAAGTCCGCGACGTCAGTGGCACAGCTTGTCGGTAGCGCTCGTGTGATAGTGTATCTTGTGGCGTAATCAGTGGCTACGGCTATCCACTTGTTTCCAGTGAGAGAAGTAGGAAATGGTCCAACGAGATCAAGAACGACGCGGTAGAAGGGAACGGTGGGTATGTCTATTGGTTGGAGCGGACCAGCTGGTGGCAAGGTGGAATGTTTGGAGCGCTGGCAGGACTCACATGCAGCAACGTATCGGCGCACAGAACGGTAAAGGCCTGGCCAGAGGAATCTACGCCGCACGCGATCGTACGTGCGCGTGACCCCGAGATGTCCCGCGGTTGGGGCGTCGTGAAGCTGTTCAAGTACAGCGAAACGGAGTGTCGCAGGAACTACGAGTAGTAGCTCTGGTCCTACGGCGCTCGTGTTGCGTCGGTAAAGAATGCCATCGCGTAGAACGAACAGGTGTAGCGACGGGTCTACATGGGGCGAGCGTAGACTCTGCATGATAGACCGCAAGTGAACATTGCTGAGCTGTTCCTTGCATATGTCGGTGAAAGCCGACATGGCGAAGACACAAGGGTCAGAATCATGTGCTGAAAGGTCACGTGCGTCCACGGGGTGACGGGATAGACAGTCGGCATCCTGGTGCATCAGGCCAGATTTGTATGCGACGTCGAAGCTGTATTCTTGTAGTTTCAAGGCCCAACGGCCAAGTCGTCCTGTTGCATCTTTAAGGGACGACAGCCAGCACAAGGCATGGTGATCTGTAATTACCGAAAAGGTGCGGCCAAACAAGTATGGTCGAAATTTTCCGACTGCCCAGAATAGTGCGAGGCACTCACGTTCTGGAATGGAAAACTTGCTCTCCAAAGGAGAAAGGAGGCGACTGGCATAAGCAATGACGCGATCTTGTCCTCGTTGCCGCTGGGCAAGAACAGCACCAATTCCATGTCCGCTGGCATCGGTACGAACTTCAGTATGGGCTGACGGGTCGAAATGGGCCAAGATGGGTGGGGAAGTAAGTAATGTTGTAAGGGTGCTGAAGGCAGTTGCTTGGTCAGAACCCCAATGAAAAGACACGTCCTTCTTCAGTAGCCCCGTAAGTGGTCGGGCAATGTCAGCAAAATTCTTCACGAAACGTCGAAAGTAAGAACAAAGGCCGATAAAACTCTGTGCATCTTTTGCGGAACGTGGTATGGGAAAATCTTTGACAACTCGAATTTTCTCAGGATCAGGTTGCACGCCTCGAGCACTGACAAGGTGGCCGAGCACAGTGATTTCCCGACGGCCAAAGCGACATTTAGAAGAGTTGAGCTGAAGTCCTGCTTTCCGGAAAACCTCAAGAACGGCAATTAGGCGGCTAAGGTGGCTTTCGAATGTAGGTGAAAATACGATGACGTCATCGAGATAGCATAGGCACGTGGTCCATTTGTATCCACGCAGGAGAGAGTCCATCATTCTTTCAAATGTAGCTGGCGCATTACACAATCCGAATGGCATAACCTTGAACTGGAAAAGTCCATCAGGTGTGATGAATGCGGTTTTCTCACGGTCTCGATGATCGACAGAAATCTGCCAGTATCCTGATCGCAAGTCGATAGATGAAAAGTAGGCAGACCCATGTAGGCAGTCGAGAGCATCGTCAATCCGCGGCAGTGGATACACGTCCTTACGTGTTACTTTGTTTAGGTGACGGTAGTCTACGCAGAAGCGCCAGCTGCCATCCTTCTTCTTGACCATCACGACCGGCGATGCCCATGGACTGCAGGAAGGTTCGATGACGTCTTTTGACCCCGGCTCCTCCACCAAATGTTACGGGTGTGAGAGAATGAATGAAATAAATATATTTACAAAATATACAGGGAGAGTCAGAGGCAGCTGCAGCCAAGATGGAAGAACAGCAGCAACAACAACACGAGCACGGTCGCTTTCATCGTCTTCGTCATCTATGATGCTCTTTCTGTCCGACGTCGTGTAACAATATTTGTTAACTAGCATCTTAAAAAAAAAAGCAAGTTTCTATAGAATCGGTCTTTCAGAAGGACCAGAGAGACCACATAACTGATACGTCTTCGGTGTAATGTTGACAGAACAGGAAATAAAAAATATGCAGAGCGTGCCCCTGGGTACTTCTTCTTCCTCGCCTCCGAGCTCCATTTTCAATCTGTTTTCTACATCTTCCCGCCGGCCAGATTCAACCGAAGCAACCTTCGAGCGAATACAACAGTTGAATTGGCCTCTTGACAAATTTTCTTTCAGGTGTACAAAGCAAGCATGTTCTCACTAGTCTATCCTTGCCTGGGAAAATCTTTTCGACCTTGCAGAGTTTTCACTGTGTTATTTTTCGCGCTTCTCCAAGCAGGAGTACATCTTCTTCTTGTATATTTGTGTGACCCTCTATTTTTCTGCTGGCACACTTAAGCTCCCTCAGGTACTCCTTTTTCTATCTGGTCCACCATGTTATCATTGCCCGTTTTCTTGCACTCCAGTAATTCAGCAAACTGTATTCTTCGAGTATGTTTTCTTCCTGCTTGTTCATTGCTTGCCTGCCTCCTATAATGTCCGCCGGTGTGATGGGTTGTGGCTCGTTAGGATCGTCATACACATAAATAAGAGGCCGGTTGTTAATACTCCTTCTGCTTCAACAACCACAGTCCGTAGTTCATCCAAAAGTCAAGCACCTATAGTTTTTGCCATGGATGTCTTAAAGCTTCTGATCAGTCTTTCATAAAATCCTCCCCACCATGGAGCTAACTCTACAATAAACTTCCATTTTATTTTCAGGTTACTGGTATACTGTTGAACCCTTTCATCTTCCATCTTTAAGGACTTGTTCATCTCTTTCTTAAATTTCTTGAATGCTCTTGCATTATCCCTGTAAATAATTGCACACAATCCTCTTCTAGCTACGAATCTTCGGAATGCTTCTATAAACACTTCTGATGACATCCTCTTGACCAACTCCAGTTGTATGGCTCTTGTTACTGCACACGTAAATATCACAATGTAAAACTTCGTAATTTTTTTGCCTTTCTCCTCTCGAGCATTTAGCGGTCCAGCAAAGTCTATACTAACCGTGTCGAATGGCCTCGTCTGTGTTATCCTGTCAGCTGGTAGTGGTGGAATTTCTTGTGCCATTGGTCTAGAATTGAATCTCTTACATGTGATGCATTTCTTTATCACATATTTCACCATCTGTCGGGCGCGCACAATCCAAAACTTCGTTCTTAGATGTGTCAATGTTGCCACAACGCCACCGTGCATTGTCACTTGAAGCGCGTACAGAACTAGGAGTTCTGAAAAGTGACTTTCTGTTGGTAAAATAATAGGATGCTTCTCATCAAAGCTTAAATCACTTCACTGAAGCCTCCCTTTTACACTGAGGACACCTTGATCATCTTCGAGGATGTTCGTGCCATACAGATTCATGTTGTCATATATTCGTGTCACTGCATTTTGTAGCGTTTTCTGCTCCTGCTTTATCAGCACAAACTCTGCCTTGACCAATTCTTCTCCTGTCAGCGGACCTGTTTTCCTTTCTTTTTGTCGGTTTCCTATATAACGCATCGCCCTTGCGGTAACTCGTAATGCTTTCTTGTATGATCCAAACCTGCTCACATCAATTATCTTTTCTTCACTCGTAGTGGTAGTTAAGCATGCCACGGTCTTTTCTTCGTCTTTGTTGTCATCACTGTCCGATTCTTGCGTGATGTCATAATCAGGCCTTTGTTTTTCATTCTTGGTCCACGTGGGGCCTTTCCACCATAATTCATTGTCCAGCAAACGTTTCATCTTCATCCCCCTTGTCATCAAATCCGCAGGATTTTCATGACATTTAACATAACCCCACTGACTCTCATTGGACTTGCTCTTAATTTCTGCTGCGCGGTTGCGAACAAACAGATCTTTCGGCTTGTTAGACTTTATCCAGCACAATACAATTTGAGAGTCAGTCCAGAATTTCACATTCTTTAGTTTCCTGATGAAATTCTCAGTTATATGACTGGCCAATCTGACTGATATTGTGGCCGCCAATAACTCCAATCTTGCTAGTGTAAACTTTTTGATTGGAGCGACTCTACCCTTTGCAATGATTAAATTGGCTTCATTGCTTCCATCGGAGTATTTTGTTACAATGTATGCTGCTGCTCCATACGCCATTGGACTCGCATCGGAGAACAGGTGTAGAGTCGATGCTTTCACTTCAGCTTGCCTGTTGTCATAGCATCTGTTAACGGTGAAGTCATCTAAGTGCTGAAGCTCCTCCGACCAGTCCTTCCAAGCTGATCTATGCTGGCTTGGTAACGAGACATCCCATTTCAGTTTATCCATCCAAAGTTTTTGCAGCAATATATTTGCTCTAACTGAAAATGGTGTCAAAAAAGCTAAAGGGTCATATAGCTTTGTCGTGGCCTGCAAAACCTGTCTTTTTGAGAGTTGTCTCATGTCCTTGTCATTTCGCCATGTAGTGTCGGGAAAGCTCAACACGTCGTCTACAAAATTCCATTTCAGTCCCAAAATCTTGATTTGTCCCTCTTTTCTTATCCCTCGATCCAGATCCTCTCCTTCTTCATCAAAGAGTTTTCTTAGCTCGGCGTCATTTGAAATCCATTTTCTTAAATTCATTCCCGCATTGCGAAAAATATCTCGTGCTTCTTTGTATATATTTGTCGATGTCGAGTATTCGTCGGCTCCTAGTAAAACGTCATCGACCTAGATTCCTTCCCGGAGTTGCGCCACAACTGCAGGATATTTTTCTTTGAATTTATCCAAATGTCGATGAATCGTGGCGGCTAGAAGGAAGCTATTGGTGTAGTTCCGAAAGTAACCCTTGTCATCCACCACGTTTTTATCTTCGGGGTTGGCATATCTTCGCTGGGTATTCTTTCCCACCACATAAATCACAGAGCGTCTCGGTTATTTTCATGTATCTTGATCTGCAAGAATGCTTTTTCCACGTCGGCTGACATAGCGATCTTGTGATGTCGAAAGTTCATCAGCAAGCTTGTGATGTCGGGGTTTAGGTTTGGCCCCTTTTCCAAGTTGTCATTTAAGGATTCACCTGGATTCTGGCTTGACGATGCGTCAAAGACGATCCTTATTTTTGTCGTTGTTCGGTCCTTCTTAATTACTGCTTGATGCGGCATGTAGTATACAAACTTGTTCTGTACATCGGATCCAGCATCTTCTTCGACGTTTTCTGCTATTTCTTGCTCGAAGTACTCTCGAATAGCTTTGTCGTAGGCTAGGAGCTCATCTTTATTCTTGCATAATTTTTTGGTCACCTGGATAAGCCTCTTCTCTGCAATGGTGTTGTTGTTGTCCTTTGTCACGTTTTCCTTGCATGGTAGCCGCACTTGGTATCTTCCTGCCTTGAACTCCACTGTTTGTCGGACGTACTCTAGCACATGTTCATCACTCATCTTTGTTGCTGGTTTCTCCTTGATGCCCATGTTTTCCAAGTCCCAGAATCTCTGCAGTTCGTCCACAGTCGTGTCTGACTTGGCACTGACCTTGAGTACCATAACCGTCGATGATTTCATCGGCACACAATGAAGTCCTACAGGACCTTGGACCGTCCATCCCAATATTGTTTCTATGGCCGTTACATTTGGATGAATCTCGCAAATACGACCAGTGACTACAGTCCAGTAATAATCTGCTCCAATTATAATGAAGTTTTTATATTTTTTCTTTCTTTGTCCGTCTTCTCGTTGTCATCAGCCAAACAAATTCCCATCGATCTTGCTCTTTCGTGTATTGTCAACGGCGATGGTAGCACGTCACAGGATATAACTTCTATCTCCAGTGCCTCAATCGTGACTGGCTCCGAGATGGGATCCTTCTTCACGCTGACCTCAACAACTTTCATGTCTAGTTCCATCTCTCCTCCTCCAAATGATCCTACAGTAATCCTTTCGGATCTTTTTACCTTGCACGCTAGTTTTCTTGACAATCTTTTGAGGATGAATGTCCTCTGGCTCCCGTTGTCCAGCAGAATCCGTGCGTAGCACCCGCTGTCTTCTCCCTCCGTCTACGAAAAGGCTGTCTGCAGTTGTATGCACTTGTGTTCATCAGACTGCTGTGCGTGCATGTTGCAGGACTTGCTGGTGTCTAACCGGTCAGGTTGCGCACTTTTACGCACTTGCTCAACATCACCGCTTTGCTGCTGTGCCGACTTTCCTGCAGGCGTACGTGATCGACACATGGATGTCGTGTGCCTTCCCTTGCATGTTTTGCAGCGTACGTTAGCGCGGAATAACTTCGCCGTGTGGTGAGGTCTGGTGCATCTGAAGCACCTTCGTTCCTGTTGCAAGGCTTCTTTCTTCTGTTGCATACTAATGCTTCTGCTGCAATCTTCCGTGTGGTGTTCAGTCATCTCACAGAAGATGCATTTCTTAATTGATATGCTTTGAAGTGTAGATGTTCTAGTCCGCCTCATACTCTGCGGTGACTGGGTCACGTATTTTTCCTCTCTAGTTTCTTCTCTGCTGCGTATATAAATGTTTAAAAACTCCATAATTTCTTTCGAACTGCTCGTGCTGTCTCTTGACGCTAAGTCCGATTCCGTTGATTGATTGATTGATTGATTGATATGTGGGGTTGAACGTCCCAAAACCACCATATGATTATGAGAGACGCCGTAGTGGAGGGCTCCGGAAATTTCGAACACCTGGGGTTCTTTAACGTGCACCCAAATCTGAGCACACGGGCCTACAACATTTCCGCCTCCATCGGAAATGCAGCCGCCGCAGCCGGGATTCGAACCTGCGACCTGCAGGTCAGCAGCCGAGTACCTTAGCCACTAGACCACCGCGGCGGGGCTAAGTCCGATTCCGTAGTTGCTCGTGTGTAGTCACCTTTCTCTATCTGCTTCATCTTCATTTCAATCCTCATATCCACCGGTAGCGCAGATTTTACAACAGGAGCTATCACTGTGGCGTAACTACCCATTTCCTCTCCTAATGACTGCAATGCTCGTGTGTTGACTTGCAACTTTTGGTAGAGTTTCTTCAACCCATCTACATCTTTAGGACTCTTCACTGCTTCCAAGTTTGCAAGCTCTTTTATGTAGGTCTCTTAAATTATCTTCTCGTCCGAAGGTTTCTTTCAGAAGAGCGACTGCATGCTCGTAATTCTGATCAGAAAACTGCAAACCTTCTATGAGGGACGCAGCCCCCCCGCTCAGAGACGCCAGAAGGTAATTAAATTTTTTATTCTTCGGCATGCTCACTCTGTTATGCACCGATGTCTTGAACTGATGCCAAAACCTTGGCCATGCTGTTTTTTCCCATCAAACTTGATCATCTGAAGACGTGCCAACTTAACAAGCTCTTGCGTCTCCGAGATTTGGTTAGTACCTTGCACTGAGCTCGCCTGTTCTGCGACTATTCTCGTAGTCAGTTGCGTCGCTTGTTCTAACTCACGTAATTGCTCTTCTATTTTTGTCGTTGCTGCGACGATCTTCATCTCATAATGCAAAACTCTTTCAAATTCCGCCTCCGCGTCGTCTTCTTCAATGAACGGTTCAATCTGTTCGTCAATTTGTCTCAGCGTCTGTGACATGTTCTTCATCTGGTTCAGAAGCGTCATAAGTTGCGCTCGATCGGCGGCTTCTTCTATCTTTTTATCGATTTCGCTCGTAAGCGTCGTCACATTTGCTCGAAGAGTCTTCCGCTTCTTTGATAGGACCTCTTTATTCATGCTTAAAACGTGTTGAAAGAGCTCTTGTCTCTTTATGTGTGTCGCCAACAGTCGTCGGTCGTGGTCCTTCTCTCGACGGTTCGTCCTTGAGCCAGACGCCGCTGCTTTGTTCTTCAACTCGTTGTTGCGAATGGGGTTGAAGTCTGTGCGTCCGTCTTCAGATCCTCCTGGTCACGGCACCATGTTTCAAAAGGACCAGAGAGACCACAGAACCGATACGTCTTCGGTGTATTGTTGACAGAACAGGAAATAAAAAATATGCAGAGCGTGCCCCTGGCTACTTCTTTTTTCTCGCCTCCGAGCTCCATCTTCAATCTGTTTTCTACAACCGGTCAGCAGAAAAATTATCGACATTCACCACTGGACTGTTACGATTGTCATCATTATTGAAGTTTTTCAGCCTTTGTGAACGGGACGTAAAATATTTCAACGCATTCCAAGCAAGAGTGTGCTGTCAAGACGGGTTGATTTCTTCTCGTCAAAACCTGAATGAGGGGTTCGGGACTGGTTCGCGCAAAGAAAACGCACGAGCCAAGAGAGGCCACTGTGAGCTCGACTCAAGAAAGGCCATTGTGTTTGCTGAAAGCAAGGCTTTCGAGGCAGACAAGGAAACAGCTGGGCCATTTTCGAGGCCACCGAGGATCTGGAAATCTTGGAACCAGCATGGTACTTGCAGTTCAGGCGGAAAGCCAAAGCCAAAGTGGTTGTGGCTGCATCTTGCGAGGAGAAGCGGAGCCCCGGATATGCGCAGCTAAGCCACAGCTTCTAGCAAAGAATAGGAATGGAATGTGGGGTTGAAGGAAAGGAAAGGGCGCTATCTGCTGTAGCCTTTGCGGGAGCCCGCCTCGACGACGAGGGATTAGTCGACCACTCCTCCTTCCCCCTTTCTCCATAGGATCGGCTGAATGGGGTGGCATATTTTGACGATATGCTGGCACACCACTACATTGTCCTACCCAAACAGTCAGGGAAGTTTGAAACATGTACTGGCAGCCGGTTTTTCGAACCTCACCTAACTGCCAGGAGAATCTTGGAAACCAATATCACCGGACGTGCGCGAAACTTGGTGACGTGTGCGAAAACGTCGCTGCAGTGCGTTAGTGACCATATCTGGGCATCATGTAGACTGTGCCCTCTCTGCATGCATTGTGTGGTGTCTTTCCTCTCCTTTGTGGGTGGAACATCCAGACCATGGAGCGTCCTATTGGCGGAAGCCGCGGACAATGCGCCCAGGGTTGGCAACGAGGCGCTATATAAGCCGAAGACTTTCATGTATTTGAGCTTCCACAGTTCAACAGTTCTTATGTACAGTTTTTGACTTCTCGTTCTTCTTTCGAATTCTCAGTTAATAAACAATGTAAATAAATTGTCGCTTTTATGGGCGCCTCATCTGACTTGTTCGACGATGGGTCCTAGGACGGGGGCCCGCTACTAAACTGAAACCCACAGGACCCGGAGTCGCAACACCGCAGTCTCATAGATTCCCTAACAAAAATAAAACAATTTTCTCATCATAAAATTCTAAAGAGGGGCCTGCTGCTTCCTTATAATGGCGTTCAGAGTATTATCTTGTACAGTTTTGTCACTTCATTGGTAATGCGTGACCGAGTAGAGTCATAAACTGCCGCATTGACACATAATTCATAAAGTTTTCGTCGGAACACAAAGCAACTTTGCATAGAAGGTAAATGTATTGTATTCTACAGAGCCACTAATTATTAAGGTTCTGCTTTGAAAAAAAAAAAAAAAGATAGTTACACACTAACATTAATTATTTTGCCCATTTTCATTGGAACACGAATAAATTACTAATTTGTTTATATTTATTATCTCTTCATAGAAACCTTGAATAGCACTTCACCTAAAGGCACAGTAAATTTTGCACTGTTATGTTGAACAGTTTCGCTGTACTTGCAGTAGAACGAAGGCTTGCACAACGAAAATGCTTTTTGTCGCTCACACTATTTTTGTTGCTATTAAATAACGCTTCAGAGCAAGCATTAACACCTCGTGTCATTGAAAAAATAGATCGTAAGCTTTCTGAATTTGCATGATTAAAATTAATTTGCAAAGCTTAGCAAGCACAGTGCGTCCACAAAAAATGCGTAAAATGCGGAGTGGCTGCTGCCAAAGTGGGACCGCCACCTTAAGCAAGTACTAGACTTTTGTAATATTAGACACAAGTCTGTACCTGTATCTGTACAGGTACAGACACCCTGTACCAAATTTGCCATATGTGGGTTCAACTGTACTAAATCTTCCTTGTGGAATGCACTCTGACACAGTGACATTTTGAGAATTTCGGAACATCTCCTTAGTGTCGCACATACCTTCCAAAACAGGCACAGGAGAGATGACAATAGTGGGTGGTGGTGGGGCGGGTGGTGAAATAGTTGCCAGATCTTTTGACGGCGACTCTTGCGGCTCTGCAGGTTCCTCCACAATCGGTGGCAAGGTGTTGGCAGACGAAGGCCTGAAGAACATAGGCATCACTAGTTGTTATTAGGCATGTGCAAATATTAAATTTTAGGTATGAAGCCCCTCGCAATTCGTTCGAATAATTTCGAATCGAATTCAAACAGTATGTATGATATATATAAAGAAAAATTAGCATATATGTCGTGACCCAACGCACCTGCACAATTACAAAAAAAAAAAAAAAACAGTTGAAACAAGGCGTGAGCAAATGTCATTCTTTTGGCTTTTGGTAAAATGCAAAGGATAACACGTAATATATTTATCAAAGGGGCCCTGCAACACTTTTTCAGGTAGCCATAGAATGAATTCGCTAAAAGAGCTTATTGTTTCATGAATGCACCACCAAAAATCTTGCGTGGCGACCCCTGTAACGAACGAGCACACCTTATTCAAATCAGCCAATGGCTGATGGAATGGCTGTGACGAGTGATTTTCGAGCTTCTTCAATCATTAGTCAATAGAAGAGAAAGCAATTTTTATCTGACTTTGAGAATTTATTGTGAATTCAGAACTGCATGCTGCCCTATAATATTTGGCTAGCATGTTCTTGGAAGCCTTTACTTCTGACCAGCAGAGTTTTTTAACCATGCTCTAAATGTGTTGCAGAACCCCTTTAAGTTTCAAAATTTACTGTTTAAAGCATATAAGCCAGCATAACAAGCTTTCAGACTTAGAAGTGATAAATCTACGTGAGAATAACAAGTTCTTTAACCTTGCAGGGGCGCAACAGCCAAAATACAATTTGGAGCAGTTTTCGGAGAAGCAAAATGTTACTTTTGGAGCACTAAATTCCTAACTTGAAGCAGGTTACAGGAAAAAATACATGCATTTTTATCATAAAATAGGTGGTGGTGATGTTTGTGTTGCAGCAGGCGGGGTTAGCCTGGCCTGCATGGCCGGCAATTGTTACGCCTGAGCATCTCCCGAATTTGGAAGCTGTCACCACGTCTCAGACAGTCCAGTGTCTCGCAGGAAGACCAACAAAATTCATTGCACATTCCTCCTAGTTGCCGCGGGTCCTTCAGGAAAGATGACGTCATCAACTGTCCGGTGCCTATGACAGCCTTTTCGCAAGGTGCGAATCATCGCTGCTCTTTGCACATCAAACTGTAGGCAAAGCCAAAGGAAATGTTCAATATCCCCGATGTCACCACAGAAGGCACAGAACGGGGAAGCGTATCTCCCAGTCTTGAATGACCAGGCCGGGGTGTATGCGGAGCCCGTTCTTATGCAGTACAACAGCCTTGCTTCTTCACGAGAAAGTCCATGAATTACACATGCTTGGTGTGAAAACTTGTAGATCGCCTTGAAATGATTGCGTATCACATCTTTGTTGTTCTGGTAAGTCTTGGGAGTTCTTACTTTTGGGAACGATGTACGTACTTCGCATGCAAGGGCATCAGCCTTTTCATTGCCCTCAATGCCAACGTGGGATGGGATCCACTGGAACTTTATATTAAAACTCTTGCCATTTAGGTGTTTGATTAGTGCCAGAGATTGCCTGGTGAACTTTTCTTGAGGTAGGCCACGATGCAGTCTTTGTAGCGCCGATTTGGAGTACGTCAGCACTACAACATCTCGTGCAGAAAAGGATCACAATTTTCGCAAAGCCGCCGTGATTGCAGTGCCTTCTACCGTTGTGGACAAAACCACGCGATCCAGGCGGCTCGACCATGACACGCCAAGGCAGGGTATGCAGAAAGCCGCTGCGCAGCTATCCGTTTGTGTGCACACTGATCCGTCGGTGTACACTTGTAGGTGGCTGCGGTACATGGTGTTCAAGTGGTCCAGCGCAAGAAATTTTGCTTCCGACTCTGGAATGGTGCGCTTCGCTGGTAGATTGGGTACGCTGAAGTTACACGCAACATCCACAAAAGACATTGGCGGGTCCATAGGGCGCCGTTTAGGATTATACTGGTACTCAGAATTGTGCAGCGTACAAATGCATGAGTAACTGAGCAAAATGTGCAGTGTCCAACTAGCACTAACAGCATCTTCTAAATATCAATACTCTTTTCCGCAGGGCACTGGTGTACTGCAGCGAAGGTGGCTCAAGCTATTGTTACTAAGTTTTGTTTGCTGTAAAGCTACGCCTGGTAACGGCGCAAAAATGTGGCCCTCTGCTGTCTCGTCTCGTGAGGGGGCGCTGCCGCTGCGATTGGCCTTATTGGCTACGAAAGCTTTGCAAGGCAGCAGCGCGCCACTGACTGAATTTCGCTTCTCTTTATAACATTCTCTTTCGTTACGCTGCTCTCCTTAGTACCAAGCATTCAAGAAATAGCCTTTTTATTTTGTGCACTCGGTAAAAACATTTAATGGGCGAATGAATAGGACAGTGAGGCTACTTGTGCGGAGAATATTGTATAATGTACGCGTATAACGGGCAGGTTACAAAAAATACAAATGTGTTTGGCAATAGTAAAAAAAACATGCGCTTTCTTGTTTAGTACAGCAACCTTGTGACTGTTTTCTAGTCAACAATTCGTATCCCTGATGTAAAAGTCATCAGCATAACAAAGAAAAAAAATCACACCATATTCACGAAGTGAACAATGATGAGTGGAGCGAATCGTTCGTCAGTCCACCCACGCTTCCGTCTGTCCGTTCGTTCTTAATTTCGTTCGTCCGTGCATGGGCCCATTCGTCTGTATGTGCATCCATCCGTGCATGCGTCCGTCCATCCGTGCAACCATCCGTCCGTCCGGCTGTGCGTATGTCCATTCATCCCCGCATGTATCCGTCGAATCGTCTGTCTGATTGTCTATCTGTCCATCCGTGCATCCGTCCGTCCATCTAGTGAACACTTTAAGTACCGCCATCTCGCATCTTTTCATCGCGATCGTCTCTCTTCTTCTCCTGTGGCACATACCTGTCTATCCCCTGTGGCACATACCCGCTCTCTCGGGTATGTGCTACCCGCGGTTACGCACCAAGACAATGGGAGATGCACAAGTCTTGCCATAAGGAGCTTTGCCCCTAAAAACTGTCACGCGCTAACCCTTAATCGCACCACCACACACCGCTACGTCTTGCCACTCTTCCCAACCAGGCAGAACTCCCCTTCCCCACACACGAAACCCCCACCACTCCAGTCCCAATGATGATGATGACGCCGTCACGTAATGCCCTCTCTCGGCCACCCTCACAGTTCTCCCCCCCCCCCTCAAAATGTGAAGGCACCACTACACATCGCCTGCAGCGTCATGGTGGAGTGTCAGCTGATCTGCGTGTTTCACATCGTGGCGACGACCCGTTTTAGGGTCCACTAGAACAAACTCATTCTGTCCTACACGTCTCACTGCCCGAAAGGGACCGGAACGCCGGGGTGCAAGCTTCGAGGAGAAGCCCTTGGTGGCATCGCTGAGGAAGTGGCTTTCGAGCAGAACAAGATCATCCTCCTGTATTGTCAGTGGCCGCCTGTGCTGGTCGTAGCGAGTCTTCTGGGCGCGCCACATGTGGTTTTGGTGTGCCCTGGAGAAGTCAAGCATCTCCTGCAGACACTTGGAGACCTCAGTAGCAAATGCATGGTATGCTGTCGCAGGAGGCTCCGCGTCGTCTTTGGCCTCAGCCTGTGTCCATGAAGTTCTCAGCTCTCGGCCATAACAGAGGAAGGCAGGCGTGTAGCCCGTGACAACGCTTTCAGCCGTGCGCATAGCCAGGGCAATTTCAGGGATGTGCTGGTCCCAGTCTTTGTGGTTGGAACAATAAGCCCTAAGGCACTGCTTGATAATGCCATCGTGGCGCTCCACCATTTGCCCGGCAGGGCGGTACGGAACAGTGTGTCGGTCTTGTATGCCCCAATGCTCAAGGAGGCCCTTCCACAACCTGCTTACAAACGGCTTTCCATTATCACTTGAAATGAAGACAGGTGTGCCATGTCTGCAAAAAACCTGGATCATGCAGGCCACCACACCCTTGCTGTTTGCTGCTCGTAATGGGAAAAGTTCAATGAACTTGGTGAACTTGTCAATCACCACGAGAAGGTACTTGTGGCGTCGAGGCGTCATAGGCAAGGGCCCAATTATGTCCACTCTGAGCTTTTCCATGGGGGCAGTGGCCCACTGACTGCTCATCAGCCCTTCTGGCTTCTGCCGGTGGGCTTTGGTGCGCTGGCAAACCTGGCAGCATCGCACATACTTGGATATGTCCGAGCGCATACCCAGCCACCTGAAATTCTGAGAAATGCGTTTGAGGGTCTTAAAAAAGCCTAAGTGGCCGCTAATCGAGTGGTCATGGGACAGTCGCAGGACCAAGTTGCAGAGATGGTTTGGTAGCCAAGGTACTTTCCTGTTCCCTCGGTGCTGTACAAGCAACCCACTCTCTTCCATCTCGGTCGTCTCCGCCAGGTCTTTGATCAAAGGTTGATCACTGTCAGTGGGCGGAAGCTTCCCTCCTTTCATCACATTTCGTAGTTTTGACAGTACGGGGTCCTGCTCTTGTTCCTGGGCGAGGAGCCCTGCATCATTCAAGACAGTGGTGTCGTCCACTTCAGATGCTACAGCAGCTGCCTCAAAGCTGACTTGTGGGCTGGGCTCTGGAACAGCCATAGGGAACAGCGTCTCGTGTAGACTCGGGCTTGGAACTTCCTGGTGCTGAAGGGGAGCTCTGCTCAAGGCGTCGGCTGGCACATTTGCAAGACCCCGCCTGTGCTTGATTCTGCAGTTGAAACCTTGCAGCCGCAAAACCCAACGCTTTACACGTGGTGAGGCCTGGTCTGTGGTGAACATCCAGGACAGTGAGGAGTGATCACAAGTGTATCTCAAACTCGGTGAACTCAAGGTATGGTCGGAACTTGTCCACTGCCCACACCACAGCCAGACACTCCCATTCTCGCACTGTATAGCGCTGCTCTGCCGCAGTGAGGACCCTGCTAATGAAGCTTATTGGACGCAGTTGAGCATCACTCTCGGCCTCACTCTCGGCTGCCTGCAGAAGCACCGCTGCAATGCCGACTCCACTGGCGTCCGTTTCCACCACGAATGGTCTGTTGAGGTCCGGCAAGTTTACAACAACATCGTCGGCCAGGGACTGCTTAAGTGCTCTAAAGGCTTCCTCTTGCTGCAGCTCCCACCGCCAACGTTGGTTTTTCTTAAGGAGTTCCGAGAGTGGACGTGCAGTGATAGAAAACTGAGGTATGAACCCTCTGTAATAGCCTGCTAGTCCCAGGAAGGCCTGCAGCTGTTTGAGTGTTGTTGGTTGAGGATAGTCCAGCACCGCTCGCACTTTTTTCTTGTCCGGCCTACACTGCCCGGGCGATATTTCATAGCCAAGGAACTTCAGGTATTGACAGCACACGTGCACCTTCTCTGGGTTAATGGTCAACTGTGCCGAACTTATCCGCTTCAAAACCTCCCGAACATGCTCAAGATGATCCTCTAGGGTCTCTGAATATACCAGGACATCATCGAGAAACGCCATGGCAAACTGGTGATTAATTCCCTCCAGTAGTCGGTCCATCAGGGTCTGAAACGTGGCAGGACCTCCGGCAACTCCAAAGGGCATTCTCATGAACTCGAGGTTCCCCGATGGCAAATGAACGCTGTCTTTGGAATATCCTGCTCTTGAACAGGGATTTGAAAAAAACCCTGTTAATGATCAAAACTTGAGAACCACCTGGCTCGTCTCAGCTGTGCCAGCAACCAATCAGTCCTCGGCATGGGGTAGACTGGCACCTTAGTGCGTGCATTCAGCTGGCGGTAATCCACAGCCATGCGATAGCCACCACACTTCTCAACCAGGACTGGAGCACTGGCATGCTGACTTTGGCTAGGGCGGATGAGGTTCTGTGCAGGCAGGTCTTGAATGCAGTTGTCCATGATGGCCTGCTTCTTGGCATTCACTGGTCGCAGTTTGCATCGAACAGGTGGGTTGTCTCCCGTGTCTATGCGATGCTCTGCCAGGGTTGTGCAGCCCGGAGTTGTGGTGAAGATTTCTCTAAACTCTTCTAAAATGTGTTTCATGCGTGGGTCTAGGTCCGACGAGTGGCCGGGAATGAACACATTGCAGGCTGCAGTCGTCTCCGGCACACTGGCACACACTGGCATCGCCCTCAGCAAAAATGCAGCGCAGACTGTCTCCAAAATCATCCACTGCCTCTGGCTGTTCCTTAACGGCCTTGACAAAGGGCACAATTCTTTGTGGTTCTGTGCCGACAGTCCACCCACTAAGTGACACGTGCAGAGCGATGCCATTCACCGTCAGGAAATCCCTACCAAGGACAACGTCACGGCACAGGTCAGCAACGCACAAAAGCTGCTGTCTGCGGCAACCGGCAGCCCACTCGATCTGGCACTTCAGAGACATGGTTGACTGCGACCAGCCTGATGTCAAACGCAGCACGCGTACGTCTGCCTTGGGTTTGGCTCCAGAAGCTTGGGCCGCCGCCGCCGCGTGCGATCCGAAGAAGCTTACACTTGAGCCTGTATCTAGCAGGGCCTTGAACGTCGACGACCCGATACGGACGCCCATAAAGGGCTCTTTGCCACCGGCTGTGGTCGCTACTTGGTGCGCACTGCCGTAGGTGCCCGCCGGGGCCGCACCTACCGCCACTGGTTTCCCGGGCACTGTGCTTGCAGGTGACCCGATCGCTGGCACCGGAAGCAAACGGGTGGCCCCAATCGTCGACCCGTGGCACAGTTACGAGATATGTGGCCGAATCCACCACAGCGATGGCACTGCACACGTATTGCTCCACTTGCGGGCTCCGGCCGTGGCATCGGTCCCGGCCCGTAGGGTGAGAACGGAGGCGCTGTGTCGTACGAGTACTGTCGGTCCTGGCAGTACTACGGGTCTAGCGCAGCTGGATGCAGTGGCCAGTAATAAGTCAGCGGTGCCGGTGGGGCAGCAGCAAACGAAGGGAACGACGCCGTCGCCATAGTGTTCGGCTGCGGCAGTGAGTGATGATCGGGGGCCTGGCTAGGGTGGAACGCCAGATCTCTGGCTACTTGGTTGCTCGGAAGTGGCGGTGGTCTGTACTGGAGGCGACGCCAAGCCTGCTCCATTAGGCCATCGGCTGCCTTCACCAACTCGGCAAGGTCGTTGTAGGCATGCTCCTCCGCCAAATCTTGCAACTGAGGGTGCATCTGCCTCAGTACACGCTGCACCTTCTCGGCTTCGGAGACCTCTTCCCCGATGCGGTTGTAAAACGTAGCGATCGCATATATGAACTCTTTCAAATTTTCTTCCGGGTGCTGCGTGTGCTGTTCGAGCTCCGCTTTCAGGCGACGTCAATAGACGAGAACTCGGAGCGGAAGGCGGCAGTGAATTGCTCCCACGAGTTGAACCCGCGCACGAACCGCCACCACAACTTCGCGCCACCCTCGAGGGCAGCCGGTACCACGTGTGTCAGTCACTTATCGGCGGCGACCCCCGTCATAAGGCAGAAGTTTTCTAAATGTTCAAGAAACTCCTCCGGCGACTGCAAAGTCTCTAGCACCGGAGTAGCGGGGGAGCGGGGGAGGTGCGCAGCAGCGAGCCGAGGCGCAGAGTCGTCGGTGGCCCGCGGGACTGCGCCAGTGTTAGCGATCACAGTCCGTGCTCCCACGTGCGAAGCCGTGGGCAGCGGCGTCACCATCACTCGATCGCGCACGACCGCCGTGATTCGTTCGCGCTCCATGGCGGAGCCGTCGGTGTCCAGCAACAGCTCTTCGACACCTTGTAGCCTAGGCATGTCGTCCGCTGCTGTTGTCGGGCCTGAAACCATCCCGGACGAGCGCCCACTTGTCACGCGCTAACCCTAAATCGCACAGCACACACCGCTACGTCTTGCCACTCTTCCCAACCAGGCCGAACTCCCCCTTCCCCACACACGCAACTCCCACCACTCCAGTCCCAATGATGATGATGACGCCGTCACGTAGTGCCCTCTCTCGGCCAAGTCCCGATGATGATGATGATGACGCCGTCACGTAACGCCCTCTCTCGACCACCCTCACAAAACTTTACACTTTGCATGTGAATGCAAACATATGGTCTATGCAGCCAAGAAGAGGGAGGCGGAGTCCCTCTAGATCCGCAAGACGCTTACTTCATGTCTTACATTTTGGGCACGTGGTGCTTAAGCTCATAGCAGTACATGTTGACGACTCGTTGACGACTCGAATTCTAGATTCAGGTTAACAGAGACACCTTGGCAGAGTTTTATTTGGTCAATGTAGCAGAGCAGACATTCCAAGTCACAACGTCAAGCCACTTAGATGGATGTATTTGTAGCATAGGTGGTTGATGGTACAGATAGGCCGTTTGCATGATCAGTTAGCTTAAGCTCACTTGATACTGTCATGGCTTTTCACATGCAAGGAATAGCATTTTCTAGTACAAGTTTCAGCAGAACAACCGTATCACCATTTGCTTCCGCCAACCATCCAGGCACTCTTTTGCTCGCTCTGGCAAGCCAAAGAGGGCAAAACCCGTCGAAGAGAAGCGCAAGGCTTTCGGTGGCAACCGTGTCGCCTGTGGAGCACACTCGTTCACTATGGTCAGAATCATTGGGCACCGCATTTTCATGTTCACATCCATTTCTTTTCTTGTGGCACTTAACGTCGTCAAGAGCTGGTCACCCAGAGAGAAGCTTGCGCTTGTTGGAAGGCTTTGATAAATATTTGAAGCAAGTGATTCGTAATGTTGCCTCTGCCAGCGTTGCTTGTATCGTTTGCTTCGGGCCTACAGTACTGTACGCACGCCTCTGCAAGGTCGCGAAAGAAAGGGGTCATGCAGCGGCGGACAACTAAAAGTATCTTGTAATGTTGGCTCAAGCAGCAATAAAACTAAAGCGAAGAAATTTTCTAACTCCTACCCCCCCCCCCCAGTCTAAAGCACCATTTAGGCATCTCAAATATTTATACTTACTATTAAACATGCAGAATGCTATAGCCGGGGACAACTTTCTGTGGCAATGAAGGGAAAGCTACAGGGGCGGAGGTACTGCACCTGCCCTCTGCCGCGAAGTAGTCCGGCTGGGCTCACGTTTTAAATGACGGCTGTGTTCAGGCAATCCCGCTGCACACAATTTGATACATCTGCTTGCACAGCTATTTGTTAGTGAAATTTGACACAACCTCCTTCGGCGAGTCGTCGGAACAGCTCAAGGGCGATGCGCACTTACATATAGACGAAGATACCATTTTGACTGTGCAGTGCATATAAAATGTGCAACGTTTGAAGACGCGCGAATACGCGAAGCGACTCTTTAGAAAGCAACAACAGATATGAATATCTCCTCGGTGCGTGCAGCATCTCTTTATAAACAGCATCCAGTAGAAAATAATGTTGTTCTTTTTTATTCTTTTCATGCGAAAAACAAGGGCGCATTTGTGACACTATATTCTACAGCAGTAACACATGCCCCCTTTGGCTCCGTAGCCTTCCCTTCATTGCACAGAAAGTTGTCCCCGAGTATAGCACACAGCTAGTATACAAGCAGTATACTAGTCACATCATAGCGTAAATAATGGGAGTGTCGATGGTCCGGACTCCCCTTGTGTTCAGGCTGGGGAGGACGACCATTGCAAGTGCTTCCCTTGAAAATTAGCTATAGCTCGTGATATGATTGCGTTATGATTTAAGTATAGCTCAACCAATTTTTTAAGACTATTCATCTTTTATTGAATATCTTTGTTAAATGCCACTCAGTTGTGTGAATTATGTAAATTTCAAAAAGGTTAAAGAAGAAAATGAACAGAACAATGCAATTGCTCAAGCTCGAACCCCATGCTTGCTTTAAAAAAAAAAACTATTTCAAGGCATTATTTCATTCTGATATAAATAAGGATACAACCCATATTAAAGATCTAAGTAGCCACTACGGCCTGATTTGTATCACCCCTTGTATTTTTTTTTCTTTTTACGCCACTGAGTAGCATACTAGGATGATAGTGTGTCCAGCTTGCTTTTAGTTTCGTTTAGGCTCATTCAATGGTAACATGGTTCAAATTCATTGTTTGTAGCTTGCCAACACAAATTTGGAGAAGGTTTGAAGCAGTCACTAGCCTTTGGAGCAGCGTGGAGCAGAATTTCTCTTTTGGAGCAGTTTGGAGCAATTGGAGCAGTACTTCCATTACTGCAATATAAACCTATTGATTATATTCCCTTCAAAATTTTCAAATAT